>NW_020209250.1:352840-494508 GCF_003025095.1 Trichoderma harzianum CBS 226.95 | reverse complement strand
ATGCAGCTACTACATTCTGTAATATGCACGAGGAGGTGACACGAGAGGCTGTGGCAATGTCTCGAGGTAATGTCCGAAAGGAGTTGATGCTATTTCTCCTTTCCGATCAGTCCCAGGACGGAACTCGAAAAAGGGCCAACAACCTTTGGCCGACACGGCTCCGATTCCTGGAATGTCGACTTGGGCTGGGGATAATGGCAGACGCATTTCATCTGATTTCGCTGTTGGTCACAGACATCTCAAGATGACACTCCCCCGATGACATTTGACGGCTCTCTACCGTACTCGTATGCTGTCCGAACCCATGGCACTGGTTAGGACTCGACTCAATCTCAGGATGGAGTGGCACAGCATCGTCATCCAACAACAACGAAATTTGTTGGCGCAGACCACATGAACCCAACGCCACGGCGACGGAGAAAGATACCGTCAAAGCGGGCTTGGAGGCACCTTTAGAGCAACAGCTTCAGAAGGAGAGCGAGACACAAGTCGTACAACAGCCATTGGGAGAAAAGCAATGGCCACCCAGGAAGCAAAAAGGAGGCGCCGCCATGTCTCGGCGAGTCTGCAGAGCGGAGTCCTAGTAAGACAGCTGTCTGTCCATTTCTATGCTCGAAAAATGTGATGGGAGCCGGAGCCATGTCGTAACGCGTTCGTGGATTGGAAGTAAAGCAATCATGTACAATGGCAAGGCGTTTTGCCCATGTCGCTGCTTGGACTCGATGCTCTTGTCCGTATGACAATGTGAAGAAGGCTCATCATGAATGGTTACGACGACTAACAAACGGCTCTGGTCAGCGCAGATGCACGCTTTCAGAGTGCCAGTGAAGACGATCGAGGCTTACTACTCTCCAGTGACATGCAATAGCAATCCTACCGTTTGTATTGGGAAACGGTGGTGATGAGGCGTTTACGCTGTTGATTCCCTCGCTGTCTCACAACCACTTCGAAGAAGCAGTAACAGTCATAAGACAACGTGCCATAATTGGGAATTGACACTGTATATTTGTGACACACGGGTGGTGGGGGGCTGCTGTTATGTGCCATGGCCAGCGGGTCTACAGCGAGAGCGACAGCCTGATGCAGCGCTTGGGAGGGAGGTTGACGTCATGAATAGAGGCAGTCGGTCGTTGGCCGAAGCACGCAATGGACAGGCATATTTGCACTGTGCGAGGCCGAGGTACGAAAGTACTACAGTAGGTAGGTAGGGGGGAGGCGAAAAGGGCTGGCCATCAATGGGCGGCAACTCTGTAAGAAGCGAGAAAAATAGAGAAATTGACAAGATGACAAGTAGGAAAAGAAAAAAACAAAAACAAAAACACAAGAGCCGTCGGCAACCAATTACCAGGCTACGGGGAACAAGCCTCGGCTCCTTTTTTTCAACAGGCGAATCCCTGCTCCATCCAGACAAACTATCAAACACATGTTGCATCCAGAAACCCAGCGTCAAGGTACCCGGGATAAGGTAGGCGGCGCATTGATTCTAGAACACGCGCCCAGAGGCAGATCTGACGTTGATCGTGGCCTCTTGGTTTCTTGGCTCCAGAGCAAGGTAAGGGAGAACCTGAAGATCACGGCTCGACGAGGCCTTCCCGCACGTGTCTGGAAAGCCGATCTCTCCACCTTGGCCTCAACTCTATTTGCACAACCATTTTCCAAGGTGAGAGGAGTTTTATGTGTGTATGGTGTAGTGGTGGTGGTATACAACTATCGTCGGTTTTCCGTTGGATGAGACGGGAACATGTGAGATACGGGCTACTGTACTTTGGTACTGACACACAAGCCGATGATTACTGTACAGTACATGTGATGAAGGGGGGAGGGCTAAACAGAGAATGGGCACTTGTTTTTCCCTTTTCCTTCTTCTTGGTATGGGGAGATTACTGTAATACCTACTCGACAGATTAGCCATGGGGGGGAGACGGGTAATGGGCAAATTGTGTCAAATGACAGAGACAGAGGGTGGTTGGTGAGCAAGAAGGTGAAGAGAGCGGTGTGAGCGAGCTGAAGAAGGGAATCGGCACTTGGGTATCCCTGGATGAATGCTTGTTCGCTCGCTCGCTCGCTCGCTCAACGGCTTTTACCTCCGCCGCATCCGCCCAATCTTGTGTGTGTGTGCGTGTTGGGCTCTTGTGACATGAACACAGTGGGCGGAGATGTGATGGTCACTGTACTTGCATGGGAGCACCTTGTCTACGAGAACAGTACGGAACATATCGTGTAGGTAATATGCCCATATCCCTGCTGTAAATGAATGGATGGCTGTTGTATTTTACACGCTATCATGTAATTGGTATGTAGCACGTACTCGTACGGCACTCGTATGGCTATGAAGCATCCAATGCCAAATGAGGGTGCCACAACACGCACACCCAAAGGGACGGCAAGGAAATATCATCATGTGGATGAAGGAAATAAAATCACAGATTGCGACGAATGACTGACCAACTGACTGACTCCTCCCCATGCAACCAGCACCACATAACCATCCCGTCGACAAAACTAATCCTTAGTAGCGGTACCACCTGCACACGGCCGTATTTAGTATTCGCTCACAACCCGTTTCTGGTCGCCGACCTGAGATGCCCGCCGGCGTGTTACTCGAACGCTGCAAATTACATTACATTAGGCTTGCTCCAACCTCTCTTTCATCTGGGGACATGCTGGGGCTAGTGCTGGGTGCATGTAATTTCCAGCGGAACAAGGCCTTGGCTAAACGGCTCGTCTCAATTAGCAAGCCCTGTTCTCCACCAGCGGGGGACGAGGAGCAAGCATCTTCGTGGTTGTGAGTGAAAGGAAGGTCAGGCAGACAAGGCGAAAAAAATACGAAGTCGCAGTGCTAAAATCATACATCATCAGGACTCACTCGCAAAACATGAGACTGTGAAAATTAAACAATGGCATGACTTTTTTGTTTTGTTTTTCTCTTCTTGTAGCTAGCTGGGTAAATGTATCAGTCATTTTAGGGATCAAACGATGCCACCATCGTATCGTATGCGGCTGGCGGAGTGGCATCACATCAGCCGGCACCCGCCCTATCTGCCGGTATTGGCGCGGACGATCGTCGCCGCCAAAATATATCGGGTATCTGGTATTTAATCTCGAGGCAAGTACTAGCAAGGCAGCAAATAAAGTGCATGGCAATCTCTTTTTTTGCGGTTCATGGGGCTCTATCTCGCGTTCTATTAGAGATGGGTACATACATACTCGTGCTCATGCTCTCTAGTCATGTACGTTATATTCTCCCGCCAAGCATCGACTCGTAGCGCTCCCCCCTTCGCTTGGTGGATGGAAGCATTGCTGGGCAGTATTGTAATCATATCGGCTTCTCCAGAGACCATGTATAGCTGATTACATGGACGGAGCAGGCGATTCAGTTCCATCTCTGCCCACTTATACAGAGCAGAATCTCTCTCCTCTTTCAACCCACAACCGCGTATCACTTTAGAGAAAAACAAATCAACATCTTTTTGGGGCAACCCGAAGCCGGAACAGCACTTGTCCACTTGTTCTGTTCCATGGGGAATTGTCGCATTCCCCGAGCCGGAGAAAAAAAAGAAAGAAAAAGACACTGTGCTCTCCCAGCTGGTGGAGCTTCGACACCCCTTGGACGGAAAAGCGAGAAGAAGGGATCCCTAGTCCAAGTTGGCGCGTTTCATGTATCCCAATCTGGCCTACCGCCTCCGCACCCAAATCCTCGGTTTATGGAAGAGAGTTTGTAAAAAAAGGGAAAAAATGCATACGAGTACATGGATGTCCGGTACTCGCAGTCCTCCGCTTAGAAAGAAGCGTCTCAGACAGCGCCAACTTGGCTCATTTTGGGTGAAAAGGGAGAGAAAAAAAAACACAGGAACAACAACATTGGGAATGTGAAGAGAAGAGAAAAGAGCAAGATGACACAAAAAGAAAAGAGCAGAAGAGAAAAAAAGAGAGAAACGCAAAAAGAGGTCCGTGGTGTTGGCTGTGCCAGTCGCAGACCTGAGCTTGTGATTCGCGTCCTCGTACCGGCACACTTCAAGGGAGCCTCTTCTCATCTCCACCCCAACTCCAGCTGTTGGGGGCCACTGTGAAATGGCACTTTTTTTCTCTCTCTTACTCAAAGCAGAGAGAGAAGCCAGTGGAGAAGCCGCTGCCGTTGTCAAATGCCATTTCATCTTGTTGCTTTTTGCTGCGATTTTCTTGGCTGTTTGACTTGACCTGACACTTCATCCCCCCGTATTACGCACCGCCCTCTTAATCAAAATATGGCTTCATAAAAACGGAAAAGCCGCTGATGTTTAATAACATGCCTTCTAAAAAAAGAAAAGACAAGACAAGAGGAAACGAAGAGTGAATGAGTATCCACCGCCAAAAGGGCCTTTTTTAACTTTTTCCCCCATGTCGTCTACGTTTCTTTTTTTTTACACGGCATCTAAATCATGAGAGCGCCATTGTGATACAGGCAGCACCGTGTGTGGTTTCCGGGGGAGTACCAGTAGTACAGGTGACAGCATCTTTTAAGATGAGATTCTCTGGGACAAGGATTTGATCCTAAAAAGGACCTTTGCATATAATAGGTAGGGTGTGGATGGAGGTATGCACATGCAGTACATTTGCCTCGGGAGACGGTATCGTAGACTGCAGCAGAGCACCTTGAACTTGATCAGCATCTACCTAGGCATCAGATGCTATTGAGGAGCAACAGCCGCCATTTCTCCTCTCCTCTTCTCCAATTTCCCTTTTTCCCTTTTTTGCTTGTTTAGTATGCTTCTTCTTCCACTTATTATTAGTACATCAACACCAGTCACGCGGGTTGCTCTACTAAATTGCCACTCAGCCCGTGTGTACTCGTAGTAAAGCACCCTTGATATTGGCCACCAACTCGAATTACTCGTACAAGATGGAACAGTACCCAATGTACTCGTACACCGGAGTATCACACAGGCCGCTTATTTTCGTGAGCCGTCTGCTGGGCACTCACACTCACACAAACTTC
The DNA here is from genome assembly GCF_003025095.1 of Trichoderma harzianum CBS 226.95. NCBI lineage: Eukaryota > Fungi > Ascomycota > Sordariomycetes > Hypocreales > Hypocreaceae > Trichoderma > Trichoderma harzianum. The sequence continues at coordinate 489,533 of NW_020209250.1, read as the reverse complement.
AACCCAATCTTGAGCCGCAACGAGATTGCCCAAGCCAAAAGGTCAGCCACAACCAGACTGGCGGACTCCAGCGCCACTTGCGGACGGAACAAGACAAGGGGAGGTTTGTTGCTAGCGAGTTTTGAAAGAGGTGAAGAGAGGCAACAAGAACAAGCAACAAGCTAGTTCCCATCAACCGGTGGAGCTGCCGCAAGTGGTGGGCCCCGTTTGGCATCCTTTGTGATGGCCGGCTAGCGGGAGCATTTTCTCGATCCCTGGAGCGGTTGAGCGGCCATCGTTAACACCGATCGCGGGAGCCCTGCTGGGCCGGTAAGGAGATGGCCGGCAGACATGGGCATTTCATCAGCAAGCAAACCGCACAGTACAGTTTTGATGTCCTTCTCCTTTTTGTCTGCTGGGCCAGATATGCCATACCAGTGCCTGTCAAGCTGTATCTGGCTTCGTGCTGGTGGCAGTTCCGTTGCTACATGTACATGCATCCATCACTTCTCCCCCCCTCCCTGTTGCCCGTCTGTATGCGGCTACTTTACGAGGGACCACGCCTTGCATTGCACAACACAAGGCCCAAGCAATAAGCACCATCAGATTTAGCTCTTGCTCATATTCTCCGTACGACGTTTCAGCCGGCAGCATTTTGTCTCTGCCTTCTTCCTTGGTCGTAGTTTGAAATCTTGATGCATCGTATCGTGTCAAGGCAGCTGTTGATGTGATGGGGTGGTGCCCCCCCCCTCGTAGGCGATTTTATTCCCGGCGGAAGCCTGCAGCTCCGGGGGGGTCCCAGCGCCACTCCCAGCGCACTGTCCGTCAACCCTAAACACAAGCAGCCTAGGGGGGGCCCCCAGTGACGTATATTTTGGAGCTGAAAATACAGTGCGGCTGGGATAAACACAGTGTTGTCTGTCCTAGGACTTTGGTTGCGCGCTGAAGAGGGCGGTAAGCGGCGACGGCGATGCTATTGGGCTGCTTCCGTGCGAATGAGGATTCAGATGTATGTCCGCTTGGCAAGGATATTCCGCAACAGATGGATACTACTAATATGTGCTGTCTTTTGGTATGGATACACTTTTTGGTGCTACTAGGTAGTACGAGTATTAATATGTAATTGTGATTGATTTGGAGAAGGAAAAAAAAAAGAGGCAGCCAAAGCACCAAAGGGGAAATAGACGGAGCTAATTCCATTGGCGGGCTGGGTATGTAGCATGCAACACAATTTGCTCAGCAGACTGAAAAAAACAAAACAAAATGAAGAGTGAATGATGCTGTACAATAAAAATTAGTCCGCCCTGCATGTGTCTAAAACGGAGCAAGATACAGGATAGCGCAGGCGACAAGAAAAGAAGAGGGGCGGAGTCATATACTCGTAGTTCACAGGTGGTCGTCGCACGTGTCGCGTAGCTGTGATGCATCTTCCCAGGAGGAGGCTGAGAATAGAGAATCCAATCTGAAAATAAGCCTGGGCTGCCAAGATGCGTCAAGCACACTTTCGCGGAGCCCCATCCATTTTGAGCACAATGACGAAAGTCGAGGACCAAAAACTTGCTTGAGATGCTGCAACCCGCCCATGAGATGACGATGACGGGCATTTCATCCGACAGCCCGGTTTTGGAGAAAGGGAGGGGATTGGAGGGGAGGAGGGGGGGGGGGGTCCAGCTTTCTTTTGGGATTGATTGACTTGGTCGTTTGTCTCATCAACACATGGACTGCATGGGGGGGTGATGTCCAGAGAGAGCCGTCGAGCCTTGGCGCGGGGAAAAGGACAAGGCAGAGCCGTTCAGCTAGTAACAAGTAACAACCTGACGCAGCCAGCCAGCAAGAAAATAGAAACCAACAACAGGTAATACGATAGGTGTGGTGATGGTGGAGGTTATCGTGATGAGATCCACCGAAACGGTCATAGGCGCAGAGTTGGCTTGCTTTTTTGCTTGGTGCTTGGTGGCTAGCCGCCCCTCCCCTTCTCTCTCTCTCCCCGCAGGGCGAGCGTGCTTTGGCTCAGGCTCACCTCAGAACGTTGCGTGGTGTGCGCAGACTTGGCCGTTTTGGCTTATCATACGTATGTGTGATTGTGCTTTGATCCATCTGCAGTCCGTTTTGAGAACAAGGCTGCCTGTCGTGACCCTCCCTTTGGGCGTAGTGATATCGTCAACTGTATCTCAGTGTGTTGATTGATACCTTACATGACATGTACCTACCCTTGACACTGCACCTACACGTACAGCTCTCGCTCTACCGCTTTAGATTTCAAGCTAAAAAGATTAAAACTTTCATCATCAGTCATTCTGATGCTCCCTTGGCTTCCATCATGTCTCATCGTTCTCCTCTCTGTCATTGCCATGCCTCTGTTTGTGCCCAGTTGTACGCCCTGCATCCCATCTCTCTCTTCCTCTGTGATCACGGCAGTATATTGCGTACCAGCCCTTTTTCCTGTCCTGTTCCTCCCCCCCACCCACCCCGGACGGCGTCGACGCCGTGCGTTTCTCTGCCTTGGTGCTTCTTTTCGTTCCCCTGTTTGCCCGTAGCCAAAGAAAACCGCCAGCCCAGAGCTAGAGTGAGGGCCCTTTACGTCAGGGCTGCCAACTGCATCAACACCCGGGTCGGCCAAAAAGCTGGACCCCACCGGGCCGGCTGGATCCCTGTCGCTCCGTGTTCCGCACGGGGTGCCGTACGGAGTACTCGGCTCGTACTCCGTATGAGGAATTTCTCTGGCCAGGACGCACTGGGGGATGGTAAGGATTGAATGACTTTTTGGAGTGTGGTTGAGAGACCCCCGTACCCGGCATGCACCCTATCCGATACGGCCAAGCTCCCCCCTCAGCTAGACAGATTGCTTTTTTGCTCCCTTGTCTGTCTGGTTTGAGAGAGGAGCAAATGTCGGTGCTTCTTTTTTTTCTGTGTGTGGCCAGCAGAGAGAAGATGAAGTGCTCCTATTTATTTTACTTGTAATTACCACCAACCAAGGTTCATCCTGCTTCTACTACGTTACTTGCTAGCCAGGTACGAGTACTAACATGACTCTTGTTCTTCACAAATATCCATCATACAGTACCTTAATCTGCCCGCGTGCCCAGTACACTACAGTGTCTATTACGTCGCCATCCACCAAACACACACGAACACATGTGTACACACACACAGCTCTGCACATTTCGGCATTCTTGCCTCGCTCGCTGTCTCCCCCCCCTGCATAATCTCCTTCGCAGAGCCGTCCGTCTCTCTCTCCGCAGTGGCGGCAAAGAGCCAACAATCCACCTGTCTGTCGCAGGCCCCTGGTCAAACTGCCGTAGCCTTATCCAACAAGCATCAGATTCTGTCGTCTGGCCCACCCGCACCTTTTGGCCACCATCCCTGCTTTGCCCTGTCCTTGTCCCGGGGTTGGCACTCGTACCGTGCGGGACAGTGCGCGATGGACACGGCTTCCTGGGTACATTCGCCAGGTGCGCATGCCAGCAGGGGGGAGGTACCCAGCTCCTCGTACTCCGTGCCGCGCAACTCCACAACTGCCAGCCCATACAGTGTACAGTACAGCAACTTCCAGCTCCTTCATCCAGTTCTTTGCGCTGCTGCGTTCAGTAGTGAGTAGCTTTGGATGCGCAATCTCTTTGCTACTTGTAGAAGTGTTTAGTGAAATATACCTGTATTTGATGATCCTGGTACTTACTGTCATGGTAGAATGAACGCAGCCAACATCCAGCTTCATCAAATCCTCTCTCTACATCCACTACTCGTACAGTACAGTACACAGTTCAGCACAGTCTGCTCCTGCCTTCCTCCACCCCACCCCACCCGTGTGTCCACACCTCCCCCTGTCGTGCCTTCCCAGTCCCACAGATTGCATCTCCACCCCCCTTTCAGATCCACGCTCGCTGGGCTTTTGCTTGTCTCGCTGTCGACATCATGGCTCCTGCTAGCTGGCCCGCGTACTGCCTACTTGTCGTCCGCTCGCATTCACCTGCGTTGTGCAGGTACCAGTACTCTGTATTTACTCGTATGTACCAGACTGGCTGCACACAGTCTGTACCGTAAGGTAGATTGAATCAAGGTACCTCTCACCTCACTCTCACCTGTAGTATCAAACGCTCTTCTTGGCTTCGTGCTTCGTCTCTGCATTGCATTGGATCTTACTCGTAACACAACACAAAGCATCTCCTCCCCCCCTCTTGGTGCTGAATTGACTTCATTCCATTGTGCCCACTACATCATCGTGCAATCTCTCCAAGATACAAGGTACCTCGCTGTCTTTGCCTTGTCTCAAAACTTGCCACTACGAAGTACAATCGCAGCATCAGCTATAGAGGTAGCATTCTCTCTTTTCGCCTCCTCATCTTTCTCCTTCTCCCCCTCCATCGTCAGTGTCTGTAAAATCTCAAACTCAAACCAAACCAGCTTTTTTTCAGCGCATACCTCATACCTGGAACCGTCATCAAAGACAACAAGCAATCGCCGCATTCGCAACAAAGACAAGCCCCCAACTTCTTTTCCCCTGCCCGCTTCTGCGCACTTTCTGGAGACCCTGCCAGGAAGTAAGTCTTCAAACTTGTTTTTTTATCCCTCTCTCCATACGCCATATCCATATCAACCAAGCACAAGCACAAGCAGTCGTCATCATCCCTATCATTCCCAGCATCTTCTCTCTCCTCTTCGCCTCCTCCATACTCTCCACCGCGATTTGGCCATTGCGCTGCTCCATAACGGAGTTTTGGTGGTTCCCTGTGGGTTTCTCCCAAATGCTCGTCACTTAATTCAACTAGCCTGCAGCCCTCCCCGGCCGGTTCTTGTTCCTAGGGCCATCCACAATACATCCATCCTCTAGCACCTAGCATTACCCTACCACTACCAATACCTTGCCTGCTTTCATCGCCGCAACCCTGTCGCCTCGGGCTTTGCGAAAGGGACATTGGCCTGCCGATCACTTTGCACCACACAGCCAGAGTCGTCACACCAGGCCAACCTGGGACCTCCTCTGGCATCCCGCTAAAACTGACGCACGTCAACTCACTGACCCAAGGACACACTTAAGACTTCGCTGATCCCACCTTGGTCCTCCCGACAAATCGCTCCCAACTCCAGACGGGATCTTCTTGACTTTTTGGACTGTGTTACCGACTTGGCAATCTTCTAGTCGGGATCCCGCATTTGATCAACAAACCTTCTTTTGCTCTCCCACGCACCACACACACACACACGCAACGCATATCACATCACTCGAACAACGTCTCCTGCTGTCAAAGAGTTTCTTGTTCATCACTTAGACAAAAAAGGAAGAAGACGAAGAAGAAGAAGAAGAAGAAGAAAAAAGAAAGGATTATCGGGCCTTGCAACACAATTACACTACACTTCAATATTCGATCGCCACTGCACATTACACCATGACCATGACGCTGGATACGCCACAACAGCAGCGATTTGGGCCTGTCATGAACTTTGACTATCCGCCTCACGGCCAGTCGCCGGCCTTTTCAAATCCGTGGTCGTCCTCACCGTCGGCACCTCATACCGCTGCCGTAGCCGGAAGCAACCTCTATGTTGGCCCTCCGCAGCCTTCACTCGCCCACAGTCTCGTTTCCAAGCCTCTGACAGCGCGCGCCCCTACCTCCAGCGCACCTCCTTTACCGTCATATGGTTCAATGCCCGTCACCGCGACCTCAGCTGGTATGTTTTTTTTTCTTTCATCCTGTATCTTCATGATAGTTCACCGTTACTCACCGAAACCTATCTCCAGATCTACTCAACCTGAATCGCCTACAGACTTCTTCTGGTGCGTATGCAGACGCCACCTACGCCACGACAGCCTCTCCCGTCCACGGCCACTTTGCACCTCCTTCAGCTACTCCCTACGATGCCATGGGCTATGCACCAGCTCCTGTGCGGTCATCTGCCTTTAGTGCCATTGGCCACGAATCAGATGCATCGCGAAGATTCTCTCAACAGTGAGTCGGCTCGCCATCTGCACCATGAAACTAAATGACTGACCTTGTGCGTCCCAAACAGCGTCCACCCTGATGACCGCAGAGGGTTTGCCGAAGCTCTTGATGCCAGCCACGGCATGCTCGCCATGAGCCAAGAGACACCAAGAAACATCTATGGCAACCGCAACGACCGATCTTCTGTAGATTCATACGGCTTCCCATCGACCCACTCGACCAGCTCCTCCATATCGTCGTCTGGCAACTTCAGTTCCTACTATGGCGACTCCGTCTCCGACTACTCAACCGCGGGCTCAGACATTGAGTCTGTCGGCTCGAGGACGCTCCCTCGACCTCAGGGAATGTTGTCAACCTCACTCCCTCCTGCGCCTCAGTCCATGATGGGCCAGTTCAGCTCCAAGGTCTCGTCCAGCACCCAGAAGAAGCACAAGTGCAAGGTCTGCGAAAAGCGATTCACACGACCAAGCTCACTGCAGACGCACATGTACAGCCACACAGGCGAAAAGCGTAAGTACTCGGCACCCAATTTGCAGTCAAGGACCTGAAGCTAATCATCATTCTCTTTAGCATTTGCCTGTGAAGTCGAGGGCTGTGGACGCCACTTCTCTGTTGTCTCCAACCTGCGACGTCACCGAAAAGTTCACAGAGGCGATGCTCGATCCGAGGCTGGTTCCGAAGACCACCACTCGGACTAAAGCGCCCCTGTGGATTTCTTTTCGGTTGTATCAATAGACATCGTTACGAACTACGGCCTTGTGGGCCAACCCCTTCAACATTTTTATCTTTCAGCCACCCCATCTCCGCACTTTAATCATCTGTAGCAGCATAGAAGATGCATGAGATGTTTGCAGGATGGCGGCGGCTGAAAGATTGACTATCATTACTAAGATTTAATTGGGACAATAATCAGACGACGACTTCATCTCATGACACTATTTTAGAGGACGTGGGATCACAAGAATCAGGAGGCCAGGATTTCTTGACGAGATGGCGCGGCTATATGCACCCGGATTTCTGCCACTTGTTTGCGGATACCAATGCGACGCATTGGCGAATCAGGCATCACACCGGGAGACCATTAATTGGCGTGTGATGCCTTTGTTTTATTTCTATCTTTTCATTTGTCTCTTTTCCTCTTTTTTTATTTCCTTTGTCCTTGCTGGAATGGAGGCTTTACAGGGCTATGAATCTCGGCTGGAACGACGGGATACACGAGATCTTTCCAGTCTGGCGTTTAGGGAGTGGGATTTCTTCCATTATTCAAAGGGATTTCATCAAGCTTTGCGTTACGTTTAGCCTTCCTTACTTGGCTTTCATTGCCGATTGCGAGGGGAAGCAGCTGGAGCTTGGTCTCATCACGAAAACAGGCACAGGTGGGAGGGAAGGAAAGGATGGCAATCACGCGGCTTCGCGCGGTGGTTTAGTATTGTATAAATAGGCCCTATTTCATGGTGATGATATACCCATTCGATAGCACTGTGGATCTTTGGTTGAATACACGAAATTCATTCTAACAGCTTGTTCGAAAGTGTCTTTGTGTTGTTTCTCATTGTTTATCAGCACAGCTCTGCATGGTCCCTGATGATCCCTCCGCCTACTGCCTTTACACGACTCATTGTGCATTAGCAGTTGGCTCCATGGAGCAGGAGGCACAGGCAAGGACAGCTCAGGAGAGATGGAAACTGAAAGGCCAGCCAGCCGAGTTGTCCAACGGCGACGATCAACGGCGCTGATGTCCCAAAGAGGTGGGTGAAATTGAGCGGAGGCGCCGAATCGGATTCTATCAAAGTTGTTGTCTTGTGATCGACACAAGTTTGCGGGAGAGGCGTGTCTAGGGAATATGGCAAATTGCTTAGACTGCTTAGCTTCCACGCTTACATGTAAGCTCTCTCTTTCTGCACACTGCAGGCTACGGCTGATGTTTTTCTAACTACTGTACGCTACCTAGTATTAAAAAAAAAGGGGGATAATATGCATACGCGAGGTCGAAAAAGATGGAGCAGGGGATTGAATTTGGGATAAAAGGAAATTGATTGATTTTTACTTCCCCTCTTTCTTTTGATTGACCTTTCTGGCTATCTTGGTGTAACGCTGCGGTGAGGATATATGGGAATCAACCACACTCGGTTGAATGCGAGTTATATGAAATATCGAGAAGGGGATTATTTTGATGATTCGGATTGGTATCTGGAAGAAGGACGAAGTGTACGTACGGCTGGGGGGACGATCATTTGCTCGAGTAGGAATGGAGGGCGCGTTTCAGAGTCGACACATCACTGCTTGATGTGGTATAGGAGGACCCGTCGAGAAATGTTGTCAAGACCGGACAAGCTTTTGTGGGGGGTAGTACTCTGTAATGCCAAGTTGCGTACTCTCTTTTCTTAAAAACGAAAGGGTACAGGGAGGCGAGAGGGAATTGTGGGTTTTTGGATTTCTGGATGAAGATTATGGAGGAGTGGGTATTGGTATGTATGGCAAGCATGGGTAGGGGAAAAGTGATGGATGTTTGGAGGGCGAAGCGAGGTGTGGTTTTTTTTGGTTTTGGGGATCGACGAAACAGCTAGTACAGATCTTTATGTTATGATGTAGGAGATGGACATGTTTTTGAATGCTTCAAGAAGGTAGTCATGGCGTGGTTGTTTCTATACTAGTACTACCTACCTGTACCAGACAGGGTTGCTTACATCTCTGGCTGGCGGGCTCCTCTTATTTTTCTTTTTTTATTATACCTAACACAAGACGCGGGTTGGTGGGCACGGCATGAGGAGAGAAGAAGAAGAAGATGAAGGTGTGGTGATATCGCAAGATATGGGGAGGCTGAACGGTGCCACGATGACGGGATTGCCTTGCATTCGAAAAGTTGATGAGGAGAAAAGGGGACCGCATACGTAGGGGGTCGTCCAAGGGGGGGGATCTTTTTGCAGATGGGATGAATCTGGCTACCAGCTACGAATGCTGCATCAACTGGCTTTGCCTAAACTGGGAGGGCCAAGTTGACGCTTTTGGCGGTGATGTGCAGTTGTATCAAAAGCTTGTTTTTTTCAGCCGAGGCAACTTTCCAGAGCTGTTGTTGATGTTTGCTGTGTTGGTCATATTGCTTCGTACCTATGTTTTGTTTTCCTATGTGAGTAAATACACGTGAAGGGTTGTTGGGATGATGTGAGCCATGTGATGCCGTTTACTGTTACTGGTGGGAGACTAAAACCTTCTCGAATCTCGATGGCCGTATCTTGACCAAATTCATTTCAGCCGGCTATGGTAAAAAAAAAAAATAACGTGGACGGTTTCGAAAGGGAGTGTTGCAACGCTATGACAGCATTCTACGTATGTGGTGACGGAGAGCCGTTTGATAGAGGTGGTGGGTGGTGGTGGTGCAAAGCAAGCAAGCATCTACACTATGTATGTGGCTCGCGGCGAATCAGAACCTGCCGTTATCAAACAATGGGAGGCAAGAAACGCCCGTCACCGTTTTCTCACAGGTCCTGCACACACACACAAGACTTAGACACAAGGCAGAAAAAGAAAAGGGGACGGCTTGCAACCTCCGACGAAAGTGGCGTTTTGATATTGGGGTCCGTTTTGTGCAAGCGGCCTTTTTTTTTTGTTTTTTTTTTTGGTAGCCACTGCGTTTTTGGGCGGAAAGATTTGGTGGGAATAATTTCTGGGAACTAGAGATTTGGAGAAGGGGGGGAACTTTTCTAGTGCATGTCAGGCGCCAGAGTTTTTGTGTTTCTTTCTGTGCTTCTTCTTGTTATTTTGGTATTCTACAAATTAAGAGATGAGTAGTACTACACATCTGCATTTTCATTCCGCATTTGGTGTTGTCGTCAAGGTGTGCCAACTGCCGGCTGCATGGGCCGGAAGAATGTTGGTACCGTATGACGAAGGAAACGCACATCGGCCGTCCAATTACATGAGTAGCCCGCCGAAGAATGCCCTTTGCAGTTATTCGCACCATTCCAAAAGAATATGTAAAAGAAGCACAATACAGTACAGTACAAGCACACAACTCGCCAGCCAACGAAAACAACTGGGGGAGCAGCAGCACTTTTTGCCCATACTGTACGGTGTACTTGTGTGGTGCACAGGCCAAGTACACAGTGCCTTTTACTTTTCTTCTTCTCTTTGGTGACGAACGAACAAGACAGGGGNNNTGTATCTAAAACAAGCTCTGCCCGCGCTGGGCTTTTTCCTTCCCGTCGAGTTTGTTCGAAAAGGGGGCTGTTTTGGGGGATGCTCTCCCCCGGCCGCAGTGACGTCGGGGGCTATTTTTTTGTGCCATGTGGGAGGTTGAAGATATGTATCATGGTAAACGAAAAAAAAAGGTTCCTTGCCCCTTGGCTTGCTGGATTCCCTGTTGGCACTGACTGGAGCCCCCTCGCAGGATGCTGCTGGATACTGCTAATAGAACTTACCACTTACACCACAATAATACGGAGTATGCTAGCAGTAGTATCTTTCTGCCTAGCATACATGTACCTATAATATTATATCAGTGGGGTTCTCACCGGGTTACCTCTCCCGGACTGGGCTGGTATCAGCCAAGAACAACCAGCTCGTAAGGACAGACAATCTCATGCTTGAACCATGAATAAAGACCCAGAAAAAAAACAATCAAGCATTAAACGGTACTGTGGGCCGAAAAAGCTTCTTTCTTTCTTATGCCGCTGACAAGGAGACGGGAGGAGAAAAAAAACAGCGGCGGGGAAAAAAAAAAAAAAAAAAAAGCTGTGACCTTCCTGTCCTGGTATTTGACATGCCCGCACGATGTAAGGATCGATGTAGATTAATACCTGTCAAGGGAGGTACTCGCAATAGCACGTATTGATACGAGAATTAAGGGATCAAATTCTTACTCTTCTTTTTTTACGCTTTTCAACTCCTCTTCAGCTTTCTCTGTTTAGGGCAGTTGCGTGTGCTGCTGGCGAAAGGGGGTGAGGAGGAGTGGGCAATCCAAGAAAAGAACCGGGGGGCGCGTATCAGGGGAAAGCGGACTTCAGGGGGAGCGAAAATAAAAAAGCATTGCGTTTTTTTAGCCAAGATGCATCGGATCGTATCGGATCGCCCGCCTTGTCATCTGGGTTTAATGCGGTTCCTTTTTTTGCTGCTTTGTTTGTCGTTGGCGGCCTGTTTGCGGTTAGTATTTGGAGATTGGGAAGACAGCTTGGTTTTTGGCTGATTCATGCCGAACGTAAGGGCTTTTGGTGGGACTTGGTATTTTTTTGATTGATAGGTGGGATTAGTGCCGTGTTAGTTTGGGTATTTGTTTTTGATTGAAGTCGCCTCTGGTGCTGTAATTCTCCGTCCGCTATGGAGTATCAAGTCCATACTAGAGGTACTAATAGCTACAGGTACATTCCCAAGACAGTTTGTATAGACTTTAGCAGTGCCTTATCTTCAACAGTGAAATGTATCTGGGTATAATTTCAAAAGAAGAGCAAAAACCTGATTTCAGCCACTCAATTACATATGCATCCCTCTCCAAAAAAGAAACAAGGACAGCCAATTCCCCAAACGCAGAAGGCGCGCGCCGTGGAGGAGGCTTTCCCTGCCGTCGAAGCGCTAGTCCCCAACTAGAACTAGCGCCTTTTGTCGAATGGACCTGGGTGACGTCAGTGGATGCGGCACAAGGGTCCCCTCGCATGGCGCTAGGGCCCCACATAGTATGGATCTCGAAACGTCATTCTGTAGCGTCGTCATTGGGCAGCGGCTTCATTGCAGGATTGTGCTTGCGTCTGCTTGTGTGCGGGTCTCGGGAATACGACTGTGTACGAGCTACACGCGCGATGTGTGAGTGGTGACTGTACGAGGATGCGAGTGCCGAGGCGAGGGAGAGAAATAGGTGGAGGTTCTTTTGGTAGGCATGTAGAGATTCCTGTAGTGATACAAGCTGAATTGGAAGCTTCTGTTAGCTTTATCTGAGTAATGGTGCTTGTAAATTAACAGCACCTCCTTTTTCGAGGTCCATTGAGATAGTGTCGATCTCCCTCTTCTCCTCCCGTCTCTCCCCTCTCCTGGATATTAAACAAAAAAAAATCCCGTAGCAATTTGATTGATTTTGATATTAAATCACTGATATGTGACAGCCACGCACTGTGACGCAGATTCCCGAGCCACAAGTACCTGCGGAGCTGCACACAGTGCGACCCTGGGCTGCAGTAAAAAAAACACCGTGGACAAGTACCAGATGTGACAGACTGTGATCCACTGAAGCTCCAGGCTGGCATACGCTGTATTTCCCCGGGCCACAACGCTTGTTTTGGGGGCCATGATGCTAATGGAGTGCACTGTATTCCTCCGTCCGTCAACAGCATCTGCGTCTATCTAGTCATACTGGCGTTGGGAACTTTCAAGTCCTCATGCACTTTACTAGACAAGTTCATGTTAGTCCAGCAATTGGCGGAGCCTCCATCTGTCAAACCGTTTCCCCTTGGCTTCATTTAAAGAGTGCCACTGACGTTTCGTATCTAGAAAGAAAAAACGCCGCAAACAAAAAAGAACAATAAAGTGGACGGGAGCCACCCACGCTGTGGCTTTTCCTCTCCCGCGCACTGATGAGTACCTGATGATTGCGTGGCGCCGTTTTCGAAGGCTTCCAAAAGAACCAGTTTTTTCTTCCATGAATTCATTTTAACGATTCAGGTTCTAACTTTTGCTATGTCGACGGAGGGACGTGAGCTTACAAGAAAACGGGCGGAACTTCCTTGATGGGAGATGCCCACCATAGCGCAGCCACCGTCATCATTTTTGCCGTTTCAGAAGAGGAGGGCTTGGAATAGAGTAAGACGGTTGATGCACACTGTATCGGGCCGTGTTTACTTATTCTTACTTACTCTTTCTCTTTGTTGCAAATCTTCGATTGTTTTGGTTGAGACCTTGGGCAACGTGTGCTTTGTGGCAGAAACACAGTCTTTGATGCAGATAGGTCGACAATGACAAGACCCCTGGCTGCTAAAAATAGGGAGTGCAGGGAGCAGATGTCAAATGAATTTCATATCGAGAAACAGGTGATGCCGATATCACTCAATTGTCTCTGCAGATTCATCATATACTTGGTGGTCTACGGAACTGCTATGTGCATCACATACATGATATTCTAGGCTAAGAACATGAGGATGGCAATAGTATCAACCATGTAACATCGAATACCCGACAGACACGCGTGAGCCTCGGCTTGAAACACCAAGAGAAGTTTTATACATGGATTCACAGCACACACACACAAAACACTTGCTCAGTTGGGCTAAGCTACTCTAAAAATAATCTGTAACAAGCCAAGCCAGGGCCGCGTCTTCTCTTTTATTTTCTCACCAGTCTTTCCATAAGCCACATCATCCAGCAACACCAGTGTTTACATATCGCTGTGATTCTTTAGCTCATTCCACATCATGGCTTGCTAGCAGGGTCTTCTCCATCTCAAAATCTCTTTTTCATGATTTTCTTTCTATTTTTGGTAGGTATCTATGCAAGTCGCATGTCTGCATCACAGCTATATTTCAGCGTCTCCATCGCCCACGTATCAGAAAAGTGGACATTGGCTCCCGTCATAAGATACAGGGTAATAATACAACATCCATGGATAATATACACATCCCCATCCACAAACTTATACACATCGACACAGTATCTCTTGTATAAACCCAACTTCCGTCCCTTTTGCCGAGTATCCAAACAGATCCAGCACTCTCCTTGCTGTATTCGACTCGTTGTCCTCCCTGTTGGATATGGATACTGTGTATTAATCAATCTCGGACTGCGCGTCCCCAGTAAATTCCTCCCCTCCAAATCCCTGTTCCGCCTCGAGTTTCCAAAACTGCTTCGCCCCCTCCTCGGTAGGTCCGGGGGAAGGAAAAAAAAAAAAAAAAAGAACAGAGAAGCCTAATGGGATTACACGCCAAGTACAGCTAAGCTGCCGCTGTCTAATTAAAAATTGGCGGAGATATTCGCACAGACGGCCGATATTACGAACCAAACCGCTAGATCTTTACCAGGGGACCCTTTTGTGCTGGCCCTTTTGGACCCCCTGGTGACAAGAAGACCCGCCAGCATAAGCTTTTTGGAATTGGAGTAATATGCCATGGGAGGGACTAATATCATCGAAAAGCACTATAATAGCTTCATCTGGGGTACTAAATTTCCCTTGCTAGCAACTTTTCGATATTATATTACCATGGCCTCTAAAGTAGTCTATTTGGTTTCTATACTTGGGGCTTGCAGATTGGCAGAGTGTGTCTATATTAATTGTTTCAGGTTGAGATTGCCTGATAGAACTACGACTACAGAACCCACATCCACATGTCAAATGACTTGGCGACTGGGCTCGAAATGGTAGGAGTTGCGCATACAGTATGGAGCATACAACTTCTCGTATACCTTGGCGTCACAAAGAGCTTCAAGCAACGTAGCAGCAGCTCTAGCGGAGACCTAACACTTAGGACAAGTCATTCATTTCATCCACTCATCTCGGCTTTTTTTTCCCTCTCAAATCGAGACACGGGATGTGGGATAGCAAACCTGGAACTGGCATTGACGGCTCTTTTGCTCACCTATTGAACACAAACGACTATATTGATGTGGCTTAATGATATGTATACAGACGCCGTTCTGTAGTATAAAATACATAATCTTCGAAATTGTTATAGCAATCGTCTGGTGCGGTGTCAATTAAATCTGTAAACAGAGTAAAAGTCTATACAAGACGAGAGGAGTGTTAGAAACCATTTCGTAATGAAGCTTCTTGAGACAAAGCTATAACTTTACGGCAACCTCCAAACAGACATTTCCAGAGAAGATGACAATGTTGGTAGAACATCTCACCGTCTTCACCAAACAATCAATGAACACACACCCCTCGATAAGCCCAGTGATGTAAATACATTAACGACATTCACATCATCAAGCCCAACACTACTCACAAAATTCAAAACAGTCTTCAAACATTCAAACATTCAAGCATTGATCCTCAACACCTCTCGCGAGACGCATTACTATTTAATAATTCTATCATTGCCAACCAGATTCTCCTTCTCTCAGATTAGGCTGCTCCTATTCTATCCCCATATGCCCAGTCCCGGCGAGAGGGAACACTTCCACTTTTCTGATTCCACGTCAGCTTCCTCTAATCCCCCCAAAACCAAAACCTGCTCCTATCTGCAGCCAATTCCAAAAAGAAACGAGAAAAAAACCACGTTATAGAACCGCAACAGTCTTTGTGCCGGAGACTGTTTGAAATATATAATACATTTTGAACGAGACCGTAAAAAGACGGTCAAAAGAGAGAAAAAGAGCATTGGAACTGGGTATCAAGGTCCAAACCCAGAGGCGTCTATGCGGGAAGAAAAAGAATAAAAGAGATAGGTTAACGTATTAACCAGTAGTCATAACCTCGTAATGGCGGGAAAGAAAGGTCTTTAAAAGAAGAGCAAGATATTAAAAGAGTCCTCGCGCAAGTGAAAGAATGGCCAGATGTCGTGTCGATTGAGAAAAAATTAAGCGTCTGGCACTTCCTTGTATCGACTTGCTTGCCCAAAGTAACGGCATTGTTTCGAGTCACTCTCCTTTGGCTTTTCGACCTTCTTCCCTTCCTTTTGTTTTTATGTTTTTTGCAAATCTTTTGAGAATGTTCCAAACTCCTATCCAAACGCCGGACGCTGAATCGGATATGTATGCTGAAAAATTGTTATCACGCTGTAGAGCTGGAGCCTCATACGTGCGGTGCTTCCCCAGGCCGGGTTCTCTCAAGCTGTTCAAGTAGTTCACGCGGCGGTATCCGTTGAATACCGCTCCCACGATCATACATGGAGGTTGGTGCTGGAGTATATCCTTCGCGCTTCTTGCGTATGCGATCTAGTACGATTCCTGAAACGACGAGGATGACTATGAGTGCCAGCGAGATGGCGAGGCCGATAAGGACAACGAAGACAAGAGGCAGGTGTTTACCTGTTGCAGAGAATGTTAGTAAGAAAAGGGAAACTATAATGGGTAAGAGAGAAAAGTGAAACATACCGCTAGACGTAAAGAAGTTGTCCTTTTGCGAGAATACTCTGGCAATGCTTCCGGCCCCAGTGTCCGTGCTGGTAAGAGCATAGGGCAGGTAGTCAGTGCCGTTGTAAATAACAGCCGAGGCCATTCCGACATTGGGGAAAGGGATGGAGCCCGTGAGCATCAATACCTCCCGGTCATCGAAAAGGTTTGACTTGGCGTGGGCCTGAGTCACTGTAAAAACCTGCAAGCTCTGGACAACGCTGCCCTCGGGCGGTAGCAGCTGAGGGACCTGCCACTGTTTGCCGTCATACTTCATAATGAAGGTAGATCCGTTGGGTGAGTTACCAGAGATCCAGATCTGACTGTTGTCATTCGAGCCGGCAGTGATGGCGTTGACGGGGCCGGGGATCTGACTGGCGCCGGCAAAGTCCGTCCAAACCTGCTTGTTGGCATCGTACATGGCAAGGAATCCTGTGCTGGTGCCGTTGGTACGCAAATCACCACCAGCAATGAGTTGAGATTTGCTGTACCACATGAAGCTGCTGACTCGTCCGGCCAGGGTGCTGCCAGGTCTTGACCATTGGGCAGTATCGGCATCATATGTGCAAACACCGGGGCAGTCCAGAGCACCGGCCTTCTCGAATGAGCCGCCTGCGTAAATCTCTGAAGTGTCGGGCCGAACAGTGACGACGGACAGTGTCTGATTCCCGCCCAGGAGCGACGCGGGTTGCTGGCTGGAGAATGATTTGGAAGCAACATCGTAGGCGATAAGTCCGCTGACGCTGCTACCGTCAACATTGCCGGTGACATTTCCACCTGCGAAGAGGACGCTTCCATGAAAAGCGACGCTGGTGAAGACGGATGATGAGGATATGCCAGACTTGAGTCCGCTGACGGAGTTGTTGTTGGCACCATCGATGAACACCAAGTTATTAATGGTAGAGCCATCGGAAGCCCGAGCGGAGAAGTGACCTGCGAGGACTGTGATGTTGCTATTGCTGCTGTTTCCGGTGTAGAAGGCTCCCGTGAGAACACCGGACGTGGGCTCTTGAGAGAGATCTCGTCGCTGGTTGCCAGTCGATTGACTACCCGGCTGGATATGAACCGGGAATTGACCCAATCCTTGATCACCCAGCATCACGGCACCATTGGCCTCCAATTGTGAAGATTCGATGGAGCCTGCGAAGAGGGAATTGCCAGTGGTGAGGTTCAGTTGAGAGGCTGTGAGCATACCACCAAAGTCAGGAGTCGGGCCATCCAGATTCTGCAGCCAGTTCTCTCTTGACAAGACCCAAACCGCAAAGCCGCTGACCGAAAGTGCTTGAGAGCCGCCAAAGGCCTCACACTCGGTGAAGGAACCTGTCAGGGCAATGGCATCCTCAGTCACGGCGCTAATGTTGACCTGGAATGCCACAACCTGCTCAACCCTGCCATTGACGCCTGCACCCAATGGGCTCCAGGCCTGGCTCTTGGTGTCATACACCGCCACATGATTCAATCCGCTCTTCCCGTTGGATCGCAAGTTTGTAAAGTCTCCGCCTACGAATAGCTTCGTGTCTTGGAGATACATGTCCAGCACTTGGCCGTTGAGACCCCCGTTGAGAGGCATGATCTTACCGCTGGTATCGATAGCGACGAAATTCTGGTGCGCATCCGAGGTGAAGTTGCCGCCGATATAAGTGACATCTCCAGAGGTTGCAAGAGAGTTGACGCCCGTGTTATGATCGAAGCTTGCACCAAGCTGGTTAACTGCCGAATCGTCAAGGCTAGATGTGTCAATCTTTACTTGACTTGGGTCAAAGTCGAAGAGGCCGTTGAGGTTTCCAGTTGAGTTGAGGAGGGTGAAGCCGACTTTTTGAGCAACAAAGGTCATTTCAGTCAAGTCTTGACCATCGAGGGCGGTCATAGTGACTTTCGGCTTGAAGGTGTCTGAGGTTCTTTCGATATAACCAAAATAGATCTGATCATACTTGTCAAAGTTGTTGGTCTGGTAGATGGAAGTCGTAAAGTTTGATTGAATGGTGCCACTCGACATGATGCCAGTGATATTGACGCGACCTCTAGTCTGGCACGAGCCATCGGGAACGCAGCCTGGGGTATACATGTTGATAGAGTAGTTGCCAGATTCGATGATGTTGGGCACGAAAACGACGGATGCTGATTTGGACGAAATGGGGCCGGTAAGCTGTGCTGTCAGATACTTTGAATCGCTTTGCAAAGAAGGCGACTGCTTCCAAGGCCCGGTTGCGGTGGAGCTGGAAGGGAAGGTAATGTTGCACGCTGGCTCGTTGAAAGTGTTGATGGCGTAGGAGAACATGTTGTCTTCAAACA
Organism: Trichoderma harzianum CBS 226.95; assembly: GCF_003025095.1. Taxonomy (NCBI): domain Eukaryota; kingdom Fungi; phylum Ascomycota; class Sordariomycetes; order Hypocreales; family Hypocreaceae; genus Trichoderma; species Trichoderma harzianum. Next base: position 471,297 of record NW_020209250.1, on the reverse strand, counting down.
GTTGCACACTATTGAGACCAGCTCCCTTTCCGTACCAATCTGAAATGTCGATTTGGAAAGAATTCATGCCAATTCTATTGACGAAATGAAAGTCTTGGAACTGAACCTTGGGGTCGTGGCTCAAAGGGCACTCGCTTGTGCAGCTCGAGTTCTTTCCAGTAGCAGGGTCGATATAGGTAAAGTTCATGATGCCGTTAAGCGGTAAAGCGACGAAGCGGAAGGTTTTTGTGCCCCGCCCATCTTGATGCGTATTCCACAACCGCAGCTTGGTGGGCTCAAATCCAAAGTCAAAGGTGGCCTGCCAAGAGCCAGGAGCCTCGTCCTGGGCCAACCAAGTCTTGCCTGAGCCCCCAAGACCATCAGAACAGACGACATTCTTGGGGTCGTCGAAGCCCTTGGTCGAAGCGGAGCCATCAGCGGAGATATTTGCGGTAGAAAGATTGATAGCCTGTCCATCCGCCTTGTTTGGCGCAGTGACGTTGCCCAGGCCAGTGAAGCTCCCACCGAAAATGATATGGCCATTGGATGCCTTTGTAATGGAGCTAACCGGGGCATTGAAGCCAGCAAAAGGTAGATTTGTGAAGTTGCCATCAACCTTCCACGCAATAGCATTTGTCGAGTTACCCCCCTTAAGGTTTCCGCCCACGTAGACTATTCCCTTGGCATCGTCGCACAGCAGTGCATTCACCTCGCCCTCGAGTCCCTCAAGCGGCGTAAACGTGGTTGTGTTGGCGTTGTAGAGGGCGAGGGCCGTTGACTTGATACCATCCATACTGGTAAAATTACCACCCAACAAGACGCCCTCGGCACCATCCTTGAGCGTCACTGAGCACATGGCCAAAATCGACGCGTCGGTTGCGGCAATGGGGGCGAGGGCGCCATTTGGCAACTGTGTCAGCAGGTATTCGCTGCCATTTGTGCTCAGGGGCTGTGCGATTTGCTCCTGAAACTGGTAGAGCGAAATTCCATTGAAGTCTCCGGCTATGCCTACGCTCCCCAGCTGGGAAAAATCGAGGTTCGCAGAGGGAGCTGCTGTGATGTTGAAGGCGTGTGAAAGCGAGGGCGCAATAATTGCTAGCGACGCAATGCTCGAGCGCAAGGGATGGGGGCGTCGCGCCGCCCGGCGTCGTTGTGAGGATAATCGCATGTTGTTTTGGGCGCGCGCTAAGGAGAGATGATAATTCGAAATGATGACGAAGTTCTAGAAGGCGGAGCGGCGCAGATTCGGAGCGACAGACGACGCGAAGGATGATGGAAACGTCGGAATCGATGATGTTCTAATGGTCATTTCAGGTGTAGACAGAACTGAGGGCGCGGGTTGAGGCTATCGCATCACGGCGTCTAGGTTTGCGTGCGTGGTGAATTACGAGTAATGTAATCAATTCGATGGCTGGCTGGGCGGCAAAGTCGACTCGACAGGGAGGCAGAATTAAAAATAAAATGGATAAATAACGGCTGGACTGGGTATCGATCGAGAGGGAAACGAGCGTAACAATGAATCTTGAAGCCGAAGCAGCGCGCGAATTAGGAAATGCTCGGGCAGTGTCTCGTCGCCTGCGATGAGTTTGGTGATGGGGGCAATTGGACTGGATTTTTGATGGAGCAGGACGAAAGTGGCTGCTGGTTGGGCTCGAGAAGGAAAAGCAAGGAATGCGCGAAATTGCTCTTGTTGCTCTTCACTCTGACTTGGCCAGGGCGGCTAAGCCTTATAAGGTTAGTGGCTCTAGGCGGGAGAGGCGCTGAAATCAGGAACGCTCCAGTGCAGTGCGAATGGCTTCCAGTGGTTAGACTTGCCTGAGGTTACACTGCTTGGGCAGAGAAGCAGCCCAAAGTTGATGCTGTCGAGCGGTGTGGTTGCTGGTCGGGAGCGAAGCGAGATTTGTGCGCGACGAGATCGATTCGGCCTGAGAGACTCTCACCAGCACACGTACTTTGTGCTCAGCCTCACTAAAATATCACACTGCTGTACAAGGTCCCGTGCTGTAATACGACCTGGACCGTTGGTGCGATAGAGCTTCGTGCGACAGTCTGATGATTTAGCGGCAACTAGCAAGGAGTCGAGAGAGTACAATGCAATATGTATGACTAAACTCGGCCGGATCAAGTGAATGGATCGTGAGCTGTTGTCAGTCTTGAAACGAGGGCACAAAGAAAGACAACACGGGGTGAAGAAAAGAGTGACAGAGGCTTTGTTAGTGAGCCTCGAAACAAAATGAACAGGGCTAATGATGCCTCTCCACCGACGGCATGAGACGCTACAAGTAAGGCTCTTCTATTATTATTTTTCAAGAGAGAAAAAATGGGCAGATGGCAAGCCTTTTACCGGAACACCCCTGGCAGCGTTTGCGACTGTGAGATGCATCGGAGCACGGCTCTTGTCCACGCGGGATTCCTATTCGCGGAATGCGTCGTTGCATCATGTCAGGGGCACAGCACAGAGCGTCGGTCCACTCTTGCTTGGCCACCAAACGATGCGAAACGCTGCTACTGTATAATACGACCTGCATGGAAACAGAAACAAAGTCTCCGCCGATCCAGTTATAAAGGTTCTACGGAGTCTTGGGAGACGGGCCCGGAAGAGATCCGAAAGACGCACAATCCACGGATCACTCATGGCTGGACTTTGAAATCATCGCTTCGACATGCCTATTGCTCATCACGCTCAGAAGCCGTAGCTCTTGGGTCCCGCAGCCCATGTCACCATTGTTTGTTTGCTGTTGCAAACCCAGGCCGTGCATGCCATTGATACAACACACAAGATCCAGTTGCTGATCATGCCATGAAAACAATGGTCCAGGCCCGTTTATGCGAATGCCCAACGTCCCTCCCCCGATGACATTGAGTAAAAACAAGCTGCCATTGGTGAACGCCGTTCCGTTTCACACAGTATCTCGCTGCAAAGCACGGGAGCGTCGGGGCGAGTACCTGCGGAGGGGGGGAAAATTGGGTTGAAATGCCCTTTGAGATCCATGGGCTAACCACGAAACACCTACTGCCGCAGATGTTTCCCATCTGCGTAGCCACATCTCATTCTATAGACAGCCCCAGACAAATTGTGCCATGCCAATGAAATAAGAGAACATCAGAACTGAGAAATCATTCATTCGTACCTGTATTCTCTCAAAACAAACAACAACTGCTCAACTCTTCATTGGGCCTTGTCTTGCTGCGACGCCCACTTTGTCTTATACTCCCTTGGACTCTCAAAGGTCTTGGGATCTCCAGCCCACATTCCCTTGCGCTTCCTCTTCGCCTTGGCCTCGGCCCTCTCATATCGCTCCTTCAGTCCCCCAAATTCGCTGCCAGTCTTTGCCTCGTAGACGGTGGCCAGCCCGCTCTTGATCATCTCCAGGCCGACATTCTTGCGCAGCAGAAACCGGCGCACGTAGACGGTCGCCACGATCCGCTGGTACTGGTCCGTCTTGTAAATGTACGCACGCACGTTTCGGTTCAAGATGTAGTTGCGAAGCCACTGCAGGGCCTCGTCTGAGTAGGGCTGAGCTGGGTTTCCAAAGTGCGCTCCCTCTGGCGCATCAATCGCAGCAATGCGAATGGGTATCTATGATCACGCTCTAGGTTAGCAATCACATCTTCTTGATAGAAGCAAGGGAGAAAGAAAAAGAGATGGTCCTCACAGTTCGTCCCTTGAGCTCTTTTCTCGTCTCAGGGACCTTTCTCAGCCATCCCCAGCCCACGGCCCTCCCCCCCGGCGTGTGGAACAGGTGAAAGTTATCGCCGTCGCCAACGCTCGTCACCCTGCCAAACAAGCTCCTATTGCGAAAGAAATTGGGCCGCACGTAGGCAGCGCCTGGGATCCGGCGCAGGTAATTCGCATAGAGCTGCAGCGCCGCGAGGCCTACCAGGGAGAACCCAACCACGGGTGCCCATTCTTTGGCGGCTGCTAGCGGACTCGAATCTCCTGTGCCCAGGGAATCCGGCCATGAGACGGGCCGCTTCTTGGGCTGATCGTCATCGCCTGCGCGCTTGTCGGGTGCTGAGGCTCGAAATGGCCATACCATCGTATTTGCGACCAGTAGGTCGACTGTGCTGAGTTTTGAACGGCAGGCCGAGATATGAGGCTGGCCGCTAGTCTAATGTATGTTCCACAGTACGCAAAATCATGGACTGGTTTTATAGTGGCGTGTTCGCTGTAACTGTGCCGCGCAGCGAGTTCTCCGCAGTGACATCGAACGAGTATCAGCAAGACTGTAAAGACGTCTGCTGCGGAGAACAAAGAACAGAGCTGGCAAATGATATCTAACGGCATATCATTTATTGCAGTCTGCCTTGGAAAATAAGACTGAGAATTTTGCGTAAAGCAAATTGCAAGAATATTGCCGGATTTTAGGAAAAAGGAGTCATGGCTATATGTTTCCCATCATAAAATTCATCTACACCTGCCAATAAGTCACAAACCTCAAAACTAACCCCCTGCTCTAACGAGAGGCTACATCTACTCAACATGCCATACCTAAATCTACAATTGGCCGGAGAGGGAAAAGAGGTATGAAGCTCTACTCTTCTCTTTAGCTGCCCTGCACCTTGAATGTCCTGCCACTGGCCGTCTTCCGTTCCTTTTCCTCGTTCTCTGGGCGTGCGCGTCGCAACACTTTGCAGTTGTCAGTACACTAATCACATAGACGCATGCCGTATTGGACTCACCTTGCAGGAAGTCTGCGGTTCGCTTCCTCATTCGGGAGTGGATGTATGCCTTTGAAGCCTTGATGTGGTAGTGGAAGTTGTCTCGGAAAGTCTGAATGTGGGAGATGACAGACGCCATCTTCTGGGGGGTGAGGTGCCTTGGGAAGAGGACTTGGACGAGTTAGCACAACCAAGTCTATAGTAGTTTGATGGCCCATCCTGCACTTACCGAATGTGACGTATCCAATTTCTCCAGATCCAGTATCTCGCACGCCGGGGACGCCCTGCAGCTCAAGCGGGGGGTCGTTTCTGAACAGCACCTGGGGTGCATTCTGAATGGCTCGTCTTCGTGCATCGACAAACTCCTGGATAAAGACCTTTCCGTACACCCTGTCGGTTTCCTCACGGAAGATTGTGCTGAAGATGACTGTGACACGGTCGTGACTAGCCTTGATGTAAATGGCCTCCTCCTCTCGGTAGTGGATAGCCTTGACCTCGCCGCCTTCCATCACGCCCTTGGGGGCATCTTCCGAGCTAAATTTGGATGCCTCCTCTTTCAGCGTATAGTGCTCCTGGTATGCTTCCTCGAACGGCGCAGCCATTGCGTGGCGCTTCAACAGGGCGAACTGCATCGCCAACGCGTCGCGTTCCTCTATGTTCCCGAGTAAGCTTGATGACCGAGACGAAAGAATGTTTCTGTGATTCGCAATGGCCTACCCTTGGACTCGGGCAGGTTCTCTAGATCAACCAGCACCGAGAAGTCGTAGCCGGGCTCAACCGGAACAACATACTGGCCGTATTCGCGCTGGAGAACCTGCTCCGCACCGTATTTGGCCAAGTCCTTGAAGCAGCGGATCTGGATGGAGAGTAGAATCTTTGTCTTGACCTCAGGAGTCGAGATGTGGAATGTCACGCCGTCGAAGTCGGATACGGTCTGGTCGATGTGTACGGGCGGGGCACTATGCCGCAGTCAGCTGGGCTCATCCTCAGGGCAATGGGCCATTTCGTACCCGGAGAATCGTTCGGTAAGCACCGACTGAATGAGGGCGTTCTGGTAGTCGAGAAGAAGCATCGTGGCGGCTCTGTCGTGGCAACTGCTGGTGTGTCTCTCCGGATCGTCTTGGAGCTGGTTGACGACTCCGACCCCCGTGGTGGGGCTGAGCTACGTTGCTGAAGACGTCAAGCTTGGGGGGCAGCTCGCCACGTGACAGCACTAAGCTTTAGCGCTATCGTAGGTAAGCAGGCCACTGTAACACAGCGGAGCACTACCTAGCCGAATCCCTGTTATCGATAAGCGCTTCGAAAAAAAATATCCATACCCGCGCAATTGGCTAGCAGCGGGCGTGTAAATGCAAGTTCCTTTGGCAAGAACAACAGCCAGTATTCGAGGTTGACATCGACAATCATGGTCAAATCATACCTGTGAGTGACTTGAGGACTATTTATAACTAAGACCGAGACAACATACTGATAATTGGTGCAGCAAGTACGAGCACGCCAAATCATTTGGCACAATCCTGTCCGGCTCCTCGAACCTCGTCTGGACATCCAAAGACCGAACGGGCACTGGCGCAGGCCAGGCCATCACGGCCGCAAACGAAGAAGTCTTGTGTTGGGACATCAAAAAGGGTGAATTGACAGGCCGATGGAGAGATGAAAGATGTTCGTACCCCGTCACTGCCATTGCGCAGAGCGGCGTGGACAAAGACATGTTTGCTGTGGGATACGAAGACGGAAGCATTCGTATCTGGGACAGCAAAATCGCCACTGTTCTAGTCAACTTCAATGGGCATAAATCCGCCATTACGCATCTCGTCTTTGACAAATCTGGAGTGCGACTTGCCAGCGGCTCCAAAGACACCGACATCATTGTCTGGGACCTTGTCGCTGAAGTGGGACAGTTCAAACTGCGCGGACACAAAGACCAGATCACAGGACTCCGATTCTTGGAACCCGAATCCCAAGTGAGCGACGAAGATGGCAACAAAGCCATGATACTCAACGGCGAAGATGCGCCTGACGGGTTTCTTTTGTCGACTGGCAAAGACTCTCTTCTCAAGCTCTGGGATCTGTCGTCAAGGCACTGCATCGAAACACACATCTCGCAAACGAATGGCGAGTGCTGGGCCCTCGGCGTGTCTCCAGACCTGAGCGGTTGCATCACGGCAGGCAACGATGGAGAGATGAAAGTGTGGTCATTGGATTCTGAGGGACTGGCCTCGACTGCCCAGCGGGTAGAGGTGAACGCCTCTGCGCAGTTTCTGCAAGACCGGGGAACTCTGTTTCGACAAAACAAAGACCGAGCAACTGAAGTTATTTTCCACCCTCAGCGTGACTATTTCGCCGTCCATGGTTCAGACAAGAGCGTCGACATATGGCGCATTAGATCAGAATCTGAAGTCAAAAAGGGTCTTGCCCGAAAGAGACGGCGAAGACGAGAAAAGCAAAAGGATGCCAAAAACGACGACGCCGACATGGAGAATGGGGATGATGCACAGGAAGACGTGTCAAAAGCAGACATTAGCGATGTATTTGTTCAATTCGTCATCTTAAGAACAGGCGGCAAGGTCCGTTCGATGGATTGGGCTGTGCCAGCTGGCCAAAAGCAAATCCATCTAGTGGTGGGAACTACTAACAATCAGCTGGAGTACTACAATGTTCAGCCCAAAGAGAAGAGCGAAAAGAAGTCAAAGGACGATATCCCAGACTACACCAAAGCATTTTCAGTCGAGATTCCTGGACACAGAGCTGATATACGAGCCCTGTCACTAAGCTCAGATGACAAGATGCTGGCATCAGCATCCAACGGTTTGTTGAAGATTTGGAACATCAAGACCCAGACGTGTATCCGAACTTTTGAGTGTGGGTATGCTCTTTGCTGTGCATTCCTTCCTGGAGACAAGGTCGTCGTCGTGGGTACAAAGAACGGCGAACTGCAGCTATTTGATGTTGCCTCGGCCTCTCTCCTGGACAGCGTCGAGGCTCATGAGGGAGCCATCTGGGCGTTGCAAGTTCACCCCGATGGCCGATCCGTCGTGTCTGGAAGCGCCGACAAGAGTGCCAAATTCTGGGACTTTAAGATTGTGCAGGAACAGGTTTTGGGAACAAAAAGAACGACTCCCAAGCTCAAGCTGGTGCAGTCTAGGACACTCAAGGTTTCCGATGATATTCTCAGCCTTCGGTTTTCACCCGATGCCAGATTACTGGCAGTATCACTTCTCGACAGCACGGTCAAGGTTTTCTTTGTGGACTCACTCAAACTATACCTCAACCTTTACGGACACAAATTACCTGTGCTGAGCATGGATATCTCGTACGATAGCAAGCTCATTGTTACCAGTTCAGCAGACAAAAACATTAGAATCTGGGGTCTCGACTTTGGTGACTGCCACAAAGCCTTGTTTGGGCACCAAGACAGTATCCTGCAAGTGGCCTTTGTTCCCCACAACTCCGATGGCAACGGGCATCACTTCTTCAGCAGTGGCAAAGATCGAACCATTCGATACTGGGATGGAGACAAGTTTGAGCAAATTCAGAGGCTAGATGGTCACCACGGTGAGATTTGGTCCATAGCCATGAGCCACAGCGGAAACTTCCTCGTCACCGCCAGTCACGACAAGAGCATTCGCGTATGGGACGAGACGGACGAGCAGATTTTCCTGGAAGAAGAACGGGAAAAGGAAATGGAAGAGTTGTACGAGAGTACTTTGACGGCTTCTCTGGAGAAGGACCCTGAAGGGGGCGACGAGAATGGCGAGGTTGCCGCCGCGGGAAAGCAGACCACGGAGACGTTGATGGCTGGTGAGAGAATAGCAGAGGCCCTGGAGATGGGCATGGCGGACTTGAACCTGCTAAAGGAATACGAGGAGGCAAAGCTCACGAATCCTCACGCCATGCCTCCGCAGCGCAACCCGGTTTTCCTTGCCCTGGGTAACATCACCGCCGAGGCCTACGTCATGTCTGTGCTCCAGCGCATCAAGGCTTCCGCTCTACACGACGCTCTGCTGGTGCTTCCGTTTGCATCGGTTCCCATCCTGTTTACGTTCATCAACATCTTCGCCATGCGGTCGATGAACATTCCTCTTACATGCCGAATTCTGTTCTTCATGCTGAAGACGCACCACAAGCAGATTGTGGCCAGCCGGACGATGAAGGTCATGATGGATGGAATCCGGACCAACCTGAGAGCAGCCCTGAAGAAGCAGAAGGATGAGATGGGAGTCAACATTGCTGCGCTCAAGGTGGTGGGCATGCAGATTCGGGACAAGAGCGTCAAGGAGTACGTTGATGAGACGTGGGAGGAGGAGAACAAAGAGCGCAGCGCCAAGAAGCGAGCGTTTGTACATGTTGCTTAAAGGAAAACGGATGTTGGTGGTGTGAAAGGAGTAGCATTGCATATATAGATTCACTGGTGATGTCCTGCCATGGTGCGGGTTTAGGAGTCATTCTGGATTAGGATTCGAATAATTAAAGAAGTCATTTTGCAATTTAAGTGTATGTATGTACATTGACCGATGAATTGATTGTGTATTTTCTCTTCTGTAGCCTTCCTTTCCAATATTGTCATGATACCTGATCATTATAGCTCTCGCACTCACAAGTTTCTCTTCATTTGCACACACCCCGTGGCTCCAGCTTCAATGATAACAATAAATTAAATGTTGGAGTAACTCTCTTAAATGACTTAATAAATTCACTTCTCGTCTTTTAAAGTAGCCAGCAGAATTGTCTCTTGTCAGTCTCCATGCATTGAAGCTCCATCTTGTCTCGCCCAAAAAGCAGCCAAATCCAGCATCACGTGACCCCAATCGCTCAACACCTCATTCAGTGCCAACTTGGCGTGGGGACAATCGCTCATCATGAGTCGTGACAATTTCACCCATGAAAAGCGACCTCAAAAGATATCCAACGCCCTCCCGAAAATCCTCATTAAAATCCACAACAATTCGAACCTCTGTCATAACCTTTAACGCTGCACATCGTCGTTCTGAGCACCGCATTTGAGCTGAAACGTCTTTTTCTGGACCTCGAAAATTCACCCCGCTGCCTGGGACATAGCTTGAGAAGGGTAGCTGAAATCCGAATTCTGTTATCATGCTCTTCTTTAGGTACGTCTTCCCCCCCCCGCAATGCTATATTGATATATGATCTAGTATCAGTAGCAAGTGGTAGAGAGAATGGACGCTGATTCATTGGGATAGTTTCTTCAAGACGCTCATCGACCATGAGGTCACCGTGGAGCTCAAAAACGACATCCAGCTCAAGGGCATTCTGAAAAGCGTGGACCAGTACCTCAACATCAAGCTCGATGACATCCAAGTAGTAGAGGAGCTCAAGTACCCTCACTTGGTATGAAGCTTACTTAGGGTTCTTCTCTGTTGGAGTAGTATGACCGACTGACGAATCTTTGTAGAGCTCCGTCAAGAACGTCTTCATTCGTGGTTCCGTTGTGCGATATGTTCACCTTCCTGCGGCGTCGGTTGATACTCAACTATTGGAGGATGCTACTCGAAGAGGTAAGATCTAGGTGTTGGGGGGAATATCACGTAGCAAAGACTAACTGTGTCCTATAGAAGCTGCTGCACAGCAGGCGAAAGCGAAATAACGGATGACATGTGGTTACTAGCCAAGGAAGAGGTATTTTACTATTGCTTGAGATAGAAGGGAAAGAAGAACAAAAAAATTAAACACCTGTATTCCTGGATCGGAGCATCGGAGTGTGATGGAATTTACATATGATGGATGGTCACTGGGGCTTGTTGCAGATATAAAGCAGTCATTTGGCGTTTCTCATGGCATGGGCAACGGACCGCCGGTTTTCTCACCAGCATCACTTTGGACGTTTTAATAAAAGCTTTATAATATCCAACTGCTTTATTTTGGATCAAGATCTACCACCAGGCTCCACCTCCTTCGCCAGCTTTGCCTTGCCACAGCTGGGAGACGTTTTTATGCTCGTCATCTTCTCCCTCAATCAACGGTCTCACCAACCCTCCCTTTCTCCTCTCAGTCATCCATCTATCTATCCAACCCTTCATCCTCTTTCTCGACTGATCGCTGCCAACGTTGACAGTAGGTATAACTTTATCGATGCGTAAACTCATGACAAACATGGCCAGCTCCCGAAAACTGCTATGCTCGGAATAAGGAACGCCAAAACACATGGCCTCCTTCGTGCTACCCCTCTGAGCCACAAGGTCCTTCACTCCGAATCTTGTCCTCCACCCTTTCCCATGAAGAAGCTGCTGGGTCGATATGCTACTTGGCGGTGTATTGGCCCCGATAGCCTTGCCGTTTCCAGGCCGAAAGTTCCAGCCGCTGGGACGGAAGCCAACAATGCGGCTGAAATGCGGCCTGTAGCTGTCCAGATACTCTTGCAGCGTTTCTGCGCGAATCTCCATGAGCATTTGCATATGGACTTGGGCTTCGACGGGATCAGACGTCAGCAGCGAGGTCAATTCTGGATCGTCGAGCTGCTTGCATATCTTTATTTTCCCCGGGGATGCAAAAATCTTGGAGCCAAGGGCTTTGGCTATGGCTACGCAAATTCTCTCCTTGCCGATGGAATAAGTACCGCATATGACCAGAAGGCGCTGTTTAGGCCTGGACTTTGCCTTTGATTTGGCACCATCTTCCGAATGTTTGTCGCTTTGAAAGTATTTGCTCATGGTCCCTGTCTCGGCAGACTTCTCAGACCTCTGCCAGACATCATCAGCGCAGTTGGGATCAGCCGACATGGATCCGCACAGGTCTGCACAGGCTTGGATGACATCCCCCTGAGGAGGGAAAGAGTATCGTGGATTTAAATACGTCGTGTCAAGATAGCAAATGTCAATCCGCTGCTGTCTTGATTTACCCGATATTGAATCTATTACATCGGGTCTGAGTAAGGGATGCTGTACGTGCTCTGGGCAAGCCCGAAAATCGCCGCAATGCAATATTCTCTTTGCTCGCTTGTTTGGCCCATTGCCAAACGATTTTTGGAAGAGAAATAGAGAGCTCCCAGGACAATGATTGGCAGGCATCATGGTAACGGTTGCGCCCTCAGTCCCGGGAACGTCGTAGGGTTTCTCAAATTCCAGTTCAACAACCCATTTGGCCGCAGTTCGGAGCTGTTGTTTGACCAAGCTGCCGGTTACCTTGCTGCAATAGATTGGGCCGTGTCGCCAGTTTGCGGTAAGGCCGATGTAATGGTCGCTGTGAAAGTGGCTCAAGAAGTAGGCCTGACATCCTTCAACAGCGCCATAGCGGAATGCGTCGACGCATATTGAGAATCCCGGCATGATTTTATAAAATGGACATGTCCGTTCGTATGCAGGCCGGCCCCGAGACGCAGTTTCTGCCGCCGCCGCCGTAGCCCAAGCTGAATCTTCCGCATTTCCAGACATAAGCTTAGAAAAAGCACTCTTGGTCGTTTTCTCAGTATTGATCTCAAAAGGATTTGCCTGGCCAGGTCTGGGGACGGCAGCTCGAGCAAATCTTTTGCTAATTTCCATGGCCTCTACCCGAGCAACATCCTTTGGCGCGGCGTCTTCTTTCGTAGGCAGCGGAATGGGATTGCCATCGAGGCATGAATTGACATGTCGTGTAGCTTCGTCTGGAGATATGCCGAGCAAGCTGCCTCCACAAAGTGGGCAGTTTCCTACCATGGCATGGTTATCCAAAAGATCGTCGAGGTCGTCGCCAGGAACCCCGGCCTCTTGGGCTTCAAGCCGGGCCTGCTCTCGCATGAAGCGCATTTCCCGCATCTCTTCCCCTTCAAACTCGTCTATTTCGAAATCGTCCAAGTCAGCGAAGTCCCCCAGTTGGTTAAATTGAATATCGGTCGAGGTTTCTTGCTCGAGCAGCGGCGGCGGTTCATACTTGACATTGGCATCCTGGACTTCCGCGGCCTCGCTGGATGGTTCCGGCTGAGCGGATGGAGGTGACGGAGCAGCAGTGTTGGCATCCTTAGCTTGCGGCGGTGTGACAGGCTTGGAATTGTTGTTGTCGTTGTGGTCGTTGTCATCAACATCGTCATCTTCACTGTCAGAATCCATGACAAAGGGCGTCTTGATCCGAGGTCTAGGTTTCTTTGGCTCGTCTCCGTTTTCAGGGTTTATCGGCTTTATTGTGCTATCATGAGAAGACGCTTCTAATGCGTCCGCCGCTTTCTTCTCCGCCATTGGTTGGACAGAATCTTTGCCGACCCTTCTCTTCTTATTCGGAGCTTCAACCTCATTGAATCGATTTCCATCGTCACGACCATATAAGTCATCCTTGTCGGCCGATTCCGCAGGTACCGCGCCAACAAAAAGCGAATCTTCTGTTTTCGCCGTCTTCTGGAAGAAGCTTAGGATGCTGGCGTTGGGCTTGGCAGGTTTCTTATTGAAGCTTGAAACCGCGGCTGCCTTTTTCGGCGTATTCATCCGATTGGTTTTTGTAGAGGTGACCATGATGGCGGATGCTGAAGCTTCGACACAACAGCACCGGATTCTGCTTGCTTGCACGGGTTCTCCGTTAACGTTCTATTACACGTCTGCACACGAACTCGCGTAATGGCTTGAGTAATGACTTCACGTAGTCACGTGGATGCTTAATGGCGGGGTGCGAAGATTACATAACGCCGGATTATTCTATTTTTGGACTTGGAATATTGATTCAAACAGAATTTGGAGATGGAGTAGATCAAGTCAATTGGATTGGGTCTTTGAACAGAAAAATACTGCTGTAAATGCAGATAAAGTAAGCTGAAATAATATTCGGCTAGTAAAAACACTCAAAATATTTAGAATATCAATTTGCAGCTATCAAGGCCTTCCTTTGTTGGAGCGTCGCCTGAGAATGCCCGCGGTGTAAAAGATGTCCCGTGTTGGGGTTGCTGATAACCCGAATCCCCAAGAGATAGTTGATGACGCTGCTTGTTAGTTAAGACTTTTCAAGTGCACTCCTTATTCAGCGCTATGATATGATGCCCGAGAGCTTATTTCGAGATACGCCCTCGTGTTCCTTGTTTCAGCTGACTAGCGTATCTGGAACATATCTGGGCTTCGTCACCGTCACCCTTATATAACGGTCGGTACTTTGTGAGACGTCGCAGCTCTCGGGTTTCTACAAGTACCCGCCGCGCCTCGCCGTCTCATCTTCCTCGCCATATACTTTACATCTCCTGAGAGGCGTCAACACCATTAGCATACCTAAGTATTTATTTCTTTGTCTTGAGCAGTGCCCTTGAACCTTACAAACCCGATTTCAATTATCATTATTTAGTTATATCCAGCAATCATGAGCTGTGAGTCCTCAACTGCCATCGAATGGGTGCGGAATGCACTGACACTCTTGTAGCGTGGCTCAACACAACTGCGACGCTGCAGAATGTAACAACTCTGCCCGCGGGAATCACAAGTGCCAGAGCCCTAGAAATCATACAAAATCACAATCTTCACATGCAGTGTGATCCTCACATGGTCAAGTTCGAGCCCATTCCTAAGCCATCAAAGGTTGAGTCGCCAACTATCCCAGCCAACAGAGGGCTTGTCGCAATAGGGGAGCCTGAGTACTACTCTGTGACGGATAAGGTGCACACGCTCCCTGCTGGGCTGTGGGACTCTAATGTTGAGAGCACAAATGAGTTTGTGAACTTGGAAAAGGGCGTTTTCGTAAGGCTGTACAGCCCGCTCAATGTGGTGATGGAGACAGTCTGGACGGTGAGAGAGAATGAGAGCGGCGGGATAGAGCTCGTCGAGGATGTTCTGATCAAGGCATCTAGACTGCTGGTTGGCACGGTGAAGAATATGTGCAGCCAAAACTGGACAACGTTTCACGGCAAGATTGTGAATCTGATGAAGGAGAGTCCGGCGTCATCATAGAAGTAGGTGGGCAAATGCAATGCATGTCATCTTGTCAGCGTCTCAGCAAGGCGGGGGAAAGAAATTACATGTATGCTTGCTCCTCGTTGCAAGGCAAAGCGCTGTATTAATGGGATTCCCTTTTCTTCTCTTCTCTTTTCATTTGATGGCTCAATCCTGCTTCGAATATTGGCAATAGAAATATCCGATAGACTTCTTTCTCTCTCGCGTGTCTTGTGCTTATTCTTATTTGTTACAGATAACGATGACATTCCGAGGAGGCTAAAATTGGCACCGCGTTGCGCCAGCCAAACAAACGAATGGCTGAGGCTTCACGCGGCTAAACCCCGCCTAAGCGCTGCGCCTCTCCCTTGGACTTCAATGTCAGGCATCTCATTTGATCTTTACATCTTCTCTCGAGACGAATCATTTTCATCCACGACATTCATTTCATCTGGGGCTGGTGAAGCTGCATGAAGAGATGGCTCTGAAGAACCTAAACCATTCTCTTCACGAGTGAGCTGAGCAGAGCAGAGCGTTTGTATTCTCTTCATACGAGATCATACAAACCACGAAAACATCCAGTCCAGTCCATGACAACAACGCCATATCCAGCCATTAGAGGCCCGACGCAAAAATGTCCCTCCAGGTGAGATGGCCCGACGTGTCCGTCACAAAGCAAAAGGCTCTCGAAGATGCAAAAAAGATGCAAAATGCCGTCTTTGAGAGCTGCACAAAGGCCGGCAAGCAAGCCCCGCAGTATGAGCTTCAAGAGCTCGTCGGCAAGGGAAGTTTTGGTCGGGTTTACAAAGCGACCGCCATGAAGACCGGCCAGTTGGTTGCCGTCAAGATCATCGACATTGAGGAGAGCGACACGCTGAATCCCAAGCTGGCCGACACTTACAGCGACCTGCTCAAGGAGATCAATGCCCTGCAGTTGCTGAGCGACAGCGGGGCCAAGAACATCAACCATGTTATCGAGGCGCTGCCAGTTGGCCAGTCCATGTGGATGGTGACCGAGTATTGCGCCGGAGGGAGCGTTGCTACGCTCATGAGGCCAACAGCCCCCGGCGGATTGTTGGAGAAATGGATCATTCCCATTGTACGTGAAGTTGCCGAGGCCATTCATTGGGTCCACGGTCAAGGCATCATCCATCGCGATCTCAAGTGTGCCAATGTCCTGGTCACCGAGACTGGTGATGTACAGCTGTGTGACTTTGGCGTTGCCGGTGTGATCGAAACAAAGGTTGACAAGCGGACAACCTTTATTGGAACTCCTCACTGGATGGCGCCTGAGCTTTTCGACAAGGATGCATCATATGGAACAGAGGTCGACATTTGGGCTTTTGGTGCCATGGTGTATGAAATTGCATCTGGTTTGCCACCAAATGTCACTGCTGGAATTGACTTCTCGAGGCTGGGGTCGCATCTGAAGCATCATACGCCTCGGCTCGAGGGTGATCAATATTCAGCCGGCCTGAGAGATTTGGTGTCCTACTGCCTTCAGCACGACGCCGCAAAGCGACCAACGATTGAGCAAGTACAGCTCCACAGATATGTCCGCAATACGGAAGAGTCGCATCCGACCTCTTCTCTCGTTCATCTGGTTCGAGCCTTCAAATTGTGGGAGGCTCAGGGAGGAGATCGGAGGTCGCTCTTCTCTGCCGGTGGCGCCCAGGGCTTGGCTGATCTCTCAGCCGCAATCTCCAACGACGAGTGGAATTTCAGTACGACTGCGGCCTTTGACCAACAAGTCCTCGACCAAGGCGATGCCCAAGATGTCTACGATGTGTATGGGTCAAAGGTGGAATTCAATCCAGAAGGCTATGATGAAACGTCTCGTCCACAAAAGCCCAAGTCGCGAAGGAGGCCTCCACCCCATCTTCCTTCGGTGAAAGCACCGTTGGAGAAAATTTTTGATCCGAATACCATATCTACCTATGAAGAAAACTCGAGGGCATATTATAGCCAACCGTTCCAGGCCCCTATATCGGATCTACCTCTCCGAGACGAGACCGCACCTACGCCAGATGTCAGAGAATCCCTGATTGATCTGGACGTATCGCTTCACGGTGGAGAGCTGTCGCAGTTTGTCGACCTGGACACTATCAAGCCCAGCAATATCGATTCGCATGCATCTTTGGATTATGATTTTGATGATGCAAGCTTCGTCAGGGGACCGATGAGCGACCCAATTGATCTCAAAGACAACAGGCGTACTCAGGATTGGAAATTTCCCTCAATGGCGGCGCCTGTGTCTGCCGATCCGCAGGAATTCAAATTCCCCTTCACCAACAATCTTCCCCCGCCAGATGACGGCCGACCTGCACTTGTTCACCACGCCGCCACCGAACCGCCTTATCAACATACTGCTAGTCTCAGCGAACTTTCGCAGACTGCCTCGGCCGACCATCGTGCGTCTGTGGGGAGTTTGATAGATCTCGACATGAGTTTCGCCGACTCATCGACGGACTTTACACGCCCTTCGACATCTCATTCTGATGTCGGCTCTATTAGCGGCTCGGAGATTGGGGGCGGGAACCCGTTTGAACTGGAGAAGCACGCTTCGCTCTACGTCATGAATGCTACGAACCGAGAGCCCTCGATTTACATCTCAGATGACTCTGAGTATGCACACGTGCTCACAAGTATCCCCGACCTCTCGTTGGATGAAGAGTCGAAGCATGATGATTCTCATATTAGCAGAGAGCCCAACACTGCCGTGTTCAACGAAGGCCGGCCCTACTCTCTGAGCGACTTCGCCGATATGGATCCTGAGCTACCTCCAGAACCAGCTCCCGCCCCAAGCACGCCTCAGTACGCACCGTCGCAATATGCGTCGTCGCAGAGAGAATACTCGCCGCGTAGCCGGTCTCCGCACAGCCAATCTCCGCCTCTTCCGCGTCCTCGCCCTGCTATGCGGCACTTTGAGGCTCCGCTTCCTCCTCTCCCGGCGGCTCCTATGCCGAATGCCATGCTGGGACAGGCTTCGCCTGAAGAAGTTAGGAGTGAGTTAAGGCGGTTGGCTATGAGTCTTGGAGACCATCTTACTTATGTTAACTCGTATTTGTCGACTTTGCCTGTTCGTAGGAAAAGTACGCATACGCACTACTCGTTGGACCCGGAGGGTGGTGCGATCTAAACTAAAGGCGTTTTGTGATTATGGCTGGGAGAAAGGGGTAGTGTGATCTTGTTATTTAGGAAAGAAAAGGGTGTTTGATGGTGATGGATGAGGAGAGGCACAACATGTCTGTACCATGACAAATGTACGTTAAAAACAGCACTTCTTTGCTTTGTAAAGCTTGGTGAAGGGAGATCATTGCAACGCTAGCAATGGCAGATTTCATAGGCGCGATGGATAAGTCAATTGTTGGATTCAACAGGGAAATTGTTTTTAGGTTTCAATATATCAACTTTGATTTATTTCCATATTGTGGCACATCTTTTCCACCGTCCAGCAGCACTCTCTCTCATGAGAAGCCAACCATGTTACCCATCAACAGAGCCTGGTACTTCTCAATCGCCTCCCCAAGCTTAATAAGTACGCCCGCAGACAACATCTTGACCTCATTTTCTTCTCCTCCATCTTCACCTCGAATCTTATTAAACACCGTCGCAGCCCATTCCCGCGTCTCCATGACCTCACGCCCCTGAGTCTCGCACAACCTGCGCATATCCCCATCATTAACCTCCAGCAACGAAGCCATGGCGACGAGCCAGCCCTTCAACGCACCGAGATCATCCTGTGTGTGAATCCTAACCGCGAGAAGTAAATCCCACAGCTCCGTAGTGAGCTGCGGCAGCGAAAGCGTCGAAGGGCCTGCTGAGTGGATGATTATGCCCAGTGTCTGAAGATACAATGCCAGCAGCGCGGGGTTGAGGATGACGGGACGGGATGATCGAAGAGCGACCTGGAAGTGGGCGGTAAGAGGGTAGAAGAAGGACTCTGCGATGAGAGCGGCGGTGGTGTTGGGGATCGCGCGGACTCGTGGCTTTGCTTTGGTCTTGGATTTGTAGCGGGCTGTGAAGGTTTGGAGCTTGAGGATGTCGGGTCCGGTCGTGGCGTCAGCTGCCTTGGCGGCCATCGGTTGCAAGAAAGACGATGTGAGGGATTGAGTTATTGTGTCTAGAGCGGTTGAAGGTAGTGCTTTTAGTTGAGATGGAGGGTTCGCATCGCCCGGCTTGGGTGAGTCGAGGTATAGCTGCTCAATTTTCTCCGGCAGTCGCTTTGAAGGGAACGATGCGTTGGCCTTGTATTCAGAGACATCGAACCCAGCGAGTTCTCTGGCCGATAACCCAATGGCAACGAGCACTTGCGTTCGCTGCGACAAGGAATAGTCGCCTTCGAAAAAGGTCCGGGAGAACCAGGGGGCCATGGATTTCGGTTGAGCGACGATCAAGGCCATCATACCCTGAAGTTTTAAATCTGAAAAATCTTCTATCTCAAACTTGTCTTGCAGTCCGACGAACAAGCCGGCGAGCTCATCTGCGTGTGAGCTCACTTCCATGCCAAAGTTTGCTTTCCTCCGAATCAAGAGCGGTGCACTCTGCAGGGCCAACTTTTGCTTGTCATATGACTCTGTGTCGCGAAGATATAGAATCAGATCACGGATATAGACGGGGGCCTTTGGCTTATTCCGTTGGACTAATGTGGCGTCGTCGTCGGAATCTTCTGGGTCAGAACCTTTGGCATAAGGGACAAGATCTTCTTCATCGTCTGAGGAATCAATTTCTTCGATGATAGCTATGGGTTTGATGGTTGAGATGTTGGGCTCGGGTTTTGCTTTTGGCTTTGCTTTGGGCTTTTGCGTTCGTTTTTGAGGTGGTCGAGTCTCCTTCTTCACGGGCAGTCCTGTAAATTCTGTCCTAAGGATAGGTTCAATCGAGCCAACCTCATCAGAGATGGTGGTAAGAGATTTTAGCCACTGAGCCTCTTCGCTCTCCGTCTCTTCCATATGAAAGTCAAGTTTCTGGGTCTTGTCGTCCATCAATGTTGAGAGAGACTCTCCAACAACTAAACCTAAGAATCGAGCTCTTGCCTGAGTTGCTGCGATTCTATTTGAGATTGCTGTCAAGTAGGAGCCAGATCTCACAATTATTCTCAGCTTGATGGGCGACAATCTGGAGATGTACCCTGCACTTAGTAGCAATATTTCTGTATGGACTAAAAGGTGTCAGCGCGCTGTGCAATGTGAGCTGTTTAAAGGAGTCGTACCATTTTGCTGCAATATTGCTGCATGCTTGATGTATAATTGGTCTCCAAACTGGGCCAAGCTCTTCTCAAACACAGTTGTAATACCATCCTTATTTTGGGCTACAACAGCGAGAATGGCTCTTCGAATGCCTACAGCGTCTCCTAGGCCAGCACCAGAGGATGAAGCACACCAGGTAACGAGATGGTTGTAGAGAGTATCATTGCCTTTTGTGACTGCGTCAATAATGCCAGCAACGGCAGATATGAGCCCCCTAGAAGATGGGTGGTCTAAATCGAGACTGTTTAGTTGCTGAGCAAGGTGCTGTAGTAGGATATTCATGGTCTTCCTGGCACCATGAGGCTGAGCAAAGCAAACTTTGGCAAAGTCCTGGGGATTATTTCCCTTTTGAAGAAGAAGACCATCAATAACGGTCTTGACAAGGGTTTCTATGCCGTGTAAGTGGAGAGTAACGATGTTGATATCTGTAAAACGTACCAAGATAGCCTAGTGACATTCCTCGCTGAAAAACGTCTGAGCAGAAGTGCAATTCGCCTTCGCTTCTTATGAGCTTAGCCCAAGCTATGACATTATGACCAACCCATTGCGAAAACTTGGCTCCATCAGCCGGCCATGTTGTATTGGAGCGAACATTTTCTGATCCAGCAGCTTCAATTGCTTCGGCGGCGATAGATTGTATTCGGCCGCCAGTAATTAAAGAGAGCAGTGCCTGGGATTGCACCTTTTTCAGTGTTTGAGCACCCAGCCTCTCCGTTGAAGCTGCCCACAAGGTTTGAATGGCATTTTCACCGTCCAGCACTGTCGCCAACAAGTCGAGGAAAATGGTAATATGCAGCACCAGATCAGGTCGCTTTAATTCTTTGGATCCAGACTTTTGCTCTTGTATGAGCGCTTTGAGATGAGAAAGAATTGCATTGAGCCCGGTGACGCTTTGTAAACATGTCACAAATAGACGTAGGTCGTTATGATTGCCCTCAGCGTCGTCATTTTCACCACCTTCTTTCAGCAAAGTCCAATAGTTGGAAGCGATATCTGTAACCAAGACGTGAGTTATCGCTGCGCTTTTCGGACCTGGCACGTGGACATTGAAGCTATCCGTCTGTCCATCATCTTTGGTGAGGTATCTCAACACCTGGACAAGGGAATCGTAATCCGGCTGGTTTCGAAGAAGCTCCAAAGCACCATCCGGTGAGTCTACCTGAGAGATCTTGGGGATCTCGGCCACCCTCTTAGTTGAACTGACCTCGGATAGGAGTGGCTGGGCATCTTTTCGGGGCTTGAGATATGTGGTGCTGACCGGGGTCAGTAGTTCGTCCATAGCCGCTACCTTGCGCTTCTGAAGATAATTCAGAGTAGCGGTAGCGGCAGTTGTAAGGCCATCAAGCTGATAAGATGGTTGATAATACTGAAAAGAAATTCTAACGTCAAAGCACTAGGCAAGTGAAAGATGACCAGCTCTTTTACTGCTTGCTCGTGGTTGTTGAAGCTTAGAAAGACGCAGAGCTACTAAGCTGCGAACAAGTGAAGGCCAGACCCCACATTCACCTGACCTCACCGACGCTCACCGACCTCCACCGAGGCCAAGGCAAGCTCCTCCCCACCTTGCCCAACAGCTGCACGGAGCTTCCTCTTCCTCCTCCATACTCAGCACAGCACCTACGAATCCCACGATCTTTCTGCCTTTTCATATTGGTATTCTAAACTCCAGTTCGACCATCATTTACGGCGAGATGAGTGTCGAGACCCGGAGAGCAGCGGATGTCGCTGCCGACAGCGAAACGGCACGATGGTCAGTGCCTGAAATGGTGATGCGATTGCCCGAGCATGTATTGACGGAGATGCAGGAAGTACCTCGAGCAGATCAGACGCACACCGGGCCCGTTTACAAACCCAGAAGCTGTGGAAGACGAGTTTCTGGCCCAATTTGAGCGGTTCAAGATTCTGTACGTAGCACAAGAGGCGAAGCAGAAGTAGAGGCGAGAGTTTGGCTAACCAGACACAGGGTCATGTTTGTCATACCTTGCACCGATATTTCCTACTCGAGACTGAGACTAATGGCGGCGGTAGTGGCGCAGGAGGTTTGGGATGCGAAATCCTTAAGAATCTAGCCATGTCCAAGTTCAAGGATATCCATGTAATTGATATGGGTAAGGCGCATCAAGTATACATGAAGAGGGCTGTCGTTCGAACTAACGCGGCGCATGGATAAGATACCATCGACATCTCCAATTTGAACCGACAATTCCTCTTTCGCAAATCAGACGTTGGGAAATTCAAGGCCGAAGTCGCAGCCAAGTTTGTCGAGCAAAGAGTCAAGGGCGTTAAAATCACAGCTCACAATAAACGGATCCAAGATTTCGACGATGAATTCTACAAGCAGTTTCAGCTCGTCATTTGCGGCCTGGACAGCATCGAAGCTCGACGGTGGATCAACGCCATGCTGGTCTCTATCGCGGAAGAGTCTGAAGATCCTGATGGCGTCAAGCCACTGATTGACGGCGGTACCGAGGGCTTCAAGGGCCAGGCCAGGGTCATCTTTCCCTCTTTTACTTCATGTATAGAATGCCAGCTAGACATGCACGCCCCTAGAGCTGCTGTTCCGCTCTGCACGATTGCTTCTATCCCGAGGCAGCCGGAGCACTGCGTCGAGTGGGCTCATGTCATTGCCTGGGAACAAGAGAAGCCATTTCCAAAGCTCGACAAGGACGATCCCGAGCATGTCACATGGATCTACCAAAAGGCTCTCAAGCGCGCAGAGGAGTTTAACATTCCAGGAATCACATATTCGCTCACGCAAGGAACGATCAAAAACATTATCCCTGCCATTGCCTCAACAAATGCCATCATCGCGGCCGCATGCTGTAACGAAGCATTCAAGATTGCTACGACCACAGCGACGTGCCTGGGTTTTGAGAACAACTATATGATGTACTCTGGTAACGACAGCATCTACACATATACGTTCAAGCACGAGAAGAAAGAAGACTGCCCAGTTTGCGGACGGGAAGCTCGGCCCTTGGACGTTGATCCCAACATGACACTCCAGGACCTTTTGGACTCGTTTGCCGTTCGTCCCGAAGCTCAACTCAAGAAGCCATCCATACGAGCGGAAGGCAAGACTCTTTACATGCAGGTTCCGCAAAGCTTGGAAGAGCAAACGAGGCCAAACCTGAACAAGTCGCTTAAAGACCTGGGGCTGGAGAATGGCCAAGAGGTTGTGGTTACCGACCCTGCATTCCCCCTCGAATTCAACTTTTTCTTTAGGTTCAAAGAAGAGAGTTCCTAGCGGGACATTCATTGGTTCTTGTCCATTATCTCTCTTTTTTTCTCATCTCCAATGACGATTTGGGTGTTTTACGGAAGGTTTCTTTTCATTTTGGGCATTTTCCTGGCGTTGGAGACACTATCGGCGGGACGCACTTCTATATAGTCCTCTTTCTTTCTGGAGGTCATATCAGCACATCTTTGTACATGTCCACAGACTTGAAGGAAACAAGAACAAGAGAAGATCTCAGATATTTTGATTTCTTTTCTTTTTATTTATTCATATCCATGAGATGAATGAGACACACAGAGAAGAAGCAGAAAAAAATGCATGCGTCGAAACTTATGTACAACGCAATTGACCATGCCCCCCGTTTATGTACAGAAACGCCTTCAACCAAAACAAAGACCAATTATTGAACCATGTTGATGACCTGCTGCTCCAACTTTTTGCACTTTAGCTTTAGATGCTTGACTGCCTCGAGGAACAGCTCATCGCTGTCCCACTGCCCCGTGCTCTCGATGGAGAAGATGAAGTGGTCTCTCCTCCGGCCGAGCTTGACCTTGCCCTCGAACTCGGGGTGCCGCAGGGCCTCTCTGCTGACGGTGTCCTTCATCGAGTCCTTGACCACGGCCTTGAACTCGCCGGCGTGGCCCTCGTAGCCGCTGCCGGACTTGCTGGCCTCTTCCCGCGTGACCTTTTCGAGGCCGATGACGCCCTGGGGGAAGCAGCGCTGGAACTTTTCGGCGTCGGGGCCGATGATGGGCTTGGTGATGTGGATGAGGGGCAGCAGGCGGTACGAGGCGGTGGCGACGGGGGAGAATTTGGAGTGGTCGGCGCCGATGCCCTTGTGCATGTGCATGGCCAGGTTGATGGTCTGCTTCGGCCGCAGCTTGGCGATGAGGATGTCCGGGTTGACGGGGACGATTGCGTTGTCGCCGCTAAAGTACTCGACCTGCCTTCCCGTGGGCACGAAGACGATGTCCTTTGCGTAGACGTGGGCGTGGTTGTACGCCTTTAGCGGGTCGTTTTCGTTGGGCGCTGCGTCCGGGTTGACGGTGCAGGTGACGTTGAGCTCGAGGCGCACCGTGTTCCAGTCGAAGCTGTTTGCGTAAGGGTCCTCCCCTGCCTCGGGCTTCTTGTACCACTTGAGGAAGTTGTGGATGCCGTCGCGCCCTCCGTTGAAGGGAATAAGCCCCAGCCTGTGGGCGAGCACCTCGTCCTGAATCACGGAGGTGTTGTTCTCGATGTAGACGTCCTCGATGGCGAGCGTGGGGATCTCGGCGATGAGGATTCGTCGGAAGGCGTTGGCCAGCGAGGCGTCGATGCCGATGAGGGAGAAGGACGCATCGTTGAGCTCGTTGCGGTGGAACTGGACGGAGAAGGCGGATCGGAAGCGCTCAATGGAAAAGGCGTGGTCTTCGCCGGGGAAGTGGCCGGGGAAATCTGTCGAGGCAACGTTGGACACTGTCTCTTTGTTGATGCCAACCGTCTATAAAAAAAAAAAAGTCTATGTCAGCACTTCATGGGAAAAGTCTTCAGCGAGGCTGGTAGGAAAGGAATTGTTCTCTTACGTTTCGGCGCAGCAGCTCCTCCGCACTGGGAGCCATTGTGTCTGGGCTAGAATATGAAGATTGGAGAAGCAAGAAAGGATTGACTCGGCTCGACTGGATGGTGATCTGGGGA
Organism: Trichoderma harzianum CBS 226.95; assembly: GCF_003025095.1. Lineage (NCBI taxonomy): Eukaryota > Fungi > Ascomycota > Sordariomycetes > Hypocreales > Hypocreaceae > Trichoderma > Trichoderma harzianum. The sequence continues at coordinate 446,665 of NW_020209250.1, read as the reverse complement.
AATTTTTTGGATGCGATAACGATTTGACGATAGCTAGAATTTAGCCCCTCCAAGGTGAGGGCCGGTGAAAGACGGCGCTCACCGAGAAGTGTGGGTCGTAGGGGTCCGCCACTGAACTGGTTTAGGATTTGGCGACACTTGGTTGTAAGTACTCTGTGAAGGTCTCGTTCATAACTTACAACAGACAAGAGATGGCAAGACTAATTGCATGAAGAGATGTTATGAATCATGTTGATTATTAGCAGTGTAACTTTGTAATTATTATAACAACATTTCATATCCTTCTAAGGACATCATGGACTCATTATAGTAGTAGCGATGCGTCTAAGACAGCATCTCAATTGAACAGCCTTGGTGGCATCATTGAAATAATCAATACAACAGTATTTCTCACATATTTCACCCCCTCCGACTCATACCCGCCTTCTTCATTTTGGCTCTTCTTTGGTCCCGCGGATGTCGCAAATGCTGCAGCAGAGACGCAAGATACCCACCATCCTTTTCGCCTCGTCGACGCTGATTCTGTGTTCCTTTTGAAGGGTATATTTCCGAAACGCCTGAAAGTCGCGCCACACCCTCACCTTTTTATTCGTGCGTCTTGCATCAATCAAATCAATAATATTAACAAGCTTCTTCTTGAGGTTGTCCTTGCATTCAGCAGCAGTGATACATGGCGGAATGCCAACCTCGACGCACAGGTCCTGGTAGCCCTGCAGGATTTCTTCTTCCGTGAGCTCTTGTTCTTCTTCCTGGGTGCTGTTGGGTTTTTGGGAGGAGAAGTAGTGCGTCTTGAGCTCTTCGCGCATGGCGATGGTGCGCTGCTTTGTGTATTGCTGGGAGCCGGGGATCCATTGCTGGGATAAGGCGAGGCGGGCAAATTCCTTGTCGAAGGGCGCGTCGTGGCTGGGCGTGAAGTTTTGGAATTTGTCAAAGTGGGATTGGGAGGATGGAGGGGGAATAATTTGAGGCTCGTCTTGAGATTCGTCTTGAGAATCATCTTGAAATTGATATTGAGAGGATGGAGGGGGATCCATGTTATGTCTTTTATTATGCTGGTTTCTTTAAGGGGAAGAGGGATATGAGTTACTCAAGTAAAATAAGACGCGAAGATGAGATAGCAATAACAACGGCAGAAGCGACACTACCTGCATATGTATGTGCCTGCATCTGGTAAATCACTGAATTCTGCATGTTGGTTGGCTGCCAGGCAGTTGATAAGCAACTGTAGCGAATAAGAGCCACACAGGGGTGTACCAGTCATGAATTGATGAATCCATTGGCCAAATCTCTTGCTTGACTAACAACGACCTATCCTAGCACCCTAATACAATATCGAAGGGGCAAAAAAAAAAAAAAAAAAAAAAGGGTATGCAGAATTCATAACCCATTTCGAGTCGCTTTAATTGTCTGCCAAAGCTGAGCTTTCATGACATGCTATCTACCCTATTGACCCATTGCAGTAACCTAAATTTTCATCCTACAAATCAAGCAGCCCTGCTATATCTCGCAAAGCTGCCATGTCCTCCCGTCCCAGTGTTTTTTTATCTTTTCTTTTCCGCTTGTTTCCATTTACTCAATATCTTCCATGTTCCACACGCTAACGCCCTTCTTCTGTACGTTGTCCTTCAATCTTCCAAGAATTGCCTGTCGCTTGGCCATCTTGTCCATTAAATCTCCCTTTTCATCCCTGTTATAGCCGCTGACCTTCTTTCGTGGCGTCGACGTCTTCCCCGGAGTTCCAAGAGACATGACGCTGCTGGATAAGCTCTGGCGCATGTTACGGGCCGGTGTCGCGTCCGGAGAGAGCATGATGCTCCTCCTTGACTGTGGTGTCCGGAAAGAGGGAGATTCCTCTCTGCTGGGGGTCTCCAGCCGCATCCTCCGCAGCTGCGTTTCCAACACATCAATGTCTCCGCTACGCTTCTCCACCATGCTGGTCATTTTCGTGATTGTCTTCATCACGGCCTCTACGGTAGGAACGTTTGTGGTTCCCCTTCCGGACGCACTGGATAGCGATGCAATGCGAGTCTTGAGAAGAGTCAGTGCTTCTTCTGCTTCGGCAAGCAGCTTTGAGAAGTTTGTATATTCCCTCCTCAGCTCATTCTGCTGCGTTTGCTGTTCAGCACTGAGAGGGAGCGACCGCGCAGCCTCCGCCTGGTTGGGATCCACCCTCGCCATGATGACCCTTTTCAGATCCTCCTGCTTGGCTCGCAGCCGGTGCATGTCCTTGGCCAGCTCCTGGCAGGCTTCGAGCTGCTCGGTTAGATCCTGCACTCGACCATCCTCCAGGTCACCAGAAAGTTCAACCTCAAGAATCTCTCCCAAGTCGCCAATCTCGCATAAAACCCAATCGTCTGGATGATCGAGATCGTCAGGGCTCCGGCCGTCAGGAACACCGCCGTCTGTATGACCCTTTATAAAGGCTCTCACAGAGCGAGCGTTGAGTCCAAGAGTGTCAATCATTGAGTTGATGTCCCTATAAACAGCTTCAACTTGAGCAGGAATGCTCTCTTGGGCCGGCGGTGCAACGTTGGAGTGAGCAATGAATTCATCCAGCTCCAGAGTGCCCTCAATTTCAGAGGCGAGGACCCTTTGCACCTCTTCATCTTCTTCATCAATCAACACCCGGCTTTCTTCGGCTTGCTGTCGCTCTCTCAGTTTCCTAGACTGGGCTATGAATGCATCATCAGCAGCTGTTTTGTCTTTACCAGCAGTAGCTGATGCAATGAGCTGCGACTTTCTAGGAGCCGAGAGCTGAGAAGGTACGCCTGGTGCACTGGCGGATCTAGTGATATCCGGAATGAGAGCACGATTTGGCGCTCCGCCTCGCACGGGACTGGGTGATCGCGGGATCGCGTTTGGCTGGGCAATCGTGGGCGTGCTTCGGCCGACCTCCCCAAAAAGCTGTTGTGACCGACCCCGATCAGCTCTGGGGGGTTCTGCAAAGCCATTGAATGGGCCCTTTGGCGTACCCAATCCCATGGCCGTGGGACTAAGATCTCTAGCCACATCCACGCCGCTGCCCTCGGAAGCTTCCTCGTCCAAATCACTATCTGCGTCTCCATCAGAAGGGAGCGCCGGAGCAGAGGTTACGCTCGGTCGAGTCTTGGGCGCAGAAGTAGGAAGCCCGAATGCGGCTGGTGGAGCGGCATTGCTGGGTTTGGAAAAGAAGTTTGACTTGACTGGATCGGGGGGTAGAGGAGCATCCTCAACGACCGTTGGTGGCTCATTAGAAGGCTTCGAAACTTTGATAAAGCTAGATGATTTTGATGCGCCTGTATCCTTGGCAGCCGCATTCTTATCGGTCCCGCTCAGGCCTGTGGCAAAAGGATTGCTCGGTTTGGAGGTAGCGGTACTACCGAATGAGCTGGATGTGGTAGACGTTACAGACGAGTCAGATGACTCGCCAATGAGATATGACGACTTGCTGGTCGTATCTGGAGGCAGAGGTGTGGCAAAGGGATTCGCAACCTTGGGTGTGGGCGTCTTGGACTCGTCTTCGGCTGGTTTGGGAGCGGAACTAAACAGTCCAGAGGATGTAGCGGGTGGTTTTGAAGCGCTTCCAAATGACCCAGACCCAAACAAGCCAGAACCACCTGCAGGCTTGGCAGCGGCCCCTCCTGTACCAAACAATCCGGTACCAGTAGCTTGAGGAGTGGCTGTCTTGCCGCCAAAAAGTGAAGTCGTGCCAGTGGTTGAGGCAGCAGGGACTGTTGTTGAAGAAGGGACACCAAAGCTTGACGCTCCTTGCGATGCTAACGGAGTTGCAGATCCAGTTCCGGTTTGTGGAGATGCCTCACCGGTATCCATATCTTCATCCTTGGCAGATACTGCAGAGTCAGGAGCCTTGGTTGCAGCGTCGTTGAGAGCAGATCCAAAAGTAGATCCAAACATGGACGACCCAGAAGCTGCCGGCGCTTTGTCATTGCCTCCTTGGGACGGATCGGGCTTGAAAGAACTTTCCAACTTGAAAGGAGTAGAGCCAAAAACACTGCCAGACGGCTTCTCTTGGCTGCCAAAGACACTGCCGGCAGGCTTTGATGGAAAGGCTGTGTCTGTTGAGGTGGATCCAAAAGCGCTCCCGGCTCCAGCCAGAGTGCCGCCACTACCAAAGACACTGCCCCCGGTATTGCTGCTGTTGTTGCCGGCAAGAGAAGCAAAGCCGCCTTGAGAAGAAAACGAAGCGAATCCTCCAGAAGAACCAGGTGTGGAGGCTTGAGCTGTGCTTGCAGGTGTGCTCCCAAAAGGGCTTTGAGCGCTCTTATTTGCGAAGCTAGCAAAGCCCGACTGGCCAAAGGCTGGACCGGCCGCTGCTGCTGCTCCCGTTCCTGCACCAGCAGATGCCCAGGGAGAGGCTCGCATACCAAGTTGCGAGGATTGGCCAAATCCTACGGCGCTCGGCTTCCCAAACGTAGCGGCTGGTGCTGCTGACCCAAAAGCACTCGATCCAAAGGCCCCCCCTGTGCTGGGCGCAGCAGTTCCCGAAGCTGATGCCGTACCCCAAGGTGACGCCTTTTGGCCAAGCTGCGCCGAAGACCCAAAAGCAGGAGCAGCTGCGCTTGATGAAGAAAAGGGGGATGGCCCTGCGTTACTGGAAAAGGGTGATGCCGAAGACGCGGCAGGTGCTGGCACAGATCCCGCATCTCCCTGAATTGCCGTCAGCCCTGGATAGGGCATGGCTCTCTTAATTGAGTCGGTATAGATGATCCACCATGAGCAGAGCACACCTTCATGAGTGAGAATCCAGAATCCTGGCAAAGGAGTAGGCGATTCTTCGAGCTCTTCGTCCGATGGTATAGGTTTGTAAATCTTATCCTTGCTGGAAAGATCAAGAGCAACTCCAATGGGTGTAGAATCGTCCGCGGAGTCAGTCATCGGAAGCGTTGGTCGTTTAGAGTCATCAAGCAACTCGGTAGTAGTGAAGACATTTGTGATGGACTCGGCAGGTAAATCGGTTGTCAGCGCACTTTTAGACCGGGTCAGTAGGCCAACATCAGTCGATGCAGTAGATGAGACGATAAGGAGATCCTGCAGATCAGGGGGGAAATCTCGCAATCGTAGTATAGAATGGTGGGGGACCTTGTCTGATCCAAAAGGCTGAACAGGGTCCGTGAGTTTTTGGTAGGTGAATGATGAAGGCGGTTGGCGCGTAATGATGTGATAAATGGAAGAGGGAGGCGAGTCACTAGTTGAGTGGATAGAGAGCCAGAGATTGTTCTCAAGCCATGTAAGTGATGATACTATTCAAAAATGGTTAGCATAGGCTTTTTCTCTATTGGGGAACAGCAGTTTTTACCATGGCAGTTGGCGACATTGGGAGGGTTGGGGATATCGGCTTTTCCCTCTCCCTCAGGCGTCATTTGGTGGATGGTTCCATCTGCTAATCCAGCACAAAGCTGCTTGCCCTTTGAACTCCAACTAATACAGCTGACTTGGTTCTTGAGTGCATTGCTTATTTTTCGTTCTTGGAGATTTGCCATATGGAGGTTGCCGTTGTTTGTGACAATGGCACAAAGCTCTGGAATCGTTGGATTTGGTACCAACGATCTGAGGGCCTCCCCATTGGTAGAGAGCTCAAACGCGGAATTTGAAGACCCCTGGAGAAGACTTTGGACTTGATAAACAGCAAGGCCGCCGCCGGATTCTGCAGAGAGCACCAGGTAATTCTCGTCAGCGGTAAAGACGAGTTGCGAAACCCGCATGGGCATGGGGATCTTGAGCTGGGGCTCAAAGCCGCGAATGTCGGAATCGCCATCCTTGGGAGCCTCGAAAGCCTTTCGAATCGATTCGGTCGTGGCGATGATGAGCTGATCAGGACCAGCGGCAGCAACGAGACCTCTCTTCGAGGCAACGCTGAGCAGCGAGGATGTAGCGGTCGGTAGTGTCTCCCAGGCAGATGTGAGGCGAACCTTGGCATCACCAGCGATGGATAGGAAACCGAGGGCCTGTGAAGCAGTGTGTTAGCGATGGACTCGCGGCCTGTGTTGAGCCATACAAAACACCAAACAAAAACTGAAAAGTGAAGTAAGAAGAAAAGCTGCTGCCTACCTCTGTCTGGATAGTCTCCAGATCGGGCCCTGCATTTACACCTCCCGCGCCTCCGCTCATGGCGTTGGCCGAAGCGTTGAAGCCAAAAGACATGGCGGCTGAAGAGAGCAACCCGGATGAGCTCCGAATCTCGTCAACTATCCAGCTTCCGGAACATGGGTCTGCGGCGCGCTGAACAGGTCCGTCGCTGGAGCTCCCACCGGCGGGATTCGGGGCCCAATTCGGAGGCAGAGCGAGAATGGCGAGGGCCGGATCGAGGGCCGAAGAGGCGACAAAACGCGTCGATTGCTCTGCGGCAGCGGATGATGCAAAAGTAGCGATTGGAAGTGCAGAGGGAACTGCGCCTGTACCATATTCTACCGGGCGGTCTGTCGCGACCCTTGCATGCACAATTCACTTTTTTGGGAGCTCTTGAGCGCAATCACGTGGGTTCATGACAGCTCCAGCCAATGGCGCATGCAGTTGCGCTCCGTCTTCCCACCTGGCGGCAGCGGGCCAATCAGAATTTGCTATTTTGCCTAGGGGGACGATTTATAGAGGGGAAACAGCAGGTTGGAGCTTGTGCGAAGTACCGAGCCCGCTGTATTTGGGTGCTGCGATACCTGGCAGACGTGCCACCAGTGCCTAAAGGCAGAAGGCAGCTTTTAGCCTCGTCATCAGCTACCACTCACTTGCTGAGTATAACCAAACATCAACCTCCAGCGCTGCCAAACCCTCCATCCTCCATTGAATAGCAAGCAACGCCCCCCCCCCCCTTTTGACGAACCTCCACAGCGAATGCAGACGCCGCACAGCTGCTAGACTTGAAGCACCGTACAGAGGGGCTTCTCCGGTACACGCGAGATATAGACGAGAACGGCACGACCCGTTCGGTAGGGCATCGCAGCAGCAGAAGATGCCGGGCTTCGACTTCTCCAACTACAACCGCAATGCGGCCCTGCACGCCAGGGGAGTGCCTCTGCCCAGGGCCACCAGCACAGGAACAACCATTGTCGGCTGCATCTTTGACGGCGGCGTTGTGGTGAGTTGGGAATGAATCTGCGTTTTCCTGCCCTCTTCATCAAATCACCCCTCCCCCTCTCCCTGCCTACCTACCTATACACAATGGCAATACACACACAAAACTCCACGACAACTTCTAACCCTCCTGCCCGCCAGATTGCTGCCGATACGCGAGCCACCTCGGGCCCCATCGTCGCCGACAAGAACTGCGAAAAGCTTCACTACATCTCCCCCCAGATCTGGTGCGCCGGCGCCGGCACCGCCGCCGACACCGAGTTCACCACCGCCCTCATCTCCTCCCAGCTCGAGCTGCACTCGCTCTCCACCGGCCGCAAGCCCCGCGTCGTCACCTGCATGACCCTCCTCAAGCAGCACCTGTTCCGCCACCAGGGCCACATCGGCGCCTACCTCGTCGTCGCCGGCTGCGACCCCACGGGCACCCACCTCTTCACCGTCCACGCCCACGGCAGCACCGACAAGCTCCCCTACGTCACCATGGGGTCGGGAAGTCTCGCGGCCATGAGCGTCTTCGAGACCCAGTGGAAGCCGGACTTGACAAGGGACGACGCCGTCAAGCTGTGCAGCGATGCCATTCTCGCTGGTGTCTGGAACGATTTGGGCTCTGGTTCAAACGTCGATGTTGCTGTTATTACTAAGGAGAAGACGACCCTGCTGCGAAACTACATCAAGCCCAACGAGAAGAGCGCCAAGCTGCAGAGCTACCGCTTCCCCAAGGGCACCACGGCCGTTTTGAACGAAAAGATTATTACTAAGAGCGAGATCGGACGATACGCCACCGTGGTCGATTTACCAGTTGAGGGAGAGAGCATGGATGTTGATACCTAATCGGGAGGACACAAGAAGAGCGTGCAGGGATGCGAATTGCAAATGTCATGGTTATTTGTTTGTAACCAATAAAATAGTAAACATACTAGAAATCAGACAAAGGGAAAATTCCAAACTACCACATGATACAGTGACGACAAATAGACTAATAGGGCGCTGCTGATGTTGGAATTATTGGATTATAACTTTGTTATCGCCTTATTTGCCCCCTAGATACGAGACGTTCCCACAACGTCTTTGTTTTTTGGATATATTGAACAGCCCAACGCCCGGCCAGAAAAGAAGAAGAAAAAAATCAACCAGCCGCACTCTATACGGACTCGGCATTGGAGAAGGAACAAAGGAAATGTAGTTATATGTACGCCCACAGCCACCAAAGCAAGCCCCTCCCTACAAGTAACAAGAACTGAAGATTTCTCCAAAGGGTCACTGAAGAAGAAACAAGAAGAAGAAGAAGAAGAAGAAGTAGATTGGAGCCGTGGACTCCAAAGAGAAGGGCGATCAACGAGCTTGTCGTAAAGCTCGAATATGCTTTTCAAAGCACATGAATGTAACGTAGCAAAAGAGCCCGCCTCTACTGAGTGATATGCCGAGAATAGGAGGTGGAAAAAAAAGGTCGAAGAGCGAAAAAGAAAAGGGGGAGGAGATAGAAGAGAAAAGGGAAAACAAAGGCCGATAAGAAGAGATTCCCAGTATTCCATGCGAAGACAACCCCAATATTTGATGCGAGAACAGCCGAAACCCCAAAAAACTCCGGTATAGATGGGTAAAGACGAAGAGAGATTTTCATCAGACATTATAGTTGCCCCCCTCACTTCTTGCCAAACATTGCGCGGGAGCGGGATTTGCTGCGGGCTCGAGACTTTTTGTCCTCTGCCGGGGCTTTAGGAGGAGCATCCTCGTCATCCATGTATTTTGCCTTGTGAATCCTAAAGAGTTTTGAAAATTAGCCAATGTCCACAGAAGAGGCATAGGAAAGTAGTTAAACATACCAGCTGTTGCCCACCATGCTCATGCCTTTGGCTTCAGCCATACGGTAGAACTTGGCACTCTTCTTCAGATTCTTCTTGCAGCCAATTCCTTGCGCGTAGCAGAAACCAGCTTCCGCTAGAGCATCAACATCGCCCCAGGCTATTGGAATTAATGTTAGCAAGACCTAATCACACGAGATTCTTCAGGTTCAAACCTACTGCCAGCGATTTCAAAGCAGCGCAACGCAAGAGCTTTATCCTGTTCGATGCCCCATCCATTCATATGGCTTACGCCCAGTTCATAAATGCTCAGAGCAAACTGAGCCTTGTGGGTCTTGTTTTCGGCAATATTGATGCGCTTCCCTTCCTTGGCATTCCCTTCGTCCTCTGCAACTTCACCACTTGCCATGTCGGCTGCCTTTCTTAGCCACTGCACTCCTTCTTTCTGATTGGGCCTCATACCCCAGCCATGGCGACAGGCGAGAGCATACAGAAGCATGGCTGTTGGGTGGTTTAGTCGGGCGGCGTGCCGGAGGTGATAGGTCGACTCGTTCAGCGAGCCGTTCTCGTGACATTCTATACCCTTAGCAAGATGTTCTTCGGCAGTCATCTCGGCAGCTGTAGGTGTAGTAGTACTCGTGGTAGATCGGACAGACATGGTAGGGCGTATTGTCTGGGCCGAGTCGCTTGTACCGACTGAGGCTGGTGTCCTGCCTCGAGGCGCCTCTGCGGTATGCAACGTTCGTGATCTACCCCTGGAGCTGTCTTCTGCATGCCGCCTGGATTCAGTTGAAGGTCTGCTGGGGTTCGGTGAGGCGCGTCCATAAGGTGCAAACTGAGAACTCTCCATGCTGAGTTTGCCCGCATCACTCCGCTGCCTTGACATGGCGCTAGAAATACTGGCGGCATCGTCGGGGATAGCGCGAGCTGATGAGCTAGAAGGTCGAGTAGGGGGGGAGGGTGGTGCACCCGCTTGAGGTGGAAGGTCGGACGATTCTGAACGCTGAATTGACTTTCCTCGAGGCAGAACAAATTTGGAATAGACATATGACCCGCTGGCCTTGTCGTCTGATGGCTGCTCTGCGAAAGCTTCGCTGTGCATACTTATGGGGGTATGAGCCGACTCATCGGCCAGTATAAAAGACGGCTGGCTGTCTGACGAAGCCTGTCGAATGGGATGGTCCAGGTTTGGCGTTCCGGCTCTACTCATGGGCCGAGAAAAGTTGAAGGCGGGTCGAGGAAGAGCGGAGGATTCAGAGGCAACGGATGGGGATCGTTGAAAGGGGGGAAGGACGGAGGACGCCATGTGAGGTGGCAGGGCTGCGCTGCCAGAGGAGAGTTTTCTGGAGGGAAGAGACTGAACGGAGCTAGACATGTTCCCAAATGTTTCCTCATCTGGGGGTACAGGGGAGGACAAGGCGCTCGGCGATCGTCCAGGGAGGAGGCTTCTAGGTGGCGCCAATCCAACCTCGTCAAAGGAGCTCTGTTTGGTCCTTCGAGGAGACATGTTTGACAGAGAAGGAAAGGAGTTTAATTGAGGATGAGACGGAGTGGGGGATTTGGTTGATTGGCGGTCCAGTTGAGAGAGGGTATCGCTCTGAAGTGGTGATGGAGAACGGTCCTGGCGGGCCCCGAAGAAGTTGGTATTGTCGTTTTGATGTCCCAGCTGCCGACCCCGAGCATACTCCGGGATGTCTGGTACGTCTGGCATGTCCTCCGGCAGAGGAGGCACACCTTCATCGGGCGTGGGCGGGATTCGACTCATCCGTGGGTGCATGGACCTCGGCCGCTGGACCTCGTCTGAGAAGGCGTCCTCCATCTCGGTGCGTAGCCCCAAACCACCAAAGCCAGGGGTAAGTGGAGGGGCGGGAGATTCATCGCGTTCGGATCCCGAGTCCTGGGACATGGACCGAAAGTACTCTGATCGACCTTGAATGATTAGAGGGCTCTCCGCCGTGAGAGGCGGTAGTCGGCTGACGCGATTTCCATCCTTGTTGGTCGTCTCTTGGAGCTGTCGAGCTAGCAGTCGGCTCTGCAGGGCAAAGGCATCCAGGGGAGAAAGCTCGGGGGGTGCTTCTCCGGCAACATGAAGCCGTGGTGATCGAAGAGGCCGAGAAGAAGAAGAGGCAGCAGAGTTGGCGGAGTGGGATCGCAAGTCCAACAAGGACGGGCGATTGGTGAGGGAGGAGTCTTTCATGTTGTTTGAAGCCCAAATCCAGCCGGGTGGTGGTGAATGATAGCAGCCAAGGCGCAAGCGCTGGGTGCTAAACAGGGTAAATAAATAATACAAGCAGGCTCCAAAACGGTATCATCAAAGGCCGGGTGGGACGCGCAGGATGCCAAAATAGCAAAGCAAGCGAGAGAGCAACCGAGGCGATTAGCTGGCTGGTTGGGCGCGAGATAGTCGAGAGGTCGTCGTCGTTGATGCTATTGCGGTTGTGATCGCTGCGTAATGAATGCGCTGGCGCAGCTGCGGTTGCAGGCCTAGGTGCAGATGGAGGTGCAGGTTGTCGTGGCAGTGCGGCGATGATGTTCGGATGACCAGAGAGAGGAGCGAAGGGTATCCAAGGTGGAGGCGTCTGTCGGGGTCGGGCAACGGGTGGCACGATGGATCCGAGATAAGTAAGGAACAGGAACAGGGACAAAAGAGAGGAACACGAAGAGAAGGCGCCAAGGACGGACTGGGGTGAGTTGAAAGGGCGAATCGAAGACGGGGCGAGAAGCAGATGCGCGATATCAAAGGCCGCCGCAAGTGGGCAGCGAGGCGTTGAAGGTCGAGCGGCAAAAGTGAGGTGCAAAAGTAGAGATACGGAGCACAGAAATACGGAGCCACGGAAGTACCTGGGTGTTGCACTGGACAACGTGCGTCTGCCGGCCACACGAGGGGTTTGCAAAAGTCGCGGGGGGAGAAGAGAAGAAGAAAAGGGAACAAGAGAGCGGAGAAGAGAAGAGGAGGTAGAGAGAATAGAAGTGAAGTCAAGTGAAGTGAAGAGAAGAGAGAAGAGAAGAGGAGCGGCAATGGCCTCGCGACAAACGAATGGCTCAAAACGCAACAAGGTGGAAGCAGAAGCAGAAAGCAAGAAGCAAAGAAGCAAGAAGCAGAATGAGAAGCACGGCAATGAGGCCTGCACAGAAACCCGTTGGCGGCAAGTTCAGCGCTTCTCTTCTGCTTTGCCTGTCTGATCCGATGGGACGGAGAAAGGAGGAGGAATACAATACAAAGATGGTGGATGGATACGAGGCACCGCAGCAAAAGGAGGTTAGGAGGCCAGTGGCGCCCCGTAGCTGCGGCTGGCGGCCGGGTACTCTGTACTTGGGCGCGTGGCCAGATGGCAGTGGGCAGGCCAGGTACTGGGCACGGCGGGAGCAGAGCGCTCGACCTAACCCAAGGTGGTGGCTTGTCCTTTAGACTTCAAGGTACAAAAGGCTAATCTCATCTAATAACATCAATGATCCATCAAGTTCGAGCACGTACAGTGCAGTGCAGTACGAGTTGCATGCAAGCCCCGGCGGAAATGCCTATTTCTGCCATACACTTAAATGCACGGTATATTACGAGTAGTATTCTAGTATTTATTTTCCGGTCGAGGTGCAAGGACATTTGCTTACAGGCCGTACAGTACGAACGAAGTGCTATACAATGAAAGATCCATGCTAATACGGATGATAGTCTGTATAGGTAGACGATAGTATCCATGTTTTACGATCTCGAGAAGATCCATAGCTATAGTACAGAAGCATCAACCCGTCATCAATACGAAGCACAGCATCATAGATTAGAAAGAGTACGAAGAAAAAAAAACACAGAGGTGCGTCCGAAAATCTCCAAGACATGGATGCCACTGCGGAACCAACCCTGGCTCGTGTGGCTTAAAGGTAGGTTTAGTAGCACCAAGGTAATCTCGGGCAATCTCCCCAGCACGTCGTGGCCCCTTCAGCGCATCAAAGTACTCACATGGCCTGCAAGTCATCAGACTCCATGTCTCTTCTTGTCTTGTCTTGTCTCGCTACAGACGGCTCATCAATGTGATTTCGCTCGTACGAGCACTCGCCATCAATGCCCTTAGGTGCTGCTCAGTAAGATGTTACTGTCTGCTATAGGTACACGTAGGTACCTCAGTACCTATCTTGCTATTAGCACCAATGCTGCTCGTACAACGGAGATGTCATCAGCCAAACTACATCCTCATGCAGTACCAGCAACAGTCTGGTTGAAGCCAATTGATGGAAACTCAATCAACCTCAATTCATTCGAGCTGCAGTGCACATGCATGCGCCCGTGCCCATGCTACCCTCCCGTCCACGACCATGTATCTATACTCCAAAACACCCTCCGATCCAGCAACAACCACGGGCACCGCTACTGATCCCACAGAGCACTGTGTACAGGTACTTTGTGGTTCAGCAAGGCCACTTGGAGCGAGTTCAGGGACCCTTGCCATATCATTGGGCGCACTGGCGACAGCCATCGTCTGGGGTGCATTGGGCTCAACAAATTGAGAAGAGCGACGGGCCCTTTTTTTTCTGGGGCACTTGGGCCAGTCAAGGTCAAGTACCTGGTACTTTGGACGGAGCCCTTCATTATTTTCAAACAGTGGCTAGAGAGGCTAAACCGGCCAATCCTTATTTCCTGCGTGCAAACAAAGATGGTGATTTGCTAATAGATTTACCGTATATACACCACTTGGATTTTCACTTTTTTACTACTTTGTTTTTTACGAGCATTATTGCGGAGCATTGTATCTATCTTTGCATCCATCTGATCAATAGTATACCATATGATTCATTTTTACATCAATAGTATTCTATTACTAGTAGCAGCAACAGCAGATAGGTAGACTGATTACGCAACAACTCAGCTGCGCCGTCTTCGTGGCAAAAGGATGTGTATGCAGCATGAGCATCTCGCGTGTAATCGAGCTATAAATACACAATTCTACGGTCCCATGCTCCACACTATCGGTTTTCTATACACGTCCATATGTAATTACGCCTGGTAACCGAGTCAGTCCATATGCCAGCAAGGGGTGCAAAGAGAAAAAGAAAAAGAAAGAAAAAAGTCTATTGAGCAGATTGCATCAGACGCCGCTTAAGCTTGGCCCATCCATGTTGCTATAATTGAAATTGGACAGCCTGCCACTAACGATGTCATGCAGCTTCGTTTTCCCTCCACCCATGTGCGAGTACGTGTATTACTCTACTCGTACCTACGCTGCACATGCACACTTTGCTGCTCTAGCACCGATATTATCTATATTAATATCGTTTCCGTGAGTCGAGTCGAGGCTCGGTCGCACAGTGATGGGGGATGTGATGTCGGCAGTGCATGCACGATTTCGGTCAATTCTGCTACCTGACGCAAGGGGGTTCCATCTCTTCATCTCCTTCAATTCCAGCGAAAGCCCCGACAAAGGCATCATATGCAATGCCAAGTTTGGTCGCCCAATCAACCAAAGCTGCAGGCCTAAAAATGAACAAAGGAAGAAAAGACCGAGGAAACAAAACAAAACAGGTGGGTTTTTCCTGCATGCATTGGGCCACATGAGCCATGTACAGTAGAGACAGAGACAGATGAGCAGATTTGGGCTCAGACTCCGCCACGGCAACGAGTGAAACAGCGGTGGTGCAAATGCCAAAACACAGGGCGCCGCATATGAGTTGATTCTGAGACGACGCAGGGCAGAAGGTGATGCCAATGCAATGCCTTGCTTAGCGCTATGGAGCAGGCTGCTAATAACAGCTCCAGCTCGTAAAATCATCCGCAGGCTTCGTCTACGTCAATCAATGAGCATTGACGATACTGCCAGCAGTAAGCTGGTCTGGTCAATGTTGATGGTCACGAGGCCACAGCCGGGTCCCGAGAGTTTTGCTGGCGCTATTATTACTCCCGTCGTCTTTCTGCTAGATTGGCGGAAGAGCCCGCCCTGGATCTATTTATATCAATATTCCATAAGCTAAAACTCCGTACCTAGTAGTGCCTGGATTTACGGAGTACAGTCGGGGCTATTTGCCGTCTATCGATAATGCTCTGCGTCGCAGCCAACTTCATGTTACTCGGTTTGTATTTATCTCAGGTTCGTATAAACAAGATCCGCATTTCGCATCGTTGACTGAAAAATGTCTCTCATTCGTGCTCAAAGCTGTAGCAATCTATACAAAGCACTATGTACTAGGAAAGTCAACGCATCAAAACATTCAACAAAGTCGATGGTGGAGCCGTAAACACAGTTACAGTTGAAAGTGCTCATCACTGCCCTCAAGTCCAAGACCCATCTACCTATATACTGACAATGAACTTGACTCTTTTCCAAAAAAAAGAAAAGGAGAGGAAAAAATACATGTATATATGCCAGCCAAAACGCCCTGGTTCATACGCCTCAAAAGTCCATGCAAAGCATTCTACAGAGGGACGTTTCATACTCCTACTTACTTTTTATAGATCCTTGGCTCGGAGCTTCTTCAGCCTGGACGCACCCTCGAACAATCCACGATCAACAGCAGCGGCAACAGTCAAGGTACCTCCGACAATCGCGCAGAGTCCAGACAAGAAGCCAAGGAACGTCTTGGCCCGCTCCTCACGGTTAATGACCTTCATGGGAGAAATATCCTGGACACACATAATTAGCTTGCCATCTCTTACCAATTGTCTATGCACGGTAAACACTTACGTAGGAGAAAAAGACACCGGGGATACCATTCCTTGCGTGCAATCTTTCGGGGTGGCCTTCCTGTGCGTCGTCGCCGCCCATTAGACTTCGCTTGTGGCTGGTGACGGAATACTGGTGTGTTTCGATGCTGCCGTCAGCGTAGCCAGGAGTCCGCTTTTCCCAGCCCAGGGGGAGATACGACGTAGGAACAATCTTGACAAAGTACATGTAGTTAAAGTTGGGGTCGTTTGTGCTCTGGCGGGTTGCATCCAGAGGATTGAGGTGGTGGTTGGACCAAGTATTCTTCCCGGACATTCTCTCAACAACAGCAGTCGGAAGCTGGGGTCCAAATCGGAGAGAGTGAATGATGTGGGTGAAGTCGTGCGACTTGCCCTCAGGGAGGTCCCAGTAGTTCTTCAGATCGTGAACGTGCATGTTGCCGTTGCTAAAGCTTCGGCCAGGAGCAAGGTGGAAGTTTCCAACAACCTTGTTGACCTGCAGCAAACCCTCAATGCGGCAGCCCTCTTCCCTCTGCTGGTCCAATCGCTCAGCGTAGTGCTCTCTCTCGCACTGCTCCACGCCCTCACCCCTTCCAAAGGCCCACGAGGCCTGCGCATA
The DNA here is from genome assembly GCF_003025095.1 of Trichoderma harzianum CBS 226.95. Classification (NCBI taxonomy): domain Eukaryota; kingdom Fungi; phylum Ascomycota; class Sordariomycetes; order Hypocreales; family Hypocreaceae; genus Trichoderma; species Trichoderma harzianum. Next base: position 430,533 of record NW_020209250.1, on the reverse strand, counting down.
GGCTTCTCGAACCTCGTCACAGGTGTTGCAGCAGCCAGGCTTCTGGGCGGTGGCGGGGGCATTGGCTCCGTAGCAGCCACCACAGTAGTTGGGATCCAAGTGTTCAGCCTTTTCATGCAGCTGAGCAGCGTTGCTCTCAATCTCGGCGCCGCCTTCAGCAGAGGGCCGCAGGCGAAACTTTGTGATTCCGTGGGCGACGCCGTGCTGCTGCTCGCCAGAGACATCCATGACGTCCAGCGTCAGCAATTCGCATGGCATGTTGGGGAAGGTCATGTTGAGATGGATGTCCATTCGCTCGCCTTAGTGATATCGCATTAGCCAAACCATACGGAGGCGACAATGACATGACATGACATACCTCTGCCTTTATCCACGACCAGCTCCGGGTGCACCACGATGCGCCGATAGTCGCTCCATTCTCCCCACGAGAGAAACACGACGACTAGCAGCGACACAATGGTGACGATTCCTCCGCTCGTCGTCCGGATCCGCGCCTCGTCCACCGTCTTGGTAAAGGCATCGAGCCTTGTGAATCGCGACTTGGGAGCCATGGATAGTCAAGTTTGGCCAACGAGATGCAGCAGCACTACTCGTATTCCGTCAAAGCGCAGTCTCTTTAGCAGAGCTCGCAGAAACACAAGGCAAAACAGCACAGATCAATTCTCTCTCGTCAATTGCATCGATGGCCAGCAACCAGAACCATGGACGAGGATGGCGCACGAGCGGCTGACAAGAGCAAGAGCTGGAGGTTCCAGGTCAAATGTCTTGAGGCCACCTGTCGCAACACCTGAAGCTGACTACTGATTGTTCAGGGCAATCCTAGCACCAGCTAAACCCCGGGCTCAGGCGCCTAGACTCGCCGCAGGGCCCTGAACTAATGCGGGCTGTAGCGGCTGGTGGGGGCCGGCCGGCGAATCCTCGGCTGCTGGTTCCGTTGCCTATTCGGGTGCAGCGAATGGCCCGTATCAAACGGCTTAGGCTTTCTTGCAGAGCAGAGCAAAACGCGAAGCTCTCCCAGCTTTCACAATCTGATCTCGTCAATTTTATCTCGTCCGCCAGCCACAGATACCCATTCGCACCTCGTTCGATCTTGTCGCGCATCCTCATTTGTCAATTGATAGCTTCCGGGCGGTGAAAAACGCATTATCGAAAGGGAGAAGAAGAAAGCAAAGCGCACCTGCTATTCGGAGCTGCACAATCATCTCCAAGACGCTACAGACAAGCATCGTCCAAGCCTTTCCCAAATTTTCAAACCCTCCAAAATGTCGAGTAGGCCTCCTTCGAGGGTCGTGTTTGTGGGAAACATTCCATATGGTCAGTTGCAGATGGGTCAATGGGCTTGGCTGATGCGCCCATCCGGACGAAGCATGTGCATGTGACTGACAGCAAGATTCGATTCCAGGCCTCTCCGAGGAGCAGATCACAGACATCTTCAGTAGCGCCGGCAAGGTAGAGCGCTTCCGCCTCGTCTACGATTCGGAAACCGGACGGCCAAAGGGATTCGGCTTCGCAGACTATCCCGATACTGGTACGATATGACATCGCTGGGCTTTCTCCGTAGCATGTTGGCTAACCATGCTCTCTCGCAGACTCGGCTTCCTCAGCTGTCCGCAACCTTAACGAATATGAAATCATGGGTCGAAAACTCCGAGTCGATTTTTCCAACGAGCAAAAGAGCGGCGATGATGATGGCCAGGTATGTTGCGACGCTCTCTATAGAATCTAGCCTTTGCTGACCCCAGCAGACGCCTGGACAAAACACTGGCGCCTCAAACGGAGGTGCTGCTTCAAACTATAGCTCCCAATCAACACCACTTCCTCCGCTCCCAGCCGGAAAGGAGATACCTCCAGGATTGACCTGCACCGATGCCATTTCAAGAACTCTCAATACCTTACCGCCGCCACAACTGTTGGACATCTTAAGCCAGATGAAGACACTGGCTACAACAGAGCCTCAACGGGCAACAGAACTACTTCAACAGGCCCCTCAGCTGGCTTATGCTGTCTTCCAATCGCTTCTCCTGATGGGACTCGTGTCCCCCGAATCCATCCAGTCCGTCGTTGACCCGAACGCGCCGCCTCCCCAGCTTCCAACTGCCAACTTTCCGCCAGCAGGATTCCCCGGTGCTCCTGTCGCAAATCACACACCCCCCGTCACTGGGATGCCTTATGCGCCTCCTCCAGCGAATAACTCGGCTTATGCTCCTCCGGCAGCGGCACCTGCAGCAGCTCCTGCGGGTATGGCGCAGGACCCTGACGCTCTGATGCGAGCAGTCATGGAGCTCCCCCAGGCTCAGATTGACATGCTCCCAGAGGCAGATAGGCAGCAGATTATGGCGCTTAGGGCTACGTTTGCGGGTCAACGGCGATAATTCTGTTGGATGTAAAGCATTGCAGCCTTGATCAAGTCTCTACTTTGAGCATCATGGACAGCAGTCCACATGGCATGTACCTCAAGCAAAATCTGTGAGAAGAACTGGGGCACATGCAATATTGCACTTGATAGCCACTGATTAATTACCCTCCCACTACTGAGCGAAAGTGCATGCTCTAGGTGGGGATGTACAGTACACTTTGTCGCTTACGGGAATGTCGACTATTTGGCAAATAGTAAAGAAGCATGAGAACATTAGGAAGGGAAGAAGGGGCATACACAATTTATGATGCCCGGTGTTTACAATATGGGCTTCACATAGGAAGAAGCCAAAGGTGTGTTTTTTGAGTTGAGAAACTACACAGCATGCTCTGTTGCAACTCTTGCCAGCAATTATGTTGGCATGATGGGGTCTGAGGGGGGCGCTCAACCTTGTGCCATCGATTGGATCAACCAAAACAAGTCCCAAGTAAAATTACGGGATCAATAATAATTGCTATAATAATTTCCGCTCATGAGTTTTGTGTCGTGAAACTGTCGTAGTAACAAGAGTCTTTTCTTGTGAAAGGAAGTCTAATCTACTCCATAAAATCTCACCCATCTCGCTACCCTAGACAGTCCAAGTTTTGACCGTATTTACCTGGCAAATTGCATGTTTTGATTCAAAAACAGTAAAGGATGCATTGTTTATGTTGAGAGGACAATTGGAAAAATGAATTGATAATAATATGAGGGTGAAATAGGAATAAGAGTGTTAATTGTATGTTCTGGAGGGTAATATAAGAGCGGTGGTTACTATAGATACAACACGGTACAATGCAACCTCTGGGAAGTAATGCACAAAAGGAAGAAACCGCAACAAGAGGAATCATGGCAAGAAGAATAACTTCACCTCTATTTAAGAGCCAATATAGAGAGTAACTAAAATGATACTTGATATAAGGTATGCTAAAGCTCGTGCTTTTACCTGCTAAAAGCAAAATCGTCCGCTGTACGGTACGAGCACAAAATGATTCCCTTCCATATCCTGTTCTATGCGATATGCCATTTAATTCTGATCCAACAGGATGTCAAGTTCCAAAAGAAAAAAAAAAGATAAAAAAAAGAAAATACACGCCTAGCAACGCCTTAAATCCAATTCGCCCCGTTGAATACACGTTTCAAACAATATTATATACTCGCTTCGCGATCCAATAGCACGCCAAGCCGAAGAAGAGCAGCCCTGCCGTGATGCACACGAACCAGGTGAGGTCGCCCTCGATGTCTTGCCCCGGTACCCAGACGTTCATGCCCCATAGACCGGTGATGATGTTCATGGGCAGCACAATGGTTCCCAGGACGGTGAGCTTGCCGAGCACGTCGGCGGTTTGCTCTTGTCGTTCGTTCATCCGGATGTTGATCTGCGCTAGATAGTTGCCGTGGGATCGAGCCAATATCCTGGAATAAAGGTTAGCTGCCTGGACAAATGGTGAAATCACCAAAAAATGGTTTGGGAAACTATGTACTTCTCATAGTGACTAAGGTTGGAAGTCATAGTCACAATATGATCTTGAATATCGCCAAGATACAGGCCAATTTCTGACCTGGGAGCAACCTCCCACCTCTCGTTGCAGCGCTTTGCGAACCCCTTGATAACATCCGCCTTGTTGCCTAGTAATCGGTATAGACTCATGACTCGTTTTCGACAATCTCCAACACGTCGGAGCATGTCGCCACTGGAATCTTCAATTGTTATGTTGTCATCGAATTTGGTAGATTTTTCATCCTGCAGTCGTTTATCAGAGGACGTATGGAGTTGCAGAATAGAGTCGTCGATTTCGTCAACTTCGTCCTCAATATTCTGGATGAGAGGCTGGAAAACATCGGTAATATCGTCAATGATGGCGTATGAGATCCAGTCAGAGGAGAGAATCAAGTAATCCCTCAGCTGTCGTATTCGTCGGCGAACGTTGGCGGGATGTGGCGTGACGGAAAAGTGAAAGCTCAACACTCCCTCCCGGAAGACAATCACATACATGTTGACGGGCTCCAGGAAGTTTTCGCTGTTGATATCCTGATCAAAAGTGCGGTAGTTGACAAAGTAGTAATGGCGAAACAGCTCGACCTTTTCACGGGCTTCTTGCAGCATCACGTCTTCGGCCGTCAGAGGATGGATCCCAAATGCCTTTGCCAGGACCTTCATCTCATCTTCTGTTGGGCAGAGTATGTCGAGCCACCAGACTGGTCTCTCTCCATATCGAACCGGCTTCTCCGCTACTTTTGGTACGCTTGTGTGGTTGTCTTTTGGTCCAAGATTCTCAGGTGACTTGTTTCCGCCACGAATCGAGGCGGATCTCGAGCTGGTATTCGTTTCGTCTCTCATTGGTGGCGACATGAAGCCGTCCCTTCTAGTATCCAGGGAAGGTTGCCGCGTTGGAGGTTTCGTGTCGGCCTCTAGCTCCCCCGAGTATCGTGGTTTGGATGGCTGCGATACGATATCCTCAGAGTCACTCTCTTCATCCGACGAGAGGATGCGTGGCTCGGGAATGAATAGTCCTTGGAAATCGCTTCCCTGCTGAACAAGCTCTGAAATAGACTGACTGTGGATGGTGCTCTGGAATTCTTCGTTAAAATAGGTAAATCTGTAGGGCGCCTCTTCGTCGGTTTGGAACCAGCCCTTTCGCACCGGGCGTAGACGGCCGTTGATGAGCTGCGGCTCCGTAATCGTCTTGACTCGCCGCTCATCGCTGCGATCCTCCTTCTCATATCGCATCCAGTCCTCCAGAACAGACAGGTCTGGCCACCGACCACGGCGCCGGCGCGTTCTATACCGTCTCTCGTATCGGGAGGCGGTCTCATCGTCGCCAATATCAGACATGCCCGGTCCGGGGAAGCAAACGTCGCCGGAAGCTTCCGGAGCTAGTCTTCTGTCCTTGTCGCCACGGTCCGCCTCGGCGTCGGAAAGCGCCTCATCACCGCTTCCCATGGTGAGCTCATCTCGGATCATGACATCGCCAAAGTTTAGATCCATGCCATCTGTCGGACCAAAGGTAGGGGAGCCGGGGATGGACGGCGGATGGTTGATATCGTACTTGTCCTTTGTGCTGTATGCGGTCCTCAACCTCGCTCTGGAAGACGCACTGGACGCTCTTCGACTTCGATTTCGGCCCAGTCGCGCATCGCTCGTGCCATAGCTCGGGACGCCCGTCTGCGATCCCGGGCGCCGTGCCGGCTCTGTAAGTAGCGGCGAAGATTCATCCCAGCGGCCAGAGGGGCTTTCGTCGCCGCTCTGGGCCGTCTGCATCGACCGGAGGCGGGTGGCGCTGATGGACGAGAAGGGATTCTGAAAGGAGCCGGGCCCGGCTATCGTCGACGACCGGCGCACACGCATCGGTTGCTGTTCTCTGCAGGAGGAGAAGAAGACAAGAGGTTACAAGTCATGCCAGGCAACAAAGGGGGACGAGCATGTAGCTCGTGATCACGAGGTCTTACCTGTGATCCAGTAGCGCTTCGCTGTCGATGCTCGTGCCGCTGAGGCTGGCCTGCGCCACCTGGTAGAATCCATTCCCCGACGACTCGCCCAGCTCGTGGTCGTGCAGCATGGCGAAGCTCTTTCGCCTGGACCGTTTCTTCTTGCCGCCGCGATGGCCCTTTCTCTTCTTGGGCGGCCGCTGCGGCTGCGATGGTTCGGCCATGGCTGACGATGCAGCTGCTGAGGGCGAATGGCCCAGGGGGTTGAAGCGGTTGCTGCTCGACATCTTCAGCAGCTTCTTTCAGGACGTGCAAGGCACCATGATCCTCTGCATAGCCTGCGCCAGGGGTCGGTGATAGCAGTAATACTCGTAATAATGGTAATCGCAAATTGATGGCATGAATAGGGGGGCCAGAAGCCGTCAAACTGCTCTGTCCAGGGTTGTTGTGCCCTGCCGAGGAATCGTCGATGAGCAGACATGCACATAGTGATGTCAGCACAGCTGAAAGAGCCCTGCCCGGTTTTTTACACTGGAAGTTAATTAGCGGCTGGGGAGAGCTTTAGCGGGGGGAGATTCCGTTAGCGCATGCCCGACCACTTGATTGTGCACGTTTGTGTGTGCTGGCCGGAGGTACTTGTCCTGAGATAAGGTTTTGCGTGCCACATCTGCCGTCTCCACTAACAGCTCAGCAAGGAATGGAGTATCTTTGTCGTTGCTTTCTCCGCCCGACGATCCGTGGATCTTCCCTACCTGTACCGGGTGCCTGTCTGTACGAGTCACTTGTAAAAGCGGGTTGGATATAAACACCGAATAAAATGTTTTAGATGAGTAAATAAATCTTCAATAATTGAGCTCTCTTTTCCCTTTTCCCAACCCGGGCCAATGATTATTCTCCGATGCTAATATGCACATGTCAAGTGACAGAGGTGCCGGTCAAAACGCACGCACTACTGCACATTACCCTGGTCTCCTTATGCAGCCGCCACACCCTTTGCTGGCTCTCCAAAGTCCCACAGCTTCACCAGGAGACTGTCTGGATTAGCGGCAGGTTCGTCTTGGGGCAAGAAAACTCTCTTGGGGATCTGGAATTCCACCACCGGGGCCTTTTTGATATCCTTTGCCATCTCTGCGTCCAGCAACTGTGATATGTGTTAGTGAATGTCTCAACCCGCCCACTGACAGAAGGACCGTCGATTTGTACTTACACTGGCGTATGAGTGATCGAGAAAGTCTTCCATGTTGTACGACTGCTTGGTGAACTGCTCAGAAATGATCTTGGCAATCGTTGCAACGTTGGGGTGATAGTGTGACTGCAGCTGAACAATCTCCCACAAGCAGCTGTCGATGGCGCCGGTATCCATGGGATCCGTCTCGGTGGCGTTGAATGGGTCTTCTGCGCCGTTGTTCTGAATGTGCTTCTTCAGCTCCGGATCCTGAACATCTCGATGGATCATGAATGTGCACGTCGGGTGGCGCCTCAGGAGGTTATAAGCCCAAGGAACCACCGTCGCAATGGCACTTGGTGGGGCATTTAATGAGAGTCGTGAAAGCCTCTTAATAAAGCTGGCGACCAGAGCAGCAGGAAGATGCGTTGAGCCAAGGAACGTATCCAAGAGGCGGAAGAAGCGTGAGCGGTGCTTGGAGTGAAGGATATCTTTGTCAAGAAGAGAGTAAAGCTTGGTGTAAAATGATGGGTAGTCTAGGTTTCGCTCCTGGATGAGGTAAAAGACGCCGGACAAGGCCAACAGGGACATAGAGCCGCCAGTGTTGTAGCAGCTCGTCAGGAAGTCGGATAGAAGCTCTGGCTTTGTGAACCATGGAGCAATGTTTGTGGATATGACGCTGAGGATACGTTTACGCTCGTCTTTGCTCTGCACAATACTTAGAATGGCTAGCCATGCGTCCTGTCCTTGCCGCTTGTGCTGAATGGCTGATCTCAAATCGTGAGACTTCTTCTTAGGACGTGGGATGTAAAAGTCCTCGAGCTCCTCGGCGCTTTGGGGGACGCCGTCCAAGGCAGACAACAAAGCATACACTTGGTCGAACAAGTTGTCTGGAATATCATCTTTGTCCAGTCGGTTCAAGATTGCCCTGAGCGCTGGTAAGCATCATACTGTAGGCCAAGATTGTTACTCTAGAAGGCACTTACTTTACTGATTTGAAGGTGTAGTATCGGATATCATCATACTCTTCCACATAGGACTCGAGAAACGCTTTTCTCGCATCCTCGTTATCTGATGTGATCAAAACTGCAACGATGTTCTCCAGAAAAGCCTGTGGAAATGTGTATTCTTCCTTGTCGTAGAGATGTTCTCCTTCTGCCTTCAGAGTCCTCATGCAGAGAGTAAGCGCAGTCACAGCAAGGTCTTCATCTCCTAGCATGTTCTGCAACAGCGTCTTGTACTGAGAAAACTGATCCTTCAGCCAGCCAACGACCACGGAATCCTTCTCTGACAAGCCCTTCTTTGCAATGAGGGAGCCTTGGGCCAGCAATCGTAGAAAAATTCGGCACAGAGTCACAGCGGCAAGCGTTGACTCGTCCTCTCCATCCTCGTAGCGACTGGCGATGCTCAGAAGAGTTGCAATATCGTTGTAGTTTTTCTTGGACTCCAGGATGCCCTGCTCCATGAGGAGAATCTTTGCGTTTGGGTCTTCGGCCTCTTCATTTGAAGATCGCCGCCTCTTGGTGACTTTGGTGACTTTGTCTCCCGTGGAAGTCCTTTTGCGCTTCGCGCTGTCTTTAGAGCCGGCAGGCATGATGAGATGTGGAAAAAAAGAAAAGAAAGAAATCTCTGTACAGGTTGAACAGTCTAACAATGTTGTATGCGAGAAAAAGTAAGACGGTGAATCAGTCTATGAAGCTTTTGAACAACTGCCGCAATTAGTTTGGCAAGACTTCTCTGTCAATTGGGCCTTTGATATGAGAGACACAAGAAATTCTTATCTCATGAAAAGATAATTTCAAGATTTCACTGAAGCCTTGCCGTTTCTGGCCAATGAGCGGACGGGCCTTTTCCGCGCCAAGGCAAAGTTCCCGCACTCACTCGGGAGAAACTCGGCTACGCTACAAATCGATTGCTCAACCACCAAAACTCGGCCATCACGTGACGCAAACGTGTTACCGAACTAGCGCGATAAAACCTCAAACCTCATTCCCAGCTCCCGATATCAACGACAAGGCCGAGATACCCCGTCCGAAACGTTCTCACAATGGCGTCCCGCTTGGTACGAAGCGCTGTCGGTATGTGTTGGCAGAGAGACGGAAACCCGCTGATATACGGCGGCTCAATCGCCAATTGGTGCGCCGAGACGCTGACAATGAGAGCAATTTAAAACTACAGGCGCATCTCCCCTCCTCCGAACCACCATCTCCCGATCCGCCCCGGCGATTTCTGCCGCCGCCGTGCGATACTCGAGCAACGTGCCCGCCGAGGAGCCCAAGAAGAAGGCCCAGAGCATCATCGACGCCCTTCCCGGCAGCAGCCTCATCAGCAAGACCGCCTTCCTCAGCGGTGCCGCCGGCCTCAGCGTCTATGCCCTCAGCAATGAGTACTACGTCATGAACGAGGAGACGGTTGTTGCCGTGTGCTTGCTGGCCGTCTGGACTGGTCTGCTCAAGTACGGCGGCCCTGCCTACAAGGAGTGGGCCGAGGCTCAGAACGAGAAGATCAAGAACATCCTCAACAGCGCCCGAGCCGACCACACCGAGGCCGTCAAGACCCGCATTGAGGACGTCAAGCAGATGAGCGGCGTTGTCGACATCACCAAGGCCCTCTTTGAGGTCTCCAAGGTAAATATGCGATTTTTGAAACCGAGCCTGGCGAAGAGCCATGTTATGCGACCAAGATGTTGATTCGCTATATAGGAGACTGCCAAGCTTGAGGCTGAGGCTTTCGAGCTCGAGCAGCAGACCGCCCTGGCTGCCGAGGCCAAGACCGTCCTCGACTCCTGGGTCCGCTACGAGGGCCAGGTCAAGCAGCGCCAGCAGCAGGAGCTGGCCGCCTCCATCATCGCCAAGGTCCAGAAGGAGCTCGAGAACCCCAAGGTTCTGCAGCAGATTCTGCAGCAGAGCGTAGCTGATATCGAGAGTACGTTCAACGCTAACCACCTGCTATCTAAGCTTTTGTTTTGCGGAAGAAACTGACGTTTTCAACAGAGATTGTTTCAGCCAAGCAGTAGAGGACGAAACGAAAACTACTAGAGTCTTAGATTTCAAGGTCCCCCGCAAACTTTCCTTTGTCATCGAAGCAAAAAAACCCCCCCTGTGCATATAACACGCACCTGTGCATTAGCCAAATCAATCAAGACACTAGTCGATATTTATTTTCGTCACCGAAAGATGATTTTGACTGAGATGATGAAGTGCATGCTTGTCCTAGTTGCGTTGCTAGGCGTTTAAGAGGAAGAAGGGGGGGATTGCGGGTGTAAATTATATACTCTGTATTTTTGGAAGATAGGGGGTTGGCAGTTTCGAGTGAATAATAAAAAAAAGCTTTCTACATATGCTGAGAAATATCCCCCTCCCTAATGAAGAAGTTGGTAGGGCCGGCATTTATTAATCTTCTCGGTGATGAGAACGGGCATAATCTCAAGCTGCTGCTTGTTTATTCCATTGATGTTATTCAAACTAATACAACTAACCCTACCTAGCAGTTGATCATATCTACCTACTGACCCAGATACCCTGCCCAATCCCACCAGTGAATAAACACATGCGCACATTTATAAACATAAGGTGACAATTGATAATAAATACAGCGGTTGGACAAAAAAAACTCCCATCATCCGACCTGAAAAGCACCAGTTCGTTCTCGCGAACAGGTAAAAAAACCCATCAATAAAAAATAAAAATAAAATGAAATGAAACCCATCACCCTCATTAGTAAATCACCCTTGACTCAGTCCACTTCTTGCCCTCTGCTGCTGTAGCTGGCTTCGATTCAGGTGAATCAGCAGCAACCGGATCTCGCGTCCACCGACCGCTCATCCGTCTTCTCCGGGCTCCCTCGCCCTTGATAGGCCCGATCCACTCCCACGCTCGACCAACCTCACCACTCCGGCCCTCTCGCTGGCCTGTGCGAACATTGCTGTTCAGCTCCACGACCTTCTTCACCCTCTGCCAGATCCTCTCGCGCTCAGCCACTTTATGCACCGACCGAAGCACGTCGTCTCTCAAGTTGGGTAGAAACAACCAAGCGTCGTCCAAGTCCTCCGCGCCCAGCTCCTTCTGGTTGGCCAGCCGTTCCAGGACGAGGTCAACAAGCGCCGGGACCTGCGCCGAATCCACCAGGTGCTGGCGGTATCGAGCCCGCAGGTAAAAGACTGCCAGCACGACGGACATTAAAAGTCCAATTGGGAGTCGATATCTTGCCAGTCCGAGGCGGACGGAGCGCTTGAGCGCGCAGGTGATCGGAAGGCGAGAGAGAGAGCTGGACGATAGCTTGCGGATTGAAATATCGGGGGAACCGGGCGATCTGTGGGATCAGGAGCGGATCTGATTAGTTGTTTGTGTCAGAAAGAAGAGAGATTGAAAATTGGGGAAGGGGACATGGGGTTGAAGCCGTAGCATCAAGGGAGTGCCCCATTGAGAGAAGAAAGATTCTAAAACTTACGTGGTTGTTGCAATCTCCACAATCACTTCCTCGCGAGTGGTGATTTCGCCAATGGCAGCCACCCAGAGATCTTCAAACTCATCGCTGTTCAGCCGCTTGTTGCGCTTCCTGCTCACAGTCGACTTGAGCTCTTCCTCGGCGATGGCAGGAGAGTCAACCTTTGTGCCAGACTCATCGACCAATTCGCCGCATTCAAACTTGGCGCGTCGTTGTCTCAGCTCCTCAATGGCCCTGTCGGCAACTGCTTGGACTCGGCGTGCCTTTTCTCCGTCAGGCTCACAAGTCGGGGGCAATGGGACGAGGCCGCCGAAAGACAGGGGGTGGGGCTTGAGGACAAAGTCGCTGTGGCAGCGGACAGAAAAGTCCTCGTAGCAGTAAGCGTGCGGAGGGCATGGCTCGCACTGAGGCTCCACGAATGGGATGATGGCGTCCGGCACAGGAACGTCGTCGGGGATGATTTGTGTTGCAGGCCGGCCAAGCCCGCAGTAGCCAACGGCAATCTTTTCTTGTCGGTACCAGGCTAGATAGACGCCGAGTAGAGACACAAACAGCACAAAGAATGGCGTCTTGAGATTTGTCTTGCGGGTGGGCTTTGAGTGTCTCCTAGGCACAATGGTGGCCTCTCCCCTCCTGGCTGCCTCCTCTAGCTCCAACTGTGCGTCGGGAGTGAATTCTTCGCCAGCATCCACTGAGAAATCTGGTGACTGGTGTCTCGGCTTACGAGCAGACAGTTCGTGCGATCGCGCAACAGCGGATGGTCTTTCAATGGCCAGGGGTTCAATGAACTCTTCGGGGCGCCGTCGAGTGAGCTTTTCGCCTCTAGCGATATCGTCGCCCACTCGTCTTCGGCTCGGCGTCTTGAATGCGGGAGAGCCCCTCTGGAATGGGTTGTCGTCGCTAAAGACACTTTCTTCTTCCTCATATTGAGCAACAACAGATGGAGGAACCGCACTTTGGGGCGCATTGAAGTAGGGAGTAGAGGCGTATGGAGTAGCGTTAGCGGTAGCGAACGGAGTGTTTTTCTGGGTGAATGGAGAAGAGGTAGCGTAAAGGGTGCTCGATTGGGGCGTGGGCGCATAGTGAGAGGAAATGGGCGTCTCCTCCTCCTCCTCGGGCTCATCCTTGATTTTTGGCGTCGCTGCCCTCCGGGAACCAGAGCGGCGCGTTGGTTTGGGTGCCTCGTACTGCGGCGCATCTGCCTCATCCTCATCGTAGTGAGATGGCTGGCGGCTCACGGATCGGCTGACGGATCGCGACGTGCGCTTCGTTTTAGCCGGCGCCGGCGCTGGCTCATCCTCTTCTCGCTTGATTCTGCTCGAGGCCTTTCGAGGCGATGCTGATCGACGCGGCTTGGCCGTTGGCGTAGGCTCCAACCCATAGTCTTCCCATCTGCCATTATCTTCGGGGCTGCCCGCATTCACGATGCCTTGGCTTGATCGCTTCGCGCGAGCGCGTTGAGCGCGTAGCTTCGGGACCTGCGGCAGGATGTATTGCTCGACGAGCTCGACAAGCTGAGGCTTCTTGGCTGTTGCCGGATACTCGACGTTGTGCGTGACGAGAATCGAGCGCAGTCGCGGCACGGTGACGCTGCGCGGGTCGAAGCCGTCTTGGAGGTAATCTTCTGCGTCCGCCATGATTGTAGTGTTTCTCCCAACACGGTCCCAATTGGGATTTCTTCGGTTTGTAAAGGCGAAGAACGAACAGTATCTCTGTTCGGCGCAGAGTAAAAAAATCACCAAGTATTAACTTGTGTGAAGAAAAAAAAAAAAGAATTAGAGAATTGGAAGCGCAGAAGGAATGCGACGCAATTTCGCCCGTTTGTCTCGGAACTTGACAGCTAGCCCGAACGAAACCGCCACAGCGATCAAAACAAGTGACAAGGGGCCCCCAAATAAAAAGGTCCGGGGGTTCTCCAAATGTGAAACTAGCTTCCGGTCTCACCCCCCAGTTTCGAGAAATGAAAGGCGAAGCTTTGGGATTTTTCTGTGACGAGCTGCAGCTGCAATGACCAACGGTTCGTCTGGACGGATGATTGATAATTGTTTTGTAAAGAATAAAATTCTGCTGGCTGGCCGCTGTTGGCCGAAGTCTGCTTGTATGTGAGTTTCTGAGGCTGTAGTAGCGCCGTTGTCAGTGGCAACCTCTGGAGCCCTGGGAAGAAAAAAATATAAAAAATCCACCGCAGAAATTCTGTTGGGTCCAGGCCAGGCAGATGCCACATGGCTTGGGGGTCGGCTATCTGCCTGGACTTTAGAACTTTAGACTGCAAGTGGCGCGAGCACAGCCACAGCGGGTGCGCCACACCACACCCCGCCACAGCACAGCTGCCGTCATGCCATGTGCAGATGCAAATGCGGCTTCACGTATGATGGAGATGCCAAACTGTCGCATCTGCCATTGAAGGCTCGATTTTGCTGCCGCCTCGTTGCAATGGCGTCGAACAGGGTCCTGATGGCGAGCCCTCGCTTTATTTGTCGCAGCTGCTCTCGCCAGGCACGTGGCTCTGGCTCTTATCGGCGCTCCTATTCCACAGCTTCTTCGTCCCAGGACATTTACGATGTGGTTTGCATTGGAGGTGGCCCGGCTGGGCTGAGTCTCCTCACTGCGCTGCGTAAGAAATGACCGAGCAACTTACTATTAATGTTAATGTTTAAGAGCGATTATTAATGGATTTTGATCTTGATTATCTAGGCGCCAATCCTACCACATCTCGTCTCCGTGTCGCCCTAGTCGAAGCTCAAGACCTCTCCAAGACAGCTTCTCTCTCTCTACCACCAACACAATTCTCCAACCGATGTAGCTCCCTCACGCCCACAACAGCCCAGTTCCTCAACACCATCGGAGCATGGCCGCACATGAAGCGCAGTCGCATTCAAGAGTTTCACGAGATGCAGGTCTGGGACGGCGTAACGGATGCCCGCATCGAGTTTGACTATCAGCTCGGCTCTACGGCCAACCAAGGAAACGTCATTGCTTATATGGCGGAGAATATAAATATCACATCTGGCCTTTTGAAGAGAATTAATGAAATCGGCGGAGTGGATGTTTTCGACAGCTCAAGAGTTGAGAAGATTACGCTTGGAGAGGAAACCGAGGACTTGGATCTGAGAGAATGGCCCGTCGTGCATTTACAGGGCGGCAAGTCTCTGGCGGCTCGACTTCTTGTTGGAGCTGATGGCGCCAATAGCCCTGTTCGATCATTTGCGCGTATTGAGAGTCGGGGTTGGGACTATAACCGACATGGAGTTGTCGCAACGCTGGAGCTGGAAGGCGATGGATGGGGAGGCGAGTATCGCAAAACCGCGTATCAGCGATTTCTTCCAACTGGACCCGTTGCCATGCTTCCCCTACCTGGAAACCATGCGACGCTGGTCTGGTCAACGACGCCTGAGAATGCGTCGCTGCTGAAGAAGCTGTCTGCCAAGGACTTTATTGCGCTGGTCAACTCTGCGTTTCGACTTGGTCCCGTCGACTTGGCTTATATGCACCCTCAGGCCACTGGTCAGGAAGATGAGTTTGCCTGGCGGACCCAGCACACGCACTTTGACGCCGAAGCCATCCCTCAACTTGTTGTTGGCGTTCAAGAAGGAAGCATCGCATCGTTTCCCCTGAAATTCCGACATGCAGACACTTACATCGGTGAGCGTGTTGCTCTGGTCGGCGATGCGGCGCATACTGTCCACCCCCTTGCTGGACAGGGCTTAAATCAAGGACAGGGCGATATTCAGAGCTTGGTCAAGACCATCGAGTATGCCGTCGCTCATGGCCAAGACTTGGGAACGCAAATGTCGCTCGAGTCGTACAACAGCGAGAGATATGCGGCAAACCATGTATTGATGGGGGTGTGTGACAAGCTTCACAAGCTGTATTCTGTAGAGAGCGGTCCCCTGATTCCCCTGAGGTCGCTGGGCTTGAAGGCTGCCAATGCCCTCGGACCACTGAAGAGCTTTTTCATGGAGCAGGCTTCTGGTCGGGGAGTGAGGGTTTGAAACAAAGTTCTGCTTTGCAGCTGTTGTATAGAATAAGGCCACATCGCCAGAAAAGTATGTCCCCTTTCAAGAGAGGGAATAGCCCAATTGTATCAATACCACATCATCGCATAAATCGCGCATTCACTTCCATGCAAATGGCCATGGGGCATCGCCATATATGAACATGACAAAATTCTTGAGAGTATTTACGAAACTTCTCCCAGTCAGCTATGGCTACAGACAAAGAAAACGAAATTCTAATATTTTTGCCTTCCACCCCCTTAGTTTTACCTGTCAACCTCACCTGTACCAGCATGTTAGCAGTGAATTTCTCAATCATCAGACCCGTTCCATATGGATGATACGTACCAAACACAAGATCCATAGTACCGATTAAAGCGACCGCATCTGCCAGCAAGTGACCCTTGGCAACGTGGTCAAAGCCACCCAGGTGAGCAAAGCCAGGAGCACGGATGTGGCACCTGTAAGGGCGCTCACTGCCGTCACTGACCAGGAAGACTCCCATCTCGCCCTTGGGCGCCTCCATGACGGAGTAGGTCTCTCCGGGGGGAACGGCGTAACCCTTGGTGTAGAGCAGGAAGTGGTGGATCAGAGCCTCCATGTTCTCCTTCATGGCAGCTCGGGGAGGAGGAGCGATCTTGTAGTCCTCGACGCGGACGGGGCCGGCGGGCATCTGGTTCAGGCACTGGTGGATGATGCGCAGCGACTGTCTGAACTCCTCCATTCTGCACAGGTAACGGTCGTAGCAGTCGCCGTTGGTGCCGACGGGGACATCGAACTCGACCTTGTCGTAGGCATCATAGGGCTGGTTCTTGCGAATATCGTAAGGAATACCAGAGCCACGGAGCATGACACCACTGAAGGACAGGTTCAGAGCATCGGCGGCGGAGACGACACCAACACCTCTCAGACGCTCAATCCAGATACGGTTATCAGTAAGCATCTCCTCAGTCTCGTCGATGCGGTCTCCGAACTGGGTAGCCCACTGGTAGATGTCGTCTAGCAGTCCAATGGGGATATCCTGGTGGACACCTCCGGGACGAACGTAGGCTGCGTGGAAACGAGCACCAGAGACACGTTCATAGAATTCCTATCCGAGTATACAGCATTAGCCACACAAAACCGTCATAGTCTCATAAATTCTGCATCTGATTTGGAGTCGCATACCATGAGCTTCTCACGCTCCTCGAAACCCCACAGGAAGGGCGTCAGCGCACCAACGTCCATGGCGTGTGAGAGAACCGACATCAGGTGGTTCAGGATACGGGTAATCTCGGCAAACAGGGTTCGAATGTACTTGGCACGGTCGGGAATCTCAATGTTGAGAAGCTTCTCAACGGCAAGAGCAAAGCATTGCTCGTTGGTCATCATGGAGACGTAGTCCAGACGGTCAAAGTAAGGCAGAGCCTGAAGATAGGTCTTGTACTCGATCAACTTCTCGGTGCCTCGATGCAGCAAACCGACGTGGGGGTCGGCTCGGATGATTTCTTCACCGGAAAGCTCGAGGATCAATCGTAACACGCCGTGGGCGGCAGGGTGCTGGGGTCCGAAGTTGACAGTGTAGTGCCTGACTTTGCGATCCTCGACGCTGTTGTCGCGCGGCTTTTTGTCGGTGGTCGAGGGCTCGGACCTGGAGGGGTAGCCGTACACGTCGCCGGTCTGTTTGAAGTGCTCGTCGGTGGGAATCAGCCGCGTGCCGGTATGCTCGGGTGTCGCATATCTCCGGAACGCAGTTGATGAGAACGGGCGAGCGGCGAGAGATGTGGCAGGTCGCAGACATAGTCGGCTGGCACTCTGGCCAATGAGTCTGGGGAGGATGGCCATTGCGGAGGAGCGAAGCCCTGTCGGGAGAGCTGGAGATTAGGCGCTATGGACTAGGGAGGTGAAGGAATTCAATCCCCAGAAGAGCCTCTGCTAGCCCGAGATCAATGGCTGGTTAGACGGGTGATGCTCGCCTTGGAGTTGGTGATTTGAGAATCGGGGAAGCTTGCAGTTCCGTGATGGTGGGGCGCGGGATATCATTTTTGCGCCGCAGCTGGGGGAGCCAATCAGCGGGCCGCAATTGGCAAATGGCAATTTGGTTTGCCTCATAGACTTTTTATAGAGCCAGTGAAAATGGCGATCAACAAACCACAAACAAAGTGGTTATACTTGTCAAATATTTCGGGCTATTATGACTACAGAACTTAATTGATATAAATATCATACTTCTGTCGTCAAAGAAACATCGATCAATATTTTCAAGTGGACCTTCATCTCTGGTAGTATGTACATGTCCTGATTGGTCTCTTCCCAAGTATGACTCGGAACCTCTTCAATCTTCCCAGCTCTCTCCAACCAATTACTCGCAAAACACTATACCATTATATAAAAACCATTTTCAAAGAAATCACTTCAAATCGCTTCTCAACAGGCCGAATCGAACCTCATCCATTATCTCGCCATTCTTCTCAACAGCCCCTCTTCCCCTCCCCTCCAATTCGAAGCCGCACTTCTGTAGTAGCTTTTGGCTTGCAATATTACTCGCATATGCTTGCGCTTGTAGACGATACAATTTTGGCCATGTCTCAAACGCCCATCTTGAGAATGCGCTAAGCGCTTCAGTTCCATAGCCCTGACGCCATACTAACGGTGAGAGGTAATAGCCCAAGTCCCACGTTCTGTAGAGGATATCTTCCAAAGGACGAGTGCCAATGCCACCAACGAGGAGTGACTCTGTTGCCGAAGGATTGCATGGGCAGCCTGGCTTTATGAGTATTGCAGCGGCATGAGGGTAAACTGCGGAAGCATCGTCGTGAACGCTGCGTTTGATGAAAGCTTCGGCGTCGGCGGTAGTGTATGGGCTAGAGAAGCGGTCGCTCATGAAGCTGGCAACTTGGTCGTGATTTGCGGCCAATGCCAAGGCTGGAGCATCTGACATGAGGTATCGCCGTATAATGACCCTCTCAGTTTCGACTAGAATGGTGCCGGGCTCGGTGCTGGGAGGGCATGGCGATGGTAGGATTCTGTCCACCACTTTGCTTGGCATGGCGACGGCTTCAAAGGTAGATACCGGCTGTACCTGGAATTGCCTTGAAACAGATCGCAAAAGAGTAATAGTAGAAGTGAAAGTATTTGTTTCGAAATGGTAGAGTTTGCGCATTCAAATAGGGGGGCCGTTGAAGGATTGACTGGAGTGACTCACTACCTACTTAATGCTATCGGCGGCTCAGCCCAGTATGGTTAAGTGGCGTGTGACTCTTCATATTTCATAACACCAGCAATGGCAGTAAATAGTTATCGAATCGCTTATATTTACGCTCAAAGGGACATTTAGATGTTAACAAACTGGATGGTATGCAGATATTACTGCATCTACTTAGAGGTAACTTTTGGTTTCTGCATCTCTTCCAAGCCCAGGCTCAAGCATCTCAACAAACCCAATCTTCTGTATTAATTTGTCATTTTCCTGCTTTGTGAGATTTACCTCTATATTTTCTTCTTCAAAAGCCAAAACGTTGGAGGTACAACAAGCGTCCGACTTCGGACAAGTCATTGGGTTCGTCTATTGCAGGCTGATTCAACTATCTATCACAGGGTTGACTGTTGCCAGGGGAGTCTCTTGCACCACCGCCTCATTCTATATAAACCAACCTCGAAATTTCCCTGGTTCTCTATGAGTCATGAAGCAACACCTCAGGTATAGCCCCTTTCCAACATGTTACCATGTTCATCCTATAGAACGCCCCTATAGCAGAGAATGCGCCGGATTATTGCTGCCGCCTTCACCAGTGTCCGTATCACTCCCCAACGCAAATTCACTGCCGAATGCCAACATGTCATTCCAAAATGGATCGTCGAGATTGAGCACCGCGTTGTTCAAACTTGGAGTTTGTTGCATGACTTCATGCTGCGGCCGTTCTGATTGTGTCGCATCTCCCTCGCCCCAGACTTGCTCAAACATCAAATTAGGTTGTGATGGCTCATATGCTCTCCAAATATCCAGTTGATACTCTGAATTAGGGTACATGGTAGACGCGTTGGCTGTGCTCGCTGCTTCTTGACCCAGCTCCGGCACACCAGTCGTTCCCAGAAGCCCTTGTGCGGTCGGAAACCTTTCTCCCGGCCCGTCACTCCAGACTTGTCTGCTTACTGCTGAAGACGAAGGATAGAGATTTGAGTTGGATATGCTTTGGTAGTTATTCGAGGGGTTCTCCAAGGAAGATCTTGGCAAGTAGTCGAACACATCTGTCTGGTTCGAAAGTGTTCCTAACGTCTCGGGATGGCTTGACCACTGCTCGCCACTGTTCGCAGCAGGAAGCGCCTGTTGAACATCAATAGCCCGCTTCTTGCCCTTATCCTTTCGAGATTGGTCGTATTCACTCCTCAGTCTCCTCTTGGTTCTTCGGAACAGCAGATTGTCTCCATGACTCTGTGCCCACCACTCCGGATACTCTCTCGCAGCGTTTGCCCACTGCTGCATCGCCGTAAATGTTGAATGGAGAGTACTCCAGCAGCATGTGATACAACTCCGATACCGGCACCTCTGTCTTCGCACGACTCTCGGCACGGAACACCCGCATGTGCTGGTATTCCAGTTCCAACTCCAACTTCCGCTGCCGGCGGGGTGCTGGGTAAGGAGAGAATTGGCAATGACGAACGCCTCGCATGGTTCCACGATATACCACCCGATGGGCCGAATACAATGGATTTGGCAACAGTAGATCTCTTTTGCTCCGCACATTGGAGTCCTGCTGGCTGTCTCACGGTCTCGCGTTCGAGGTTGGTGAAAAAGAAATGTTGGATAGCTTCTCCTGTGGAAAATTGGTGCTGAGGAAAACTGAAATGAAAGCCTTCCTCAAGTGGTCTAGAAAGGTTAGCTATTGACGTCGAGGTAATCATGGTTCTACGTCAAAACAAAATTACCAAAAAATAACATGCCAAACGCTGTGCCGCGGCGGTGTTTGTAGGCAAACAAGCAAAGGCGCTGTTTGTCGTTCAGAGAAGCAGTTTTGAGTTCGGCACAAGAATTCGGTGCCTGTACACAGCCTGCACTGCCACATGGTTGCCAGCTGTGATTCATGCTGCGCTTTGACTTGCTCTTCTCCAGATGCTCAATGACCTTTACCAGCTTCTTGGAACATAATGCAGTGCATGTTACTGGCAGATAAGTAAAAGATCCATTCAAACAGTCATCACTCATTTGCACGAGGTTACAAAGGAAGACGTCTCGTATTCAAGCTTGTGAAACCTGTGAATCCCGTAGGTAGGTATCATAGGTGAGGTTAGTGAATTGACCAGAAAAGGATAACTTCCGCTGATTTAAGGATTGCGGAGGTAGAATATAGAGGCTCTATGCACAAGTGAATACGGGAAATAAAGGGAACTGGCCTTTTTAGCGCACGAGAGTCTATGTAACTTGGTATATCTTTTTATCATAACAGTATGCACCCATCATTGCACTATTAAAGCGAGTTGTTAAGTTAATCTTGTAATGTTATAACTGTATGTTCGAAACATGTGATATATGCCCTCAATGTATATGTATGGGGAAATACTGGCCAGCAACCCAAGTTAGCTACCTATACGGCACCTCAGCGAATGCATGAGGTTCGTATGTCGAAACACTTTCGGGCCCCGGTTTGCATCGAAGGCTTCTATAAAGCCGGAAGGAGACCAGTATTTACTACACAACTCAAAAACATCGCTCGGACGTAACATGAGAATCGACGCTAGAGTAATCACTCGTCTACAATACATTCATGTAGTATTCTAATCTTCTTTATGCAAGAAACTGTAATAATCTCTCTCCTCCACAATCTGCA
Organism: Trichoderma harzianum CBS 226.95; assembly: GCF_003025095.1. Taxonomy (NCBI): domain Eukaryota; kingdom Fungi; phylum Ascomycota; class Sordariomycetes; order Hypocreales; family Hypocreaceae; genus Trichoderma; species Trichoderma harzianum. The sequence continues at coordinate 409,299 of NW_020209250.1, read as the reverse complement.
ACCCCTTTTCTGATTTTCGGAGCTTGAAGATGGACATGCCTCGGAGGGTGATATCCTCGCCTTCTTTGACGCCCATCTCGGGGTTATCCTTCTTGGAGGTAAATGTAAACCGGTACTCCCACCCAACTAAATCGTCAATATCTCCAAAAATGTTGAATGTTGTGGCCCTCATGTTGTGCACATTGGCATAGTAGTTGGCGCAATGGTTCAACCAGCCTTTTTTATCCAGACCAACGGTGTTGGGCATCACTGTTGTTGTGGAAACTTGTCAGCTTTCCTCTCCCTTGATATGACTGGGTTGATAAAGAAGTAAAGCATCGTGCATCAATAACGTATCATAATACTCACTGTAGTCAGAGAACACAACATCATCAGCGAAAAACTCGTCGAGTTTAACCGAGTCACCGCTACCGCTAAAGGCATTGGCGAATTCGGTGATGAATTCTTGGGCATTGGTGGCCTTGGACATTATGCCGAAAGACTCTCCGAGCCTGCTATGACTTCTTGAAACAATGAGAAAGAGCAAGCAATTTGCTAATGGATGTCGATAGCGACTCAGCCTTGACATTGTGCAGTCCTGCCCTTTTATGCACCTCAAGGTGTTGATCCCCGCTCCAGACCGGGTCAGGTGTATCTGTATCCATGTGTCATTACTTTAGGACAGTGCCTGCTAGATCCATGCCGGTAAGAAGACTACGCCCTTGTGATTGAATGGACACTTCGCTAGGGCAATAGACTGCTGCCTCATCTATACTCAGATGTGGGCAGGGATAGTTGACCATTTACGACTATACGAGAATGCCGTGAACAAGGATGTCCGCGTAGTAGGCGGGGGTGGTATATGCCGCACCGTTCTAAGCTTGTATCAGGAGAACCTTGATAGTAGTTTGGGGGTACTTTAAGCGTAATTTGAAGTGCCTTGAGGGAACTTTTGGGTTCTCATCAATTCAGAGGCAACACGATCGGCAAGAGGAGATTGTTACTACGGAGTATAGGACTTTATTTTATTAATCGGTTTTATCACCTGCATCTCGGACAATTCCACCCTTGGAAATCTCAATACATGCGAGATACCTGGCCCACTGGTGAGCACTAACACCCATGGGTTACTCAAGGTTGTCAGTCTGCTTTACTGGCCGGCATCCTTCTTGGAAACAAAGACAATCAAATCCACCACACGGCGACTATAACCGTATTCATTGTCATACCAACTCATGACCTTTACAAAATTCTTGTTCAAGGCTATTCCGGCCTTGGCATCAAAAGTTGATGAGTGAGGGTCAGTAAGCATGTCGGTAGACACGATATCGTCCTCAGTATACCCAAGGATACCTACTCGCAAGGATGTTATTAGCTTCAGTCCAAACAATTCCACAGAATAAGAGTTTCATACCCTTGAGAGGCCCCTCGGAAGCCTCTTTAATCGCAGCTTTCACTTCGTCATAAGTCACATCTTTCGCAAAGCGGACCGTGAAGTCGACAAGCGAAACATTGACGGTGGGAACTCGGACAGACATGCCCGTGACCTTGCCTGCCAACTCGGGAATGACCTTTCCAACAGCCTTTGCAGCTCCAGTGGAGCTAGGAATCAAATTCTGTGCGGCAGCACGACCGCCACGCCAATCCTTGGACGAAGGACCATCGACAGTCTTTTGACTCGCAGTGTAAGCGTGGATAGCGGTCATAAGACCCTCGACAATGGTAAATTTATCATTGAGTATCTTGGCCAGCGGCGCCAGACAATTAGTTGTGCAAGATGCGTTGGAGATGACATTGGCACCTGCGTAGGTGTCCTCGTTGACACCCATCACATACATGGGGGCATCGGCAGAGGGAGCAGAAATAATGACCTTCTTGGCGCCACCCTTGAAATGTGCACTGGCTTTCTCTATGGTAGTGAAAACACCAGTGGATTCGACGATGTACTCAGCGCCGCTGTCCTTCCAAGGGATATTGGCAGGGTCTTTTTCCTGGTAATATTTGATCCGCTTCCCGTCGATAACCAAGTCCTTGCCATCGACCTTGATGTCTCCTTTGAAGCGGCCGTGAGTGGAATCGTACTTGAACATGTATTCCTACAAAGGTGTAATGGTGGGATTAGCCTCAGCAGGTGCAAAATAAGAAGTCAGCTTCCTTACAGCGTAGTGAGGCTCAATGAAGGGATCGTTGAGTGCCACAACCTCAACATCGCCCGTCTCAAGGGCATTGCGAAGGACAACTCGACCGATTCGGCCGAAGCCGTTGATGCCAACCTTGGGAACCATTTTTACAAAAAGACAAAAGAAGCGTGAATTCTATAAGCAGCAATAATATCGCAATGCTTGAGGAAGATGAAACTGTAGGGGAAAGGATAACGAAAGATGAGAATAGAGAGGGGGACAGGACAGAACTTATAGAGTGAGATAAGAAGGGCAAACTCGATGGGAAGGCATCATGGATTGGCTCGTTCTTTCTAAAGAAGAATTCTGTAGTATCTCAGACGTATAATTGCGTCATATGCTTCTGACTGTTGGGTGTTGTTGCGACAATAGTATGGATATTAGCACGACTACATGTATACAATCCCATCACCAATCAGGCTCTCAACCAACGCTTCATATCCCAGTACCTAAACTGTATCTAATCTGTAGCACCTGGAGGAACCGGAGCAACATGAGATAGTCGACTGTCTGCAAGCATCGTCCGATGCTCGTTAACACCACCTCCGACGTGCAGTGGCGTGCAGTAGTGCGCGCTGCCATGTTGAGCGCTATTTGATCGTTGCAAGGGGCGGGATCTGATAGACAGGGGGTTGGTGGTACTAAAGTGGCGATAGCGTCTCCTGTCAGGGTTCCTCGAAATCCTTCCTCCAGTAGTATCCAGCCTGTTTTTTTAACATCTGCATGGATCTGTTTTGTCGCATCTATGTCCTACGATTTCGCGTGTAGATGGGTTATTTGCAACGTGCTTTTGTCCAATCAAAACTACCCGTGCTTCCTCCTAAGATTGCTATTGCCTCTCTGATGCCGTTGGTTCGTATCTAGCAACCTTCGAGAGGCAAATAGGATAATCGATACCGTGCTTATGACGATCCATTGGCATGACTGAACCTTTGTAGTGAGTTCATGGGTGTAGCCGGTATAATCACATTATGAGCTCATGGAAGAGGCGATTGGCAGGTCAAGCCCTGGTTCACCACTTAGGCTCAATTTGATACATTCAGCGGGATAGTAAGAAAGTGTAGTCTTCTTTCGCAATTTTTTTCTGGTCCCCTTCAATGAGCTTATAAAATTCCATATCTTCGCTCTCGCTTCTGCCCATCATGATATTTGGCAAACAAATGATACTATACTCAAGGAGATACATGAATCGTAAACCGAAGACATCAAGCTGCGTGATTCACAACAACTGTCATGCCACAATGGATATCACGCTCCGTCTTTCTAAGGCCATATAATGTAGATGTAAGGCTGTAAGTGATATTAGAACGTCATAACCATCGGCGGACTTTCGGATTATTTTTGCCACATACCTCCACAAAAGATTGCCCATCATGTTGTGTCTGCATCTAACGATGTATCTGTCTACTTCTCCGACCCACTGAGTCTCTCTCTGTGACAATTGCGAGAAGATCCGCGACTGCGGCATCAAACCGATTAATGTTCTTCTTGAGTTCTACACAGGTGTTCTGAGATGGTTTGGAACCTACATATACAGAGGAAATCTTCAGGTGCCATAGGCGAACCATGACGATAGTGAAATGAGGGAGTGAAGTGGATCTATAGTCTCTCGCTGTTAATGTATTCTATTGCTGTTAATTATGTCTAAGTCATTCATACTGAAGAATTACGATCAATCAAGAATATGTGGACTTGATCAATACCAATACAAAAAGTTCTTTAATTCAACTGGACCATGTAGCTGACAGTAATAATTTAATTAGGCGTATTCTATATAAATACGGGACTAAGCGCAATGGCACGACTCAACCTTGGCTGCATTAAGACGTCGGGCGGACTTGATCTAACATGTTGATGCAATATCAAGGGGAGGAGAGATGAATGATAGGGCGTCGCTCGACTAAGCCACATGCGATCCCTCTTTAGTCCTGAGACCGCCTCCATATATGCTGTGAGATTGTAAATCTGCTTGTAAGGGAACCTTGAAGAGTTATATGGATCACGAAATGGATCCCGGACTTTGAGTCTGCTGGCGCTTACCACTCTACTACTCGTGTCTAGGTACGCAATGGAAGGGCTGGAATTGCTAAGGCAAGTTACGCAAGCGGTTTGCAACTAAAGAACGAAGAAGAACAAGAAGTGAGTATAAACGAAAACTTTGTATAGGTGAGCAGAATACGACTCATGTGTGGATTGTCTGTTTCTGTACGGAGTATGCTTATTATTTCTCGATCCCTCTCTTTTGGCACACGCCTTGTCAGGCTTCCATGTCTATGTGCTGGCTATTAAGCGGGTCTTTGTTATCATTGCTGTACGACTCGACAAATTAATTACCATGACTCGTATGAGTTTGTTTCTATCTCTCTGAATAAATGCGCTTGACAGCCGTCTCTGTGAAGTTGCTAAATGTTGACTTTACCATTGAACATGTTCGACTCTGCAATTGAGTGCAATGGAACAGCTCAAAGCTCATCTAGGAAAGCCGACTCTGTCGACGGAGCAAAAGCTCTTGGTGTTGGTCGGTCTTCCTGTGTTATACATCGTAGGCCTAGCTGTTTACCGCCTCTACTTCCATCCGTTAGCCAAATTTCCAGGTCCTAAGCTGGCGGCAGCCACAAAATGGTACGAGTTTTACCACGATATCATTAAAGGACAGGGCGGCCAATACTTTGTGCGAGTGAGTGAGATGCACGATAAATATGGTAAGAATTCTTAAACACTACTTTTGTGTTATTCCTCGAGGGTAGCTAACTCGAAAACATGTAGGGCCTATTGTCAGAGTCAATCCTGATGAGATTCACATTCGTGACCCTTCTTTTCTCGATACCTTATATGCTACCAATCCTACAAAAAGGGACAAATATCCACCGTCTGCGGAGATGGCTGGTTTGACATATGGGAGTGAGTACATGTAGTAAGTGTTATTAACCTCAATTTGTCGCTGATAGACTTTTATGTAGCCCACGGCACTGTGGATCATGATATGCATCGTCGCAGACGAATGGCGAATTCTCGCATGTTCTCAAAGCGTGCTGTTGCAAGCGCCCAGGAGCTTATACATGGCCACATCAAAGAGCTTACTGAAGCCTTTGAGAGAAAGGTTGGCTCTTCCGAGTCTATTGAGATGCAGACCACCTTCCTTGCTTACACTACTGATGTCATCTATCATTACATGTTTAACAAGGATGTTGGCTTGCAAAAGGATTGGAGCAAAGCCCAAAGTTGGCGACACTCCATGGAAGCAGTAGCTCAAGCAACACCATTCTGCAAACAGTTTCCCTGGCTCAACGGAAAGCTCCTGATGTTACCCGAGTGGATCCTAAATATCCTTGTTGCAAAACTACAGCCTGATATTGCTGGTCTTCTCGCCACACACAAAGTTTGTTGAATGCACGCTCTTCTGTTTTTCTTGTGTCATCAAGAGTTCTAACCTGGAATCTTCATTAGCTGATGGGCAGAATTGCTGCCGAGTATGTTGCGCACAGGAATACAGACAAGGGCAAACTTGAGTTTGAAGAAGATGAGAAGAACATCAAGCCTTTGACTATCTTCCATTCCATCGATCGCAGCGCCCTACCCAAAGAAGAGAAGACGAGTCTTCGACTTATGCAAGAGGGTCTCACTGTGTTGTACGCTGGTGGCGAGACTGGCTCACGACTTCTGGCTCACACCATCTACCACTTGTTAGACAATCCTGAGATTTTGGAAAAGGTTCGGAAAGAGATCTTGGATGCTGCTGGAGATTCTAAAGAATTGCCTGACGTCAAAGTCCTTGAATCGTTGCCCTGGCTTGTAAGTCAAGACATTGAGTTTAGGCGATTTGACGAGACAATGGCTAATTGTTACTCCATAGACTGCATCAGTCCGTGAGTCGCTTCGTCTACGCGCCACTGTGAAATCAAGGCTTCCCCTTGTCTCCAAGAAGGAGTTGATATATAAGGATTGGGTGATTCCCGCCGGTGTGAGTGGCTCTTGTTATCAATAGAGTCGTACTCCATTAACTTTTCGACGACAGACGCCTGTTAGCATGAGCCAGCCAGACATTCTTCACAATGACGAGATATACCCTGAAGCTTTGAAGTTTAAGCCTGAGAGATGGTTTAATGCCACCGAGCAGCAAAACAAAATGTTCATTCCATTTGGCAAGGGTACTCGCATGTGCATTGGTGCCGAGTAAGCGTTTCATCTCTCCCTTTCCCAAAATTGCCGACTGACAACGCCGTGAAATAGTTTCGCATATATCGAATTGTACATGTCTCTTTCTGCACTCATTACACGTTTCGATTTAGAGCTGTACGACACAACTTGGGAGCGTGATGTGGAGTACACGCGGGACTGCTTCCTAGGCGAGGCTTCTCGAGATAGCCCGGGTATCCGAGTGAAGGTGTTAGCGGACAATAAGAGGTGGTTTGCAGATTAAGAGATTATTGGTAGAATGTTATAAAAGCGGTACTCAGAATTAGGATATATCATATTTGTCCCATGTGATGCGTCTGATGGATGGACTACCAATACCTGTTTACAGCGTGCTTGTTGCCGACCAATAAGAGTTTATTAGAAATGCAGGTGGACAATATTACTATACTATTACACTACTATCTTGGACTGGGCTTTAAACTGTCAAATTTGGAACGAAATATTTCCGTGTCTCTTTCAAGGGCCCCAAGTCTGTATGTTAGAAGACTCAGCGGATGCAAAGCTAGCTTTAAGCTAGATTACACCGCATCAGTGTAACACTAAGAACTCGTACGAGAAAGAATCGGCGACGTTCCAAAAGAAAAATATCTGTTATTTGACCATGGCATCAAGTGTCGTATACCGGCTATCGGGTTTCATTTTTTCCTTTGGCTGGCAATAGCTAAGCAACCTTGTCGCTGAGGATTCGCTGTACGGCTTCGGAGTATTACTTAGGCTTCTCTGGACTTAAGTTGAACCTTCAATCCCTTCATGAAAACGAGTCCGCTGAAAGTAGAGAATGGGATGGTCAGTGTGAATCACCGCAAACGGAGTTACGCCTATAGGGAAGGCCCCAGAGCGTCACTCACCTGCATGATTCGGTTATGTTTGCGTCATCGACAAGCTCAAAATCATATCGCATCACGAGAGTAGCAACGAGTTTCCCTATCTCCAGCCAACTGATGTCTGCCGTGGACAAGGTATCCTTGGTTAGCAAATTTCCACTAGGCTACTGCAGAGCCAGATGCCTCAATGTCTCGCATATCCACCTACTTTTTCCAATGCACGTTCTCGTACCGCCGCCAAAGGCGAAAAAGAATCTTTCTGGCCAGGGGTTAGTGTATTTCCATGCATCAGCGCGTTGATATGCGTTTCTCACTTAGTTCACCTGAGCTCTCGCGCTCCAACCAGCGCTCAGGCCGGAACTCTTCGAAATCGGCACCCCACACCTCAGGCATACGGTGGATAACCCACGCGTTACTGCCCACAACAGTCTATTATGTAGTGACATTAAAGGTCAGCAGGTTAATGTAACCAAGACTAAACGGTAGTTTATCAACTTACACCTCCGGGAACAAATATGCCGTTGATCATCATTCCATCTTTGGGAACATCCCTGTCGGGATTGAATCCTACCGGGCTGAAGACCCTCAACGCCTCATGCATGATAGCTTGCAAATAGGGACAGGCTTCAGCTTCCTGAAAGGTGACTGTACTTGAAAGACAGCCCGCGGCTCGTCGCTCTTCCATCTCGGCTCTGAGCTTAGATAGGATATGGGGGTGGCGGAGGAGATTGAGGAAGATACCCCGAAGAGCGAGAGACGTTGTGTCAGACCCTGCAAAGACGTTGGACGCCATCATGAACGAGATCACGAGATCGTTCCTAGTAAATTCGGTAACGGTTTAGCAATCAAAGGCTGGATATGGCCGTAGGATAATATCAATCGGGACATACAGCTCCGCCCTGGAATGTGCAGCTTGGAAGAGCTGTCCCACAAGATTGTTGTCGTTGCCTCCCTTGTCTCTCCGGTCTTGCACCTCGGACTTTGCAAACTTGAAAAAGAAATTGTTTCTATCATTTGCCCTGAGAAAATTTCCAAAAACTGGGAGGATGTACTTTTGATGAAAGTTGAAGAGCCACGGGACGTGCATCAGCCAGGCAGTGTTGCCCAAGGATCGCTCGATTCGAGTAAGCATGCCATCGTCATTAGCCTTGGCAACAAACCCAAAGGGCTTCGTAAAAGAGACGGCTCCAATGACGTCAAAAGCAAAGAGTTGAAACCAATTACCAATGTCAATGGAGCGTGACGATGAAGCAAAGGTATCAAACTTGATCAGTAAGTCGTCGATGAGATGGGTGACCTGGCGTTCGAGGTGGACAACCGACTCCATCGAATAAGGGCGTGCCACGAGCCGTCTCTGGGCCGAGTGAATCTTCTCATTGCGCTCCCCCGTTAAGTCAAAAGGCCGCGATCCCTGAAGTACCGCGTAGCAAGCGGATTTGACAAAGGCACCGTTGACCCCTGGATGAGATTGGTTAGCAATTACATGATACTTGCCGATAGCAAGATAATCCTTTCCCTGGATCTGAGTGCAACACTGCGCATGATATATCACCTGTCGCATTTCTGGGCGAGGGAAAAGAGAAAAAGGAGAGAGGGGGTTGTATAGCTATACTGTAAATTGTCCTAAACGCTTCCGGATCCCCTACGCTTCTAGAGACCAACAATATCGAGAACGATGATCAGCTAAGATGAATCAAAAGTCGATACGATTTAAATAGATTTTGAAACAGATCAAAAGGAAACATTAGGAGATGACGGATGGTAGTTCAAGGACTTACAGTTCGTTCGGTCCGATTCGCACAACATTACCGTATTGTCGATGCAACTCTACTATTTCCCGATGCCATTGGCCTCGGTATGTGGCGTACGCTCGCCATATCTTGGTGAATTTGGCTGCGAATGGTCCCGGAAAAGCAGCTATGGGCGAGGAAAAGCATTGATAGACACATAGCCGGTGAATGCGACAATGAGAGCCGATCCAAAGAAGAGGAAGGGGCCAAGGGCAAGGGATAGGGTAATTGCAAGCATGGCCAAAAGTTGAACAATCTTGCCAGCTGGAGAGAAACGAGTGTAAAACGCAAGTAAACGTACGCAAGATGGGAGTAATTGTTGATGCGTACCGTAGTCACAATGGTGATTGTTGAGCGCTGGTATTAAGAAAACAACTCTGCAGCAGCAGTAATATTTATACATCGGTTCGGCGGAGTTAAAGGAACACTGAAACGAAAGTTGAGCAAGAAGTTTTGGCAAAAATATGATATGTCCATTTCTGCCATCCTGGCTATGTTGCAGTCCATCCTCATACATGTGCATGAAGCAGTTAGTTTCCACCAGCAAACAGACACTGTGTTCCCATAGTCCACAAGAACTTGTAAATTTAATTATCACATGAGATTTTAAAATTCATAAGCTACATACACAACGATCCAATAGCGACGATGATTAGCTCTTGCCCTCGTTCATTTTGCTGTTGCTCAAAACTTCATGTTTGTCTTTGATAAGGTTGTGTGAAGTCTACAGAATAGTAACTTTAAGGCCGGCAATGACGTCCATACATGTTTGCGCTGCCTCGCCCCGCAAATCCCCTTGGCTGATAGACAAATTATATACAATCTCCGACTCACAGAACCAAGTCGTGGGAATTAATTCATTCATGCAAGCATAGATTGTTAAAGTCCATGGACTGACCATGGAACGACAACGGAGCGAATGACTAAGTGCCGTACACTTGCACATCGAGCTTTATAAAGCAAGGCTAGATATAATGTCGATTCGTTTTCCATCTTGTAAGCTCATAGTGTGAGATGTCACACTCCATAAGCTAGGTATACAATAATCCTATAACAGCGATGGTTGTTTCTCAAGCCCCTTCACATCATTTGACTGTAAAAGAGGAACAAGAGCGGTACCGGGATCATGGCAACCGCCAAAAATGCGATGACACTGTCTCAAATGATCATACATTGCCGTTGCAGAAAGCGGAAATCCAACACCGAGAAGAAGCTTGATAAGAGGGCATTACTACTAGCATATATCAGATAGACATAGACGATGTAGTTCAACCGTTGCATGAAGACGAATAACACGCCTGCACCGGTAGGAGTATCGGCCAGAACCCAGGTCATGTTGGTATTACTCGTCCGGGCAAGCTAAAACATGCCAGTTGAAAGTAGAACACCGCCTACAATCATGGGGTCTTTAGGAGATGTCCGTCCATTCTTTGATAATTTGTGCCACGTATTGTGTCTTTGTAAATTATACAATATACATAGCTTGAACCAAAGACGATACCTACCATGAGAATGAAGAACAGAAGGGAAGCCAGACCAGTGGACTAGCTACATTGGCCATAGGCTCTAGAGTGCAATCGGACATGAGAAAAAAAGAGATCAAAGACTACGCAGACGAATTCTATGTAGCTGTATGGTAGGTATCAGCAATTGAATCGAACAGAGTCCGAAGATAGGTAGTCTATATAATCACATTGTCGAAAGCAACAGAATAAGTTTCATGGGAAGCATTTTGATGGATCTCAGCGCGAATGTCATGATAATGGCGTTAAAAGACACTTTTTTCGAGTCGTGAGCTATGTGGATATTCCAGTTTCCTGTCTCTTTTCGAAGCCTCTTGGCCTTCTAGGATAGAAGAACAGGTGCAAAGCTCTGGGGAACAACGACATAGAACAAAGCCCCAACAGCGTCAATCATGCTGAGGGTCAGTCAAACAGTCCATCTCTATCCAAACAAGAGAGCCGATAAAGATAGGGTCAGTAAACGAGTAAACGGCCACGCCGTGCTCAGTTGGATTCCGAACGTCGGTCAAAGCGCCCGCCAATAATAGCCATGGGCGAACAGTCAAAGATACCGCTCGAAAATCTGTAGGTTCGGATGGTGTCGACATTGTGTACCGCGCACGGCAACAAATATGTTGAACATGGCAAAGACAAAGAGTCCGGTGAACACAGGTCCCTTGTCGTGGATCGCCAGCTAAATTTGGCGACTCGGCACCTAGCCGTGAAGCTCGCCGTTTTCTTTGATACATCCATTGATGTATTACGAGTGCATGCATTGGTAACTATAAATAGGTACCTACCTGAGGAGCCAATAAGGCATTTGATCTTCTTTGTAGTAAACATGAACAATTGAAGGCTCTTTGTAACCTGATTCCTATACTCTGTTTGACCAATATGCTCTTTCTTTCTTTCTTTCTTTTGCAACAATCTGGGCACTCTTATGAACATGCTGGCTGTTGCTGCAGTGTATCCTTGACCGATCTGTCTGTGTATCTCGTAGATTGTGTATATATAAGAGGTCCTGCCCCCGACTGGATACAGATAGCCAAGACCTTTCATCAATACAACATCACACCTAACCTACGCATCCCAATACTGGCAAGCAGAGTACATTCTCTATGAGAGGCATCTGATCCCATTCAAGATCCCCATTTGTTTAAACTCCACACCAAATTGTCTCTTCCCATCCCTGATATGTCGCCCTAAAAATGAAGATCTTAAGTGCTGCTGCCCCGGCTAGCTACGGTACAAATGGCGCCGATCCTCCTGTCTTGCCTGTCGCCGCGTCTCAGCTTCAGATTATCTTCGAGTGGGTTGGCCTCCTTCCACTGGCAATCTACCTCTCCGGCAATGGCTTGTCTCATTGGTTGGTAGGCCAGACGTCGCTTGCAGGATTCATTGGTGTAAGCCTCTTCCCCCGTCTGGGAATTCTGGAAAGTCTTGCTACTTTCTTGCGCGAAGGTGCCGACTTTGTCGATCGCGCTTCGTCCGTCAGCGAGCTGCGTCACACTGTCTGGGACGCCAACTGGGGCAGTGTCTTCCCATGCGCAAATGGAGCCGCAAGCGATATACTTACGAGATATGTCATTCCCAAAGCTCATGATATTGAGATCCCAACTGACTTGGCCGCCCTGATTGCTGCTAATGAACGTGTTCGCAATCCAGAAGAAGGAAAAGACAATGCCGTTACTGCAGAGACAAGCAACAATTCCAAGGGCCAGACAAATGAGAATGTTGGAGGCCCTCATTTCAGCCGCTATCAAACGTTGTATATTCTGGACTGCACGATCGATGCTGGCAAAAGAAAGACTAATAGCGCCTTCGTTACGTGGTTATTCTTTCTCATCGAGGTTCTATTCATCCTTTCTTTACTTGGCGCTTGTGTCTCAACTATCCTGCTCGGTCTATACGGGACTGCTGCAGCCATTCTCATCAGCATCGCCTTCCGTGTGACACGGCATAGCATCAAAGTCATTAGGCCCCCGAGATACCTGGAAAGCAATGAAGCTAACCAGGCTGACGCCTACATGCTCACAGCGATACATGAGAACGCATCAACCTGGTATCTCTACAGAGGATCCCGGGCAGTCGTTGATGGGCTTGTCAACAAACCTATGATCTTGGACATCACAGCACGCCCTAAAACAGCGATGGCACTCGCATTGCGCGGGCTAGCTCTATTACAACTTCTAACCATGACATATGTCGCGGCACAGAAAGGTTGGGATGGGGTGGGCTTGCTGGTTCTCATCGCTGTAGCGTGGACGCTTGACTACGCACTTTATAGAGACGACAAATTGGCGGCAACTTGGCTTCGGCGGGAGGGTGTAAGCATAAAAGCATGGAAGTGCCAGTTCAGTGGCCGCACACCTATGCTTGGCGCTATCTAGCTTCTCAAGTCTAACACAATTTCGAGTTGGATGGACCAGATGCTGGCCCCTTCAGAACGCCGTGAGGCTTGGTTGAAGATGTTACAGTCGGACTGCCCTGATTTCGAAACTCTAGAGTCAAAGCATACACTAACCGGAGAAAACGACCAGAGTTGGGTGCGGAACAATTGGTTGCTTACACGCGCTGCAGTGAAAGCTATTAGGGTCGCCACAGGTGAGGGCACTGCATGACCGATACATGTAGCTATCTCTCATACCCTCAGTAGCTCTACATTCAACGTGTAACTACCAGGGACCGTGGGACCGATGAGCCTGTATTAGTATATATAGGATTGCTTGGTTAGCATAGGCGTGTTAGATAGTAAAGAAGAGTGTCATGCAGTTAACGTCTGGCAAATTATTTAGCTCAGAATGGCAGGCGATGAATTCGTCTACCAGAGTTTAGTATTAATAGAACCCTCATCATTCAGAAAACTATGTACAAGAAGTAACTGAAAAATGTATATTGTTTCAACTCTACTAATCCTACCTAATTGCTTTCTAGATTAGCCTTACTAATCTTTCCCGTGCTGGCAATTAGCTATGAGGCTCTGTAATGAGATCGGTTGCATCGGATTGCAAAGCAATAGTCATCTAGACCCCAATCAACAACTTAGAAGACTTTCTTTGCGATATATAATATGAATTTCACAATCTACTAGGTACAAGGCTGTCCTACCTCAACCCAATCGCCTACAAGGGAGGGCTTTGAACCGGTCGAGCCATAATTCTTGACCACACTGCGCTAGATGCTCATCTGCAACAGAAATGCATATGTAGAACAAACTGCACGTAACCCTGCCCCGATCTCTAGATCTACACCTTTTTCAAGCCAGGTCCAAGGCTGCCAGCCAAATGATTGAGTGGCATAATTTCTGCAGGCCGTGCAAACAACACATCTTCCGTCAGAACTCGTACCAGCTCAATGTGCACCGGGTTTTGTCGATGCGCGACTCGTGCCGCAGCGTTTTCGTATCTTGCCCAGTTGTCAGTATTGCAATCTCAGCTAGTAATAACAGGGCTCTCATCAGTGGGCGTATCTCACATTCCCCACACGACAATCATCGGTTCCCCTGCTGAGACATCACGCTCATGCACGGCCCAAACGAGCGAGCCGGGTTCATCAGCCTGGGCGGCGTCCGCAAGCTGCTTGAAAATCTGCCTGACCTACACTTGAACATTTAATTACATGTAGATGGCAACCAGAGTCAGTATCGTACATACCTGGTCTAATTTTTCAGGTTTTGGGTGAATGAATACACATTGGTGGATGGCTTCTGAAGATGACATCGTGAACGTTGAGGCGAATCTATTTCTTAAGAGCTGAACCGTAAATTTATTAACAGGCAGCGTTGTAAGCAGGGCTTTATATCCATTCTCTACGGGTTGAAAGTGGCGGCATATAGCTGTAAGCCCCCCGCCCTAGTATTAACCTAAAGCTTGGGATAAGACGTCATTCACGTCAATTCATATAATTTGTCTATCGGGGCGAAGCAGCGTGAACATGTCATCTTGCTGACCATAAGGCAGTAATGGACTTTATATAACCTTAGCGGAGAAAAAAGCCAAAGCCTTAAGCAACTGCAAAATGAAACAAGGTGGAGTCTCAATAAGCAGTAGATTCGGATGGAGCTAGGGGATACAACTAATACACATATAAAGGATGCAGTAAAGTTGGAGATAAAGATATAATGAAAGATATAACAGTACTATATAAAGAGACAAGATATTTTCCGTTTTTAATAGCCTTCATTTATAGGATATCTACCTGTACTCAAGGCAATCCATCATGAACTTCAAGTTTCTTCATATTTCGCTCAAGCTCACCCGGAGTAGAAACGAAATAAGTTAAAGTCAAATTCCTCCCATTGGATTGCTGGTTTATACAGAACTGTTGGCATACACGGAATCTTCCCAAACAGGAATTTCCCTCTCTTGTGTCGCTCGAAGAAGACCTCTGAAGTCTCTAGAGAGTCCAACACAATGTCAGATTCTGTGAGATCAGCGGCTCTCATCCGAAGCTCTTTTAGTTCAGTTGACTCTCCTTGACCATTTTTCATCTCGACGTGGACGTAGTAGATCTTTTCGTCTCTGCCTCTCTCCAGCTCCACTGATCTCCGTGCCTTATCCTCGAGAAGACTCACAAAGCAGAAATCTCTCAGAGAGCTGGTCAAGCTGACAGTTTGCCTGGCAGCGTTCCAAAGCACCCAGCGTTTCTCCGGTACTTTTCCTTTTGCTGGCTTTAGCCGGAAGACATATCGAAAGTCGTTTGGAAAGCCATGGTTTGAAGGTGGCGCATAAGCAGGCAGGATATCAAACTTGGTCACAATCTCTTGGTCATACCCGAGCCTTACCACTGCACGATTGCTGTCTGGGGTGAAGACAAGATATAGACGCTCTTGTAATGGGCCAAGGCTAGTCATAGAAGCTTGAAGAGCTTTGTCGTAAAAGCCTATTTGAAGCCAACCATAGACCTCGTCGAGAAGCTTCTCGTTGATGCGAGTCCCCCTACTTTTTCTACCGTTCGAAGGGCCGTAGTTGCTGCAGACATGATTCAATTTAGTCAAAACATATGTGAACAAATCATTGAGAGCGTCAATGATGCATAAAAGGAAGGAAGAAGTAGCAAAGGACGATTGGAAAATCTTACTGGATAGCAACAGCAGTATCGTGATCTTTATGAGGCATGATTACAGGTGCTCCGCTAAAGCCTTTCTCAGTTTCCATCTCATACTCGAGCTGATTAGGTAGGCAAGCGGTGCATTTTCCCTCGCTTGTAACTGCATCCCATTTTGGCTTTTCTTTCTGGCTCTGGCCTGGGGCCTGATTTTCGTCATCGTCGTTATTGTCGTCGCCACCTGTATTGTCGTCGGCATCTTTATAGCCAGTGAGATCAAAACGAGCTTGATCGAGTACATCAAATCCGAGTTTCAAGGCAAATCCAAAACCTAGATATGGATATTTAAAATTCTTTTTCACTAAAATGGCACCAAAATCTGCCTCTTCTTGCTCTTGAGTTGCTTTCTTGGGGTTTCTCCGCTCATCAGTATATTTCTTTTGGTATACAGTTGAGACATAAAACTCAGCAGGATCGGGACTCGTTTTCTTCGAAGCTTGATATATCTTTAAGTCTTCCTTTTTCACACCGACAAGGTTATGACCAGCAGTGAGGATGATATGGTGCGTAGGATGTGGTATGTTGACATAGAAGCCATTCCCTTCTCTATCTTCTCCTATTTTTTGCCCGCATGTCAGGCCTACAAGATCTGATAAATGTAGAAAGAACGAGATCAAAGGGGACTTTTAGATATAAACGGACCATTTTGTTTGAATTGAAGTCTTACAATCCACCTCTGTCGATCTTGAGTTTTGCTAAGTTTTAGCCTTTCTACTTCTTTGGGGCTTATATCATTGTCCCGGCTGGGATCTATGTCTCCTGGATCTAATTCGAATCCAGAATCATAACTTTCAGAATCCGAGTCCATTACGTTTCTTAGTACCAAAAATAAATGAGATTTTGTATGAAAGAAACACGAATTATCGACAGTCAGTCCTAGGCTCTCAACCAAGGTCACTAATTCTGGAAGAGAAAAAGTAAATTGATACAGAGCCTCAACCATCGGCTTTGGGTGCCAATAGCGGCGGAAAAGAGGGGACAGGAAAGGTGCGGGCGGCAGTTCAGGCGACATCAGGCATTCATACATGAGAGAGTAATCTTATCACCGAAGCGCCTGATGATTGAACCATTACGCATCACGAGGCTATAAGGTTGCATACGTGCCCCATAGTGCTTGGAATCAATTGATACCTCATGGAAGACGCTAGATATTTGCAATGATTATGAGTATCAACCCCAATATTTTATAGATAGGATATGCGGGTTGACAGCATCCGATCTATGTGGATCAGTACTCGTCATTAAAGAGCCACGTCTGAAAATTTCGACACATTTGTGATTCATAGACTTCTTTAATTAATTATCCATATTACTTGATGCTTTAATTGGCCTGTTTCCAAAGGATTTGTTGAAATGTTGGCAATCGAAGCTCAATCTATGCTGCCCAATAATATTAGTGCCCAACTACGTGTACTCGTATTGTCTACCTATTCTGTCTATATCCCGTTTTAGATCGTGTAGGACCTCGAAATTCTGTTCCTGAGTATTGTGAATCACCTCCAGTCTTATATGTCTCAGGATTTATTCATGTATTTTACCACATAATACTTCATTCGTGTGGGCAATCGCTCATTGAGCTTTTACATACTATTTCAACAACTCTTTATCCTGATCATCCACTCTAACATTGGGGTTCCTTTGGCATCACAATGCCTTCTAAATCCCTCACTCATAGAGATTATAGCGTGGGATGGATCTGTGCGCTACCAAAAGAGCGAGCAGCGGCCCATGCCATGCTCGACCAAGAACATGAGCTTCTTTCACAACCTGCCCATGATCACAACACATATACCCTAGGCTCCATCGGCAACCACAATATTGTTATAGCATGCCTTCCCAATGGCGAAATTGGGAACAATGCAGCAGCAAACATTGTGACCCAAATGATCAACACGTTCCCATCTATCAAATTTGGCCTCATGGTCGGGATTGGTGGTGGGATTCCCGGTCGGGTCAGGCTTGGTGATATCGTTGTTAGCAGGCCAAGCGGACCATTCCCTGGAGTTGTCCAGTGGGATCTCGGAAAGGCAGAAAAGCTTGGATTCAAGAGAACTGGGGCCTTGGACCGTCCTCCGAGAATCTTACTCACAGCCCTAGCTAAGCTGGAAGCCTTTCACGATATGCATGACTCTCAGATTCCCAAGTATCTGAAAGACATGGCAAACAAATATCCCAAGCTGGTGGGAAAATATACGTGGTCTCCTCGACTCAAAGATCCAATGCTTGAACCAGACATCAGCGAGGCCAATGCCAGTCTGTGGGGAAGCGTATTTATCATGATCTTTCAACTACTTCTCGCACTGTATAGACTCTTATCTGGTCTCCAAGGGCCTGTCGAAAAAATTATGCCCTCAATGTCCGATGAGAAAAGTATTTACGAAGAGCCTAGAGGTATAGATATCCACTACGGCTTGATCGCATCTGGAAATCAGGTTGTCAAAGATGGAACCATCCGAGATCGAATCAACCAGAGTCTTGGAGGGGAAGTTTTATGTATTGAGATGGAAGCAGCAGGGTTAATGAATAACTTTCCATGCATTATTATAAGAGGAATCTGCGATTATGCAGATGAGAAAAAGAACAAAGACTGGCAAGAATATGCTGCAGCTTTAGCAGCGGGATTCACAAAGGAGCTTTTACAACATGTACGCTCAGCGGACGTTGACAGCGAACGCCCTGTAAAGGATATCTTGCAGAAAGGTTAGCTACTTTTCAGTTTTAATTGGGTGGAGAGTTTTTGGTCTGATAATAGATTCACACAGTTGAAGAGGGTGTACTTCATATCGAGCAACTTATGGATAAAAGTGAAGTGAGAATGATCGTTGATTGGCTCACTACGGCAAATTATGGCCAACAGCATGATAAACATTCAGAGACTCATAAGAAAGGAACCAGCTTATGGATTCTCGAAACAGATGAGTTCCAAAATTGGCTCAATAATAGCAAGCAGAGGTTGCTGTGCCAAGGAATGCCTGGAGCAGGAAAAACGATCATTACATCAGTTGTAGTCGATCATCTGACGAAAGAAATCAAGAAAGACTCTGAAATCGGCATGGCCTACATTTATTGCACCTTCAAACAACCGAAAAGTGAACAGACAACAAGAAGTCTTCTTGCTAGTGTTCTGAGGCAGCTTGCGGGCGACCGCCAGACGTTCCCAACTACCACCAGAAGCTTATATGAGCAACACAAGGCAAAACAGACGCATGCATCGCAAGAGGAGCTTATAGCAGAGCTAAAGGCTGTGATAGAGCTCTATTCAAGCGTATTCATCATTATCGATGCTCTTGATGAATGCGACTTGAATACAATGCATGGCTTCATTTCTGAACTTTTTATGCTCCAGAAACACTGCAACATGAATATTTTTGCAACATCGAGATTTATACCCGAAATCACAGAATGGTTTACAAATGCCAAAAGCTCATTTCTAGAAATCCGTGCGCTCGCAAGCGACATCGCTATGTACCTGGATATAGAAATGAAACAATCGTCGACAAGTCTTATCAAAAGCAATATAGATCTACAGAAAGATATAAAACGAGAAATTTGCGAAGCGGCTGATGGGATGTAGGTCATTTTCACTGCTGAGACACTATCAATCACGAGCGGAATGGTGAGAATACTAACAATTCAATCCACCATAGGTTTCTTCTAGCTCAACTCTACCTTCAATTACTTCAAGATAAGATAAATGTTAAAGAAATTCGCCGGGAATTGCAAGCCTTCGGGGCCGATGCCCGAGGTCGAAGTGATGACGAAAAGACAAAGGTGCTGACGCATGCATATGATAAGGCTATTGAAAGGATCAATGAGCAAAGTCTCCATATGAAAAGTCTTGCGATGAAAGTCCTATTATGGGTTATCTTTGCGAAGCGAGCACTTACTACCTCTGAGCTCCGGCACGCATTGGCAACGGAACGAGGAATGACGACATTGGATGATGAAGACCTCTCAGATCTTCGAGATATGGGCCGCGTATGTGTTGGGCTAGTGACAGTTGATGAGAAGAGTGGCATCATTCAGCTGGTGCACCACACAGCCCAGGAATATTTCGAGAGCACGCAGTCGCGTTGGTTCCCTGAAGCGGATTCTGTTCTTCTAGGAGCCTGCATCACCTACTTGTCATTTAAAGTCTTTGAAAGCGGCTTCTGTATAACGGATGACGAGTTCGAACAACGAGAGGCTCAGTTTCCCCTTTGCAATTACGCCGCTAGCTATTGGGGGGACCATGCTTCAAAAAATGAACAGCCAGGCGAAGAAATCTTGGAGTTCCTCATGCATCCAGCCAAGGTCGACGCATCTGTCCAGGCACAATTAGCTGTGAAGCACTACTCATCTCATGAGGGATATAGCCAAGAGGTGCCGAGACGTGTAACTGCACTGCATTTGGCGGCACGGTTTGGATTGACCGAGCTGACGAGAATTCTTCTTGGTGAACAGTACAAATGCAACCCCGATTCTTGTGACAGCAATGGACAGTCTCCTTTGTTGTGGGCTACACGAAACGGTCACGAAGATGTTATCAAGCTGATGATAGAGGCAAACGCAGATCTTGAAGTCAGAGATAAAGAAGAGGGCGCCACACCACTGATTTGGGCCGCCCGAAAAGGCTATAAGAATGTCGTTACTCTTCTCCTGGAACGGGGTGGCGAGATCAACGCGAAAGACAATCATGGACGAACACCACTATCGCTTGCTGCTCTTCATAAGCATGGGTCCATTATGCAACTGCTCCTCAACAAGGGCGGTACCGTTGATGCAAATGACAAAAAGGGCAGCGTGAAACTGCTTGCTAATACCCAGGCGGAGCGCCAAGCGGCTCTCAAGATGCTAAATGAACATTACTCTAACAGTGCTTCAGCGGAAGAGGCTGATATCAATGAGACCATCATACTTCATGGCATTGAAAACTGGTCCGAAATTGCTACACAGAAGCCTCGCAAGAATGGTGGTAGTCTTGATGAGATAGATCAACATGGTCGAACGCGACTCTCATGCGCCGCAGAGAGCGGAGATAAAGAAATTGTGCAAATGCTATTGGAAACCGGTGGAGTGGACATCAATGGCAGAGATGGCGAGCACAAAGAAACGCCACTGATATGGGCCGCAAGAAATGGCCACAAGGACATCGTCCAGTTGCTTCTTGATGCTGGCGCAGATGTCAATGTGAAGGAACAACATTTGGGGGAAACAGCGCTGACATTGGCAATCGAAAGCGAACATGAGACAATTGTTCAAGCTCTCTTGGACAAAGGCGCAAACGTTCACCAAAGGGATTTCTCTGGCCACACACCTCTTTTCACGACTACCTGGCAAAATGGTGGAATTATGATGAAACTGTTACTCGACAGGGGCGTCGATGTGAATGCAAGGAACGAAGATGAACAGACTCCAATATTTAGCACTTGCGCGTATGGAAATATGGAATTAGTAAAGTTACTGATCGACTCAGACGCTGATATTCATGCGGTGGACTCGAAAGGGCGAACGCCGTTATTCTTTGCAGCAGCCTTGCATCAGCGGGACATTATATCGTTGTTGCTCGAGAGGGGTTCTGATATCAATGCGAGGGACAAAGAAGGCCGAACGGCAATATACTCTGCTATCGGATCTGGCGACAAAGATGTTGTGAATCTGCTGCTTAGCACAAACGCTGTGGATATTTATAACAAAGATAAAAACGGGGTGATGCCAATTGATTGGGCCAAAGACAGGGGGGGTAGGGATATTGTTCACTTACTTCATCATCATATAGGAGCAAGTCAGGCAGAATGATCCTATTAGTTTGTGTATAACTGAAGGCCTGGTTTGTACAAAATTGAGCAAGGAAACCAATTTAAATATATCTTCATCTGCCTAGACGAACACTCGGCACATCTCAGGATGACAACAAGGATTCTCAGAATTTGGAATGTTTACGAAACTGAAAGCTATTGCTCATATATGTAGACAAATCATAACTACCTGTAGTTTGTATTCATCTACAACATCAATCCCGCCGTCCATGGATGTTTCGAGTCCCAAGTCTTCTCTCTGCACTTTCGGAGTGATGAGGACATACAGTAACCTACCAAGAAAAGTATACTTAGTTGGCTTTGGTAATGGGCTCCATCAATAAGTCCAAGAGCTGTAATGATAAATTAGTACATGAGACAAGCAATCTAGAAACCCAGGCGGAGAACAAGATTTACGTACCCATTGCTCTAGTCGATGTTCATTATCTCGAAGGTCCTTAAACTCATCATCTAAATGCTCTAGGCGCATAAATTCGTTAGTACTCATCATTTTCATGTATATGGAGCGCTCTTCCGGGTAGGAGACTGTGCGTTCTATTATAGAGAGAAAAGTCGCAACCCGAGTAGGAAGTGTATCTTACGAGTGGTACAGTATAACACATCGCGTAACGCGGGATCCAAAGCCAGGCTCGTAATGAAATCTTTGGATGATTCGTCATGTCCAATCTGGCTGATTTGAAAACGGACAACTAAATCATGCCATGTCAGATTACATCAATCTTTGTTAGCTCCCGTGAGTGGGCGGATATGGCATACCTTTCTTGTTGTATTTGTTGGCTTCCAGGATTCTACCGCATTCTAAAATGACCTCTTTCAAAGTATCCTGTCTCTCATCACTTCCATCTGGTCCGCCGGGACAGCCATCCGTAAGAATGGAGACCAATACTGGGCGATTGAATTTGCCTTCCTTAATAGGTCTGTAGACGACTTCCTCCAGGATCTTCGCCTTGCAGTTTATTCCAATTTCGGTCGGCCCACTATACTGAATATCTTCTTGTAGAATCTTTTTGACTAATTTACTTCGAGGTTTTGACATGCGCGGCTCATTGGGGGTATTGATAAATCGCAGCTCAATACCGGTATCGTCCGGGACAAGCCTCGTGGTCAGACTGGTGATTCGCTCGCCAAGATCGGCCTGGAGCTGGACCCGGCCACCTTGATTCATAGAACCACTATCATCTAATATGGGAATCGTCAATACTATTTGTTCTAAGTTGGAAGAACTGTGAGCTCATACCGCAGTAAAGCACCGGCTGATAGAGTGCGAGACGAGTCAAGTCGCGCACATTGACGGTCGTCTTTGGGTCTGCTTCCATGTCGACGGCTTTTGTGATGACATGGTCCAAGAACTTATCGTCTTTGAAGAATTGGTTCAAATGAGCGTCTTTGATATAATTGCGCATCTCGTTTTTGAAGGCCTCTGCACATGCCGCCTTTTCGAGTTTCTCGGCAATATGCTAAATGGGATGTTAGCAAATGAACTTCTTTAAAAAAGGTAGAGGGAGATTTAACGTACATGTGGAACCTTTTTGCTTCGCCGACCCAGCATCTTGAATCTTTTCTTAATAGGGCCAATGAACTTAGAGCTGACCGCCGCAGCTGTCGCACCGACAGCAGCGGTCATCATCAAGAGAGGGTTCTTCCGGTTGGCCCAGGCAATAGCGAACATGATGAGAGATGCGATCATGAGGACATCTTTGATGTGAATTTTCTTGTGCTTTTCAGGAGCTAGGAGTGCTAGGAGTTTCTTGTCGTTACGCTTAGTTGCCAACGACTCTGCCGATTCTCCTCTTTGGTTTGTTGCTTTTGGATCTGCACCTGCATTCACAAGAGCTTCGATAACGTCCAGGTCATCTTCATTCCTGTATCTCTGTACAATGGCATGCAACGCAGTGTCATTAACAACAGGATCTGCCTTCTTCACATTGACTCCGTGAGCAAGAAGCGTCTCGACAATGTCGCCGATGGGACCTTTTGTTCTTGCTGCCGCGATCCAGAGAGGCGGACGTGAGCCAGGCGCGCCGTCTGGGTTAGCACGATGTGCGAGCAGTAATTTGATGTTATCTTTGCGATTCGCGTGTACAGCTGCACCGAGGGGAGTGTACAAAGTTTTCTCGTCCACTTTGTCAATTTCTTTGTCTTTGCCCACTAGATCACTCGCGCTGAGAGTCCCCTTCAGTGCGAGGTCAAATATGGAGGTCATTGTGCATGAGAAAGTAGAGCGGCGGGAGGAGCAAATAGTGAAGATAGATAAATGATGTATGTATGATACTGGCGTGAATTATTTCTAGATTGTGCTCTTGCAAGGAATATGCATTTTATGTATGCGAAACCTTCTGCTCTACTTATACAGTTTCAGCTTGGACACGGAGCAATATCCCCATCAAGATTCCATTGCCAGTTGTCTAGCTTAGAGCGGCTTCACAAGTCCATTGAGTCATCGCTAGATGCTTTCTCCACCGTCAGTCGCTATATTGGCCAGATCATATTACCCTCAATGCCCATGCCTCTGATCCGAAATAATATTGGGCATCCGTGATTCCCATGTCGCATCTACTACGAAGTGCTTTGTCATTTGCCAAGAACTTCAGGTCCGTGGAAGTGTTCACTAACCTATGAACTATGGTTCTCATACAACGTCATTTACACTTGAGGCCCATAGAATTCACTGAAACTACCCTTCCGTGCATGATTCGGTATCGTGTCGGCCATTATCAGATAATAGCCACGAGCGGCATAAGAATGATTGGTTATCATGTCACTCTATTTTCGGCTGCGTGAGCGTAATTGGCCAATGCCCCATCTTGATTTCAGCCTCATAAATATTTGACCAATCTTCCACTTTGTTTTGAGCCGCATGGTATGAACGCGTCATGTGTATGTTTTATAGATGAGTTGTAGATCCATGAAATACAAGACCTATTGCCCAAAGTGGATGCGTGCTAAACAAAGTAATTGCATGTAACCAACAGCCTGGGAGCACTCGGCCTGAACTACTGCATGTATGCCCAGCTATTAACTGTAGCCTCTTACGATTCTTTATCTATTACCGAAACGCGTTTTCTTTCTGCTGTGACGTATTATGCTCTCCTTAATTCCTTGGCTCCATTCGCAGAGTTGGTACGTATCACCATCGATTAGTACATGTAAGTAAATGCAATTGATCACACGCTCAGTTACTCCCAATCAACATCGCCATTAGCGATTCCAACCCACAATCCCGCAGCATCCGGGGGATCAACGAAAAAAATTTATGGCATTTCATCACACGGCAAAGTAGAGGTCGCTTGAGAGTGCCGTTCCATCCAACGTTTACTATTCTCTCCCTTCATGCCGGTAACTCAAGTACTATGTAAAAGTCTGCTTTCACCTTCTCTTCTTCTTGCCACTTGTGGCTTGGCTTACTGCAGCAGATGCAGTTTTGATGACTGGCTTGTTGCTTTCTTCTGATGTTGAGGGGGTGTAGACGCCTTTTTCATTTATGCTCCCTATAGGAGTCACCTTTCCTTCGCCATCGATGCTCACCAGTTGCTCTTTCTTAGTCAAAGCAATGACTTGAAAATCGGAATCATTCGGTATTCCAAGAATGAAGCTAGTCGCCGGATCATTCGCAAATTCGGTGCCCTTAACAACAAGATCTAGTGCATGTTAGTAACTTAGAAGTCAGCCCAAAAAAGAAAGGACAGGGTCAGGTTGCTGCACCGGTGTGATTTTTTGTTATGAAGTCTATGGCTCGCTGGTGAATACAGCCATCTTGGTGAACATAGCTCAAGAACACGGTATTGTCCCGAACCTGGGTAAAGTGAGGGCTTCCGGGGACAGAGTCCACAGGAGCAAAGGGCAAAAGTTCCCAATTCCCGCTTTCCTGGATCCTGACTCCTTGGAGATGCCCGGCCTTATCATCAAAGAAAACCAGGCTGTCATTGCCATGAACGCTTCCACTTAGTTTGCTCAAAGGATGAAGAATAATCTCTTCGTTATTGCGGAGCTTGATTTCTCGCCACTCATCCCCCAGTGTGAAACATTTCAGTGCATTGTTTTCTCCCGCACAATAAACAGATCGCTTCAGCAGGGACCATATGTATGTAATTAGTATGTACGCTATTTAGTAGGCGTTTCTTTAAGCTCACATTATTATCGCGAGTAACATAAACAGCCGGGGACTTGTGTCGAACTCCTGATCCGATGAGCGTCTCACTAGCCAGTTGGGATCCAACCCATCGTAATTCGCTCAGTTCATTCTTATCTTCGGCGATGATGTAGAAACCAGCTTCGTGAACGCCTGAGACAAAACTACCGCCGGCACAGAGGATTCTCACAAGATCTCTAATAGAGAGACTCATCCTGCTTTTGACGATGGTAAAACTTAACGAAAGATTGAAATGGGAAGCATACAAAATGCAAAGTATTGAGGTTACAGTATGCAGATTGCAGGGAGTAACGGATTGAACCCAACAGTCCAGTAAACTGCACTACAATGCAATAAGCACCTGACCCGCACGTAGAGTCTGGGGTTCTGCTTAGCAGTGGCACCAGTGCAGTATGCGAGCAGGGATGCACTGGATTGATACAGAAAAAAGTGTTGGCCACTTATCAGTTCATTGCCCATTGAGAGAAATACTCACTGCCCATCAATGGAGGAAATTTTGTGCCTGCTATCAAACTTTTCGAGCATTTTTAGCCTCGACTATTGTGTCATTGACTGACTAGATTGACTGCATAATGATCATCTGCATCTCTAGGTGTATAAGAGGAGCTAATACTAGGCGATAAATAGCACCTTCATGAAAGCAATTTCACGGTATATAAGTTGAACCATGGCAGTCAGCTATCGTGTGGTATAGACTTCAGAGATCCAGACGTGTATCCCAAGACCACTCCCGGCGATTATGCAGGCTACTCTGCAATAGATGAAAGCGCACGTTGCTCCTTTGACTTACTTATCAGTCGCGACGTCAACGTAATTGACAGGGAAACCGGCGAGATCCACAGAGAAATAGAACGCAATGGTATAGGTCTAGCAAGGTAGGAAATATAGTGCAGATGGACAGTATTTACTGCATGAAGCGAGGATCTGCGTAGCACCTGGGCGATGTATTAGTGATGACCATAGGCAAGTTCCGTATAAGCCACATGCATCCATGCAAAACACTAGCGCTGTATATAAGCTGCTGTACCTATGATCCATAGATATAGAAAAAAGCTCTCTCAAGGCTCTCGATTTAGATATTTGGAAAGAAAAGCAAAACCATCTGGACTGCGATCTCGCGCGAACCACAAAGCCGCACCAAGAATCATGATGCCAATAGCATATTTTCCCACAATGATTGCAGCCATTCCCGTATACTTCCACAATCGAGCCCATGCGATTTTTCTAATTTCCTTTGTCTCGTTTGTTCTAGGGAATTCGACGTTGGGCTCTTCTCGATCCAGAAACTGGCACAGAGGCCCCCATCCGTCGCCGAGGCGATATTCAAGCAGTCGCTCAGGCGGCACCAGCTCGCGGATCTGACGATAATGTCCAAAATACCTCTCTTTTGCGTTCTTCCTGAGTTGGTGAACATCTCGGGCGTTAAAGAAGCCTAGCATCATTTTTCGGATAGTATCACCGGACCTAACCCCTGTGATAGGCTCAATATACGAAAAGATGCGTGCTGGGAGGCTCCATAATGCGTAAATAGCAACATCTTCAACGCTGCGCCACCATCTGTCATACTCTCGCTCGACAAGGACAACTTTGGCGTCCGGGTACGCCTCAAGCAATTGCAGCGAAAAGAAGGACCCCAAATCCGTGACGGCATCGCATTCTCCAAACAATTGGTCCCAGTCGGACCGCGTCCACGGCGGCGGAGGCTTTTTGCCAGGATTCAACACCTGAGGGTAAGTGGCATCGGCGGCTTTCTCCAGCAGGACCCAATCTTGGTTGCGGTCCAACATTGTCAGCCCATGGTAAACATTTTTGTAGCCAAGGATCTCGTAGGCCTTGGCCATAGACGCAGTGCCAGTGCGGATAAGAGCGAGGTGCAGGATCAAGGGACCACGAGGAGGATCCATGGCGAACGAAGTTGTGTACTTATGTAGGGCTGTAGCTTGCCCTACAATAGTAGTTCGTATAACCAGTCAAGGCGAATGGCTTCCTTTAATACCAAGAATTCTTAGGTTCGTCAAGATTATCCGTCAGCTGACATGGAATGAGTCTCGTACAGTAGTAAGTCAACACTAGTTCGCAATCCTTCCACCACTAGTATAGACTAGGAGCAATTTGCTACAGTTATGGAATGTCATCATAGACATATTGCAAGAGAGAAGTGATAACAGGATTACCGCGAAAAGTACATACGTTAGCAGATAATAACTCTGCATCTTGTTTAAGATTATGAAGTTTTAACAGTGGGCACATCGTTCTCGTTCAAATCCACCTCACAAAAATAAATCAGAGGAGAAGGCCTACATATCGCAATAACTTCTCGTACCTTCACTGAGATGATAAATTTGGTAAACTTAATAATTTCTGTCACAACTTCCCGAACTAAAGGAATTTCTTCTGCATTATAAACATGTCCAATTGAGAATAGTTCTGGAGGCCGGCGCGTTTTCGAGCCTCCTAGTTGCTGATATGGTCGACCCCGCAAGTAGAGAAGGGGTAAGATGCGCCCCTTGGATACGCTATATACGCTACACGCTCTTCACGCCCTAAACACATCTGATGAGATTGGTTCTCTAAGCTTCTCAAGCTTTGCTTATTCCTTTGATCCCGCGTCGCCCCTGAGCTACGGCAATCGAATATTGATTGGGAGCTGATAAAACTTTTTCGTATGCTCGGGCTCCTGGGAAATAGCAACATATAAAAATGATATACCATACGATCTCGTAAATACTGATAAGTCGAGTCATAGGTAGATTGTTCCTCAGTGCTCATCAGAAACACTGATATTGCAAATGTATCTCTACTTTCATATCTTGAAGCTTCTTGCACGGATCGTACTAATTAAATAAAATAGTGTCACCTATACTATCATTTGAAGAAATGCTTGTCCAGAGCGGTGGCTGCATCTGCGGTAAGATTCGCTACACTTACAATGCGGAGCCGATAGCGAAAGTCAGTATCCCCTTTGATTTCATGTCAAGGTCAGGAAGAGCCAAACTAATGTTTCTTTGAGTCTCTATCATAGGTCCTCTGCCATTGCGATGATTGTCGCAAGATCAGTGGCAGCAACTACAGTGTCAACTTTCTTGTCCCTAAAGCGGCAGTCCAAGTAACTGTCGGTACGCCAAAAATCTTCAGTAAAGTCGCTAATTCAGGCGACACCATCAACAGCTACTTTTGCGGCGACTGCGGTAGTATGATATGGCGGGAGTCCGCCAATTGCGGGCCCAATAAAGTGATCAAAGCCGGGACCTTGGATGACAGTGGCAAGATTATTTCTACTTCAGTATTCGATGCAGAGGTTTTTACTCGCTCGAGGGTAGAGTGGGTGCAGCCAATAGCTGGTGCAACCCAGAGGGCCGCAGAGTGAGCTGTTATTTCAGGAATGATTGTATTACGCAATGGGCGAACTCTTATGTTTTCGCGGGTAAATAAATAGTTTCTGATAGACTCAACGAGATGGTGGCTGTACCCATAAAACAATCAGCGACACAAGTATTACGGTAGGTTGGAGATCAATGCTATATATATACTGATCAAGTCTAAGATTTGAAACAGAGTACGATATAACCATTTTCTCTGATTGCTTTGTGATTGCTTGGTGAGTTATAATTGGGACATCGTTTCGGAGATCGACCTGACCAAATAAGAGATGCCGTGTGGCAGTGTGCCTCGCCAGCCAAGCTTCTTCCACCAAGATAAATATTCTAGTAATATAATGCAGAAGTGAGTCTATATAGATAATATCTATTTCGAGAGAAGCTGCTATATACAATATTTTCAAGACTTCAGTATCATGTCTTATACATGAGGTTCGGTCCACTCCGCAACAATCGAACGCTGAGTAGCAGAACAGCACAGGCAGCAAGGCATGAGCCGCAAAACATCTGAACACCAAGATACGATCCAGTACTATTAATAATGGCCCCGCCGATTGGAGTTCCTATTAGCAACCCAATAGACTCAAGCGCAAAGCACATGCCCAATCGAGTCCCAAGTTTGCGGAGGTCCTGAGTGATCGTTATCAAGACTACCGGTATCAAGGATACGAACCCTCCTGAGAAGAATCCATATAGCGCAGAAAGCGCAATAATTCCCGATGTGGTGTGTACAGCAGCCCAACAATAGGCCAGGGTAGCTGTAATGGCCAATGCTGGAAAGAGCACGTTGAGTGACCCTGCGTGATCCGCGACAAAATTCGGGCCAACCCGGCCAAATGTTGACGCAGCGTTTAAGATGGCAATGAGATAGAAGCCAAGGTTGACATCCACAATCCCAGTCTCGATTGCGTAAGGCTGTACATAAACAAGGAAGTTATAGAAGCCTAGGAAACCTAAGAAACACGCTAGACAAAAGAGCGAGTATTGGGCTTCTTTGAACGCAGAAAGTTGCAGCAGTGCCCTTTTCTCTTGGGTTCGGAAACGCAATCGCATTACACCAATGGAAATAGCGCAAGTTGCAAGAGAGAGAAAGCCAATAATGCGGGTTGCCCAGGGGAATCCTATCTGGACTTCAAGTTGATGAAAAATGATGGGGAAAAGGACGCCTCCAATACTGCTTCCAGATGCGGCGATGCCATTTGCTAGAGCTCGTTTATTCTTGAAGTATTGCGGCAAGATCGCAACTGACGGAACGAACAAGAAGCCAGCTCCTATTCCAACACAGATGCCCTGCGCCAGCATGATTTGATAATATTTCGTCGAGAGGCTCGTCATCATCGTTCCTAGAACAACCAGAAAGGTGCCAGTTGGTAACAGGGCGTAGAAATATCCTGCATCAAAGAGCGGACCACTGATTACGCCGACTACCATGAGCAGGGCTGATTGAATGGACCCGATCCAGGCAATCGCCGATGGTGACATGTGCGATAGAATTTGTTGTTCATAGTACGTTTCGAACACTCCAAAAGCGTTAATAATTCCCCTAGACATGAAATTGTGAGTCAAAGTTCGTGATTCTAAGACAAAGACATGACAATGCAACAACAGGTATGGAACCGTACCATGAATTGAAATAGAGGAAGAAAGAACCGAGAACTTGGAGCCAAGCCGTGACGCCGGTATCGTAATCATCCTTTGTATTATCATATCCATCTTTTGGTGGCATTGCTACTTCATTTTCGCTTGAGCCAGCATAGTTAGGGCTCTCTTTGCAGTCGAGATGAGTTTCGTTCATATTAGATCGATTTAAATCAGGACGGGGTGGTTGGTTTGCGTTGTTCGGTGGCTGAGTTCCAAACTTTTGATGTTCATATGTGTGAAGTGAATGATACGACCACTTTTCTAGCAGATATAAAGTCACGGAATAAAAGCGAGTCTAGGGTTCCATATGGTTTAATCTTGTGAAATCCCTGTGCTTGTCTTTTTACGACTGTGGCGACTAGGAAAATGAGTGGAATCTCTTCGCACTATACGCTCTTCTATCAAGCCCGTGTGTGGCGTGTACGGCGGCCCCGGTCTGAACATGCCGATTTGGGACTCGTATCTTAAACCGTATTTGTAAAATGTTAAACGTTGGGGATATGTAGTTGTTGGCCCAGGACATTTATTACTGGGATACCTATGCACCGGTGTAGTCTTGGCATGCTCTGTAATCCTACTCCCATGAAAGTAAGATCCCCCCAGACATTAAGCATTTCATGGCCAGTCTAGAGCTTGCTAGTATGAGCAATTGTGTAAGATCTAGCCCAACAGCAAGTCCAATGATTGAAGAGAACCACCAACTTGAAAATATTGCTAGAACTGGAATAGCATACTTGGGTTTACGGTATTGCTTCCTAAATATCAACTGCTTGGATATCAGCGCTGGCGCCGAGTGTGAATCGTGCACGGTGTCAGTCCACGCAGTCACTATAAACAAAGGCGTCTAGTCATGCCATTGGCGTACAATTTGCCTGCAGAGCGACAGAAGCTAACCTTTTCCCTCTTTAGATCAACATATATTCTCCACTCCGAGCCCTTGTTTGACAACTCAACAGCAAGTAGGGCGTACTCGACAACTTCACACCCAAACAGAGTAGTAACTACCCATGCACTAATACGACCTTGTCGGTATATATTCTCAGTTTCATTCTCCATCGTTTGTGATCTAGGAGCTATACTCTTCTAGGAAATCTATCACTATGCCTTCCCTGCCGTTAGTCAGGTACGCTCGTCTCGAAGGTACTTTATATCCTTGACAGATTGAAGACTTTAAGGCTGATTTTCCAGACGTTTCCCTCATTTTGCGATTTATTCGGGAAGCAGCAGAAGAACAGGCCCCTGGGGCTAAGGTAGCCGCAACTGAGGACAGTCTCGCCAAGACACTGCAC
Organism: Trichoderma harzianum CBS 226.95; assembly: GCF_003025095.1. Classification (NCBI taxonomy): domain Eukaryota; kingdom Fungi; phylum Ascomycota; class Sordariomycetes; order Hypocreales; family Hypocreaceae; genus Trichoderma; species Trichoderma harzianum. Next base: position 377,466 of record NW_020209250.1, on the reverse strand, counting down.
TTCGGGCCGCCCTCAGAATCAAGGACAGAAACAGGCACTCGGTTTGCATGGGCGCTGCTCATCTTTTCCCCGGACGAACATCCTGCTGGGCTGTTGATTTATTATCATAATTACTCAACATGGATGGCCGCGCCGGGTGTCTGTTTGGAGGAATTGTATGTTGTATCGGAATATCGGCGTCTAGGCTATGCACAAATCCTGATTGAGACCATGGCATCTGCAGCGGAAGCAGCAGGCTGTATTAAAATGGACTGGGTCTGCCTTTTGGATAACAAGAGAGCACTTAAATTCTATGAAAAGCTGGAGGCAAAACGGATGGAGGATTGGGTCGTCTTAAAGGTTGACAAAGCCAGCACGGAAAAGCTCGCTGCTAGAGGGAAGCAGTCTGTTCTGTGTCCTGAAATAAATGGCACGAATATCTGATAGCGGACGAACAGACTAAAACCCATCATGTATCATAAAATCTGTAAGATCGACGACATTTTGTATCTCAGAGTATGGGCCAGTAGCCTGGGTAAACAATAGTTCGACATCTGGACAACATCTGGCTCGACCACTTACAACTCCTCTGTAAAATTAACTATTTCTTCCTCTTTATGTAAAAGATAGCTCAAATTTTCACTTGCATATAGCTTGATAGAGTAGCTATAAGGAGTCAGTATCTAGACATACACAACTATGCCACATCTCATCCTTGAATACAAGAAACGGCTTTGGCGGAGTTGACGTAGGAAGAGGCTTTAGACTGTGGGGGCGCGGGGTTCAGCATTGCCGCTGTGACAGTGGCGAGTCATGGACTAAGAACGAGTAAGCTACGGCTGAATATGCGTATACTCTGTATGGGGCGTCTAGTCTTTAGCCGTATCACGCCGCAGACGCCTTAGACGCCCTATGCTTGCTCCGTCTTTACTTCACTACGAAGGCACGGAAAGCTGTCTTGGGCTCAGCTCATACGGAATCAATGTTCACTGCCTCTGAAATCAACAGACATGGATCTCCCCGACCTTTACGACCTGGTCGATATTGAAGGGAGCTTAGATCTGCCGTCTGAGTGTGACGCATTTCTACCACTACCGCAAAATACAGCCTCCCCGGCGGCTCACCCAGTTCCAGCACTTGATACCAGCACTTTCGCACCTCCAGCTCTTCGGTCAGACACTTGGACTCCGGAGCAGGAGGCAATCCCGCGACAACGACAGAGACGTTATGCCCCGCGAAGCCGCCAAGGTTGCCTCACCTGCCGTGCTCGCCGGAAGCGTTGCGATATCCAACATCCTGTTTGTCGCACTTGTACCCGTGTCAATGCAGAATGCCGATGGCCAGAGAAGCTTCAAATTCCAGATTTCAACAGCGGAGACAAATCTCTAAAGAACCAGAATAGGGCCACTTCAATCCGCTCAGATTCAGAGGCACTGAGTACACGGAACAACAACGCCAATGTTAGTTCAGTAGCAGATGAATATCTTGCAGCATCGAGAACTACAATTGGAAATGGAAGCGTACCAAGAAGTTTGGCCGCCGAAACTATATTTGCGCGTCAGCTCAGCCCTACTGAAGCTTCTCGTGAGCGGCATTTGTTATCCTACTATACATATACGTTCATCCCTCAAGTAACCCTCGTCCAATCGCCATCGAATTTCTTTATATCACTGTATATTCCTATGGCATTCCATTATAGCGGTGTCATGGATGCAATCATCGCTTGCTCTGCAGCTCATCTTGCAAAGTCGGTTCATGGATCAGAAAAGATTCAGGAGCTTAATTCCGTGGCCATTCGCCGCCAGCAGCTGGCGCGTGAGTTCGTTACAGAACATACGACATGCCCCAAGAGCTCGGGATGGGAAGAATGCAAACTTGAAGTTGTTGTAGTCCTCTTGCTATTGATTGGGTTGGAATCTCAAACAGGAGGTCGAAGTATGAGATGGATGCAGCGGGTCAATTGTGTACGGCAATTACTTCAAACCTATCCAACAACCGCAACGAAAGCGTGGAGTGCATGGGAGGCTGAATGTGTTCATAGACACTTCCTATATTATGATGTAATGTCTCTCATCATGGAGGATGTGTTAGACCCAGAGACGCAAGCAGATTTGTCAAAGAGAAGCGGTCCTTTCAGTGACTGCGCCGCGACTCTTTCGGTACCACGAACGCAAGACTTTCCGGAGCAGGAAGTCGTAACAAAATCTACAGGCTCCTCACAATTTCATCAATACGGAAGCGCGCCTCAGGGTGTCGACTGTCTGCTTGGCTTGTCCAAGGATTTGTTCAGCACCATTACTCAGCTGAGACGCCTGCCCAGTCGAGATTCCGAACTCATTGACATGGAAGCGCCAGCATTTCTCAAGCTTGAGACTGACCTTTCTAACTGGCAGTACGATCATACAACTGCATCGGCCTTAGACTTCAACACCCGTCTAGATTTGATCGCGCTTTCTGAATGTCATCGTCTTACCGCATTAATCCTACTCTATCGGCGTTATCCAAGTCGATCGTATTGTTTACCACATTTGGCGTCACAGATCTTAGGCGTTCTTTCTAGAATAACTCCAAGCAGCGCGGTGATCTCTGCTTTGACTCCGGTTCTGTTTTTGGCTGGCGCTGAACTCAACTCCGAGGTGGAGATGGCATTATGCGCAGCAAGGCTGAAGAGTATTAGGGAAGCAAACAAGATGATGAACATAGCCGCTGTAGAAGAGATTCTTCGAGTTATTTGGGAAGAGCGATTGCAGAAGAAGGGTCAGACAGATTGGCTAGAGATTCTGCGGACTCGGCGATGGACCTTGAGCTTGGGATAATGTTCGAGACTTTACTGATGAATACAATTAATATTTTTGCGACTACTATATCATGCTCGAGTCCAGTGTAAATGGCTTTGCCTTTGAGGAGGACAGATATAATCCATTATAGCTGCATCTCCCTCCTAGGCTTCTGACCAGCGCTCCCCTTTTGAGACCTTAACAATGAACAACCTCTCTATTAGTTATCGTAATTCTACTGCTTTCTTCCTACAGCTTCTCTTTCAATATCATACAGAAGTATCGTGGCAGGACTACAGGAGCCCCCGTGGTTCCTTATACCCAATACGCTTCAATAAACTATATTGTATGACATCTTCTCCTACTTGCTTTCAATAAGTGCCGTACAGTCTACACCATAGATGCAGTTCGCTAAGAAGATCAAAAGATTGTTCAACTAAGGAGCTTAGCAGTCAGAGAGATAAGCAGACTCCGAGTAGCGCCTAAGCTGACAGCGCAAAGTACCCTACGCTTGTATCTCAAGCTGCAGACCAGATAATCGCAGAAACGTTAGGAGTTAAGACCGTAACTATTCATTACGATCTAGGTGGCCATTGACAACTAATTATTGGCAGAGAAACTGGAAACGCCTGATCAAACTGTTTTTCATCTTGCCGATCATCTTGGTTTTTGTGCTCCATCAACAACATCACATCCCATCATCACGGTAATGCGGCATGCGAAAACAGGGAGTAATGCGACATTTTCTTGATCAAGTTGCCCAAAAAGGCAGCTCTTTGTTTCGTTGGATTGTGCCTGAAATCTGAGTCCTGCAAAGAACATACCATAGCAAAGAGAAGATGGTATTTCAGTATAATGAATGCATCGCAAACCCATTTGAACCCGAATACTGTGAGATTTATTCATCTCTAAAAAAATTGTAGTATATTTACCATTATAATTACTGATGTATTTCTTTTTCTTTTTCTTTGTTTTCTATGGGAAATTTCGTTGCATTGTTGCCCCAGTCAGTAATACGAAATAATATGTCAACAATCCAATAACGCAGGTACTGCTTTTAGCGCCATCCCACATGGATCATCATCAGCGACCTCAGTTCAGGTTATTAGCCAGGCAGTTATACGCCTGCGTACAGGTATTCTCTCTTAGTACCTATATAAACATTATAGAGAAATAAGACGTTAAGCTACAAAGCCGCCATTATAAGCTTGTTGTATTGCCCTTCCAATCAGTGGGCATCATAATAGCCGTTGCAAATGCCAACAACGGTTCCTTACTGAATAAACTAGGGTAGGATAGACTCTGTGCCCACTCTTTGTCGAAATTGGAAGCTCGTCAGCTTGACCATGCCAGCATGCGGAGAGAAAATCGGATGAGACGTTCCCAACTTGGCAGGCGCAAGTGATCGTCAAGGAGGTATTGAGCGTAGATATAAAATAGACGAATGGGTTTGCACAAGAACAGTAGCTGTGTTTCTGCTGTCTGCCACAAGCGAAACCATTTAAACCCTCTTTTGGAGATCGAAATGGTCGCGTATCTCCGTTTGTTGCCCATTTTGGGCCTACTTCTTGTAGACGGGGCTCGATCTGTTACTGTAGCCCATGGAGCAGTTGACGAGAGTCAGACTGGAGGCGGTTGGGAGTATGTTCCTGGCGCCTACATTATCGAGTATGAAGACGGTCATGTAAGTCCAATTTTGGAGGCGTGGGCGACCAACCACCAGAGGTTATCGGTCTAACTCGATTGGCCACGATATATAGGAGAATGAAGCATCGCTATTCAGCGACCTTCACACTCGTGGACTTCCGGCTTCTAAGCGGATGAGCCTATCGTATTCTTTGTTTAAAGGAGCTTCCATCCAACTGGACGCGGTCGATTTAGATCCTCATTCCGCATCCACCAAAATCGCATCCCTTACTTCAGTGAAGAATGTGTGGCCTGTCCGTCACTTCCAGGACCTCGGAAGCGGCAAACCTAGGGTGAGAAACAGCCATTTCACCAGCTTGAACGGCCTATCAGAGCATGTTTCTAGAGCAACGGCAGCAAACGACACTGATTCATATGCGCCACATGTTATGACCCAAGTGGACAAGCTACACGCAGAAGGTTATACCGGCAAAGGCATTCGTATCGGCATTGTCGATTCTGGAGTTGACTATAATCACCCTGTCTTGGGAGGCTGCTTCGGTCCTGGGTGCATTGTCAGCTACGGAATGGACCTGATTGGGGATGCGTTCAACGGCACCAACACGCCCATGCCTGGTCCCTACCCCATGGACTGCCTTGGCCATGGAACGCATGTCTCTGGCATTATTGCCGCCCAAAAGAATCCTCTGGGCTTCATTGGTGCTGCGTATGGCGCAACGATAGGCATGTACAAGGCCTTGGACTGTGCCGGTAGTTCCTCCAACGACGTTCTGATGGCCGGTTTCAACCAGGCATATGAGGATGGATCGGATGTTATCTCTCTTTCCGTTGGAACCATCTCTGGCTGGAAAGAAGATCCGCTCGCAATCACGGTTTCCCGGATAATCGACGCTGGTGTGCCCTGTGTTATTGCAAACGGTAACAATGGCCCAATGGTTTTCACCGCAGCTACTCCCGCCGCCGGCAAAGGAGTCATGAATGTGGGATCCATAGAGAACACCATGACGCCCTTACTAGGGACCGAAGGGTTCACCAGCTTGGAAATTTCTACCGATAACTTGACCTCCTTTGCCTGGATTCCTGGAACTCCCGCATTTCCCAACATCACTCTGCCATTCTGGGTTGTGACTCCCAATGTGACTACAGATGGCACCTGGAGCGCCTGCAGCCCGCTCAATGATAACGCACCGGCAGACCTGAGTAATAAAATCGTCCTCGTCGAGCTGGATGACTGTGGGGACCCAACTATCGCGGAGAACCTTTCAAAGAATAATGCGACATATATCATGTTCTATAACTCTGATGATGACTTAGACAAGTACGGAATATCTTTTTAAAACTGTTGTTGATAGCATGCTAACCCTCTATTAATAGCATATACAGTGTCAGCACCTCTCCTAGTACTCTCGGTGCCGGGATGGTTGCCCTACAGCAGGCTGCGGAATGGCGAGATCTCTTGGGGAACGGCACAGAAGTATTTGCGACACTTGTTGAGCCTCAGTCTGCCAACCCTGCTGCGGGATATTATCCAAACGATTCCATTGGCGGCTATGTAGATGATTTCTCAAGCTGGGGTCCAACATGGGAGGCAGATCTAGATCCACACATCTCGACTCCAGGAGGCTCGATTCTTTCCACTTATCCGTTGAACCAGGGAGGATATTACGTCGACTCTGGCACCTCCATGGCAGCACCCATCATGGCTTCAATTTATGCCTTGATTATGCAAGCTCGCTCGATCAAAGATCCCAAGACTCTCATGGGCCTGGTCTCATCTACGGCAAAGCAGACGAAATACTATGACTCGTATCAGGGGACATTTTATGATGACCTTGCGCCTGTAGCTCAACAAGGTGCCGGTTTGGCGCAGGCCTATGATGCGGTTCACGCAACCACCTCTTTAAGCGTATCGAGCTTCTCTTTCAACGATACAGATCACTTTGTCAACAGTACGGATTTTACAATCAAGAATGGGGCTAAGCAAGCTGTTACATACTCAATCGGTCACACGCCCTCTAGGTCTAGGGATACTTACAAAACTGGGCAGTCCAACCCGTCACGATCTTCAAACTCAAGCGATATCGCAGCGACTCTTGCTTTTTCTGAGGCCAAAATCACAGTTCCAGCAGGTGGATCGACCAAGGTGACGGTCAAAGTGACTCTTCCCCAAGGGCTCACTGCGGCCAACCTCCCCGTCTATGGTGGATACATTACCTTGGATGGTTCTACTGGTGAACATCTTGTCATCCCATATCTCGGGGTAGCCGGGAGCCTTGCAAACGCTCAGAGCATAGATCCCAACTATAGTTTCATTTACCACACCTCGGGTCGCTTCCCGCAGTCGGCGCCCGACAACGACACATGGACAATACCTCATCCTACACTGGGGGCTAGTCAGCCTTCGTCATCATCATCTGTCGACTATCCTGCACTTGGGATTGAGGCTGATTCCGGTATTCCACTGCTGAGAGCGGATATTATCCCTCTTGGCAGCACACCAGCCAAAACCACAAAAGTTCTGGGAGTCGATGTAGCCGGTAGCTTTCATGGGTATCCCGTGCAGTGGCTCAACACAAACATCAACCAAGTCGCTTTCAATGGCATAACGCAAGAGGGAACAATATTACCAGAAGGAAATTATGCCGTACTGCTGCGAGCATTGAAGATTTTTGGAGATGCGAACAACCCTGACGACTATGTAACCAAACAGACCCAATCTTTCAACATCAAGTATACTTCGACGGCGGCATAGGTAGACATTTGAGGGCCTAATTTGGAGCACTAGATACCTACCATTGACTTTGTGACCAATATTGTCCCGATTCACGAAAGCTTGACCGTTCGCTTATTTCCAAAACCATCGAACCAGCTATCAAGATCGGATCTACTCACATTCGTTGCGAGACCAATCCTTTCATAAACATTCTCCTCCGCATTCACTAATTGTAGCAGCATGCAAATGTGATTCCCTCCCCATACAAAACCTGTTTTCATACAGTATATCCGACTTCCGAATGGAATATGTTGAGGGCCTGGTCGATGCAGAGGATAATCGTAATGAAAGGTCAGAGAATTCCCACTCATGCCTTTGAAGTGGATACTCGTTGTGTCTGAAGGAGCGTTATGCACCTCGACTAAAGTTCCAGGAGCAAGATAGCCTCTGACTTCCATAGTAGCCTCGGAAATAGACGCATATTTATCTGGGCCATCTAGATTGAAATTGATACTGATGATCTCTAGATCGTCCGGGTACGTTCTGGGGCAAGCCGTCGCGTAGCTGGCAATATTTCCAGTAGAAACCCAAGACCATGTTGGGCCGCAATAAGAATCTGGGCGATCGTGAATTTTCCGAGAGGCACAGTACCATAGCAGCTCAGAAGGGAAACAGTTTTCCCACATTCCTGCGACATATCGGCCGAGATCAGCTGAGTGGGCTGTTCCGTACTGTCGCGCGACGCCAGACAGAGCAGGAAGACGATCTGATGTAAATGAGATGCGCAGTCCAGAATATTCTTCCACAATCTGGTGCCAGTATTTCCTGATTTGGTCGAGATTCGATGCGCGGAGGCCTTCAAAGTGGTACAGCTTGCGCTCATTGGTATACTCGCCGCTCCCACCACCTGCGCCATTACTACCGCCTCCCCATATTCCTCCTGGGATATGTTCGCACTCGCAGGTTTTGTCCCTCTTGCCGCTTGCGCATTCAAATGCGAGTTCATATCGTGTAAAATAGACGATTCTTGGAGACAAAAGACGCTCCTGATAGACCCACGCTCTGCTGAGAAGAGGCAGCTCTGGTGTCATCTGTAGCACACCAGCAACGTCCCAAGTGGTGTGTTCTGGGACTCTGCGAACGAGGTAAGATGCGGCTTGGGGCCCGAGATGCGTAGCAGGTTGGACTTTGAAAGAAGCACTTTCGCGAAACAGACCAACATCGCTATCAGCAGACCATGCCGCTGCAAGGGTGACATACGCGCCAGAGTAAATCTCGCACATTTGAGCTGCCTGAACCTTCCAATCATCGCTACTGTCTTGAATGATGCACAGCGAATCAATCCACAAGTATTTGATTCCAAGCCAAACGGCAACTTTAGCGGCATCTTGGAAAGTCTTGGGTAGGCGATCCCAGGGAATTGCCTCAAGATGCGCAGGCAGGCTCTCAATCGTCGTCCGGCATAAATGTGTTGATGCTCCCCATCGATGGCTAAGACATACATATCTCTCGCACCCACCCAAATCCTCAACCAAGCGAACATTGATGTTATTTTGTGGCCCTGGCGTCATTTCTAGTACTCGTTTGGGCAGTTGTGCGACCGATGCAGATTTGCAAGAGTCATGCAAGGAGCTGCACTTATTGAGCCAATTGCTGATTCTGTTCAAAGACGTTTCTGCTCCAGTGTTGTTAAACAAAACTGAAGATCTATACGCAAATACATGATCTATGCATTGTTAAAATCTTCAAAATGTATGGTAGGAATAAATTGTTCGACTTACCGCTTTCTTCCTTCTCATGCCCATTCAGTCTGTCAATGTCGATTAGGATGATCCATAGACGGTAATCCTCTGTACCATGACCCTCAGCTTCTCGACTGCTAACATTCACAGTAACATCCAACTTAAGATTGCTCATCCCCTTATCCCGCCCTGAAGGCATTGTCCAAGTTACGTGCACGTCTTCCGTCCACGATTTATCGTCCAAAACCACATCATCATCTTGGCACGCCGATGCTATAGCTTTTACAATAGCATCGCAGCCGCGACAACCCCGCTCGCGAGATGCGCGGAATACCTCAAGTTTTGTCCGGATTTCGATTCTAAGGTACTCGCGCCAGGTTTCAGGAAGTGGAGACGGTAATTGCTCGTCGAGGGACTCTGTTCGCTCCTCATCGTGAATGTGGGATGATTCGCGCCAAGTGTAACTCCTTTGCACAAATGGTTCCTTCAGAGATGCTGATTCTTCATCGAGATCAAAATAGCAAAGACCACAGCGCCTCTGACTAGTTGAGAAACAGTTGCCCATGGTGCGTATGGCTTAAAGCACCCGCAAATGAGTATGTACGGTTGATACTAAACGCGTAAGCATAAGATCATATGGAGAATCTAACAAAGTAATTCTGCCTGCAGTGCTCGACACACAGATGGACAGCGTGACATGAATACCGTGCGTATCTGCTGTGCCACACGGTACCGCACGGCGTACCATCCATCGAATTGATGCCCCAACAACTTGCTTTATTTGCACCTATCTTACTACCCCCGAGACTTATTCCGTAAGTAAACTTTAAAGACATATGAGTCATATCAAAGTTGAGTTATCAAATTTTGAAATACCGCCGGGCCGTGAGCTTCCCCGAATGATTACTTCATGGACTAGGAACATATACAATATAAGATGTCATTTAGAACTGGTTCTATCATGACGGATACTATAGAAACATCTTTGTCTGGCCAATTGTATTGAACACGATAAATTATTAACTACTATGAAGTTGGCACCTTTACTTAGTCTTTTGGCTGTCTTACAGAGCCCTTCTGTACGTGCCGCTTTTATACACCCCGGCCTTTTGCATACTGAAGCAGACTTCACTCGTATCAAATCGCATGTCAACAGCAAACAAACTCCTTGGATTACGGGATGGAACAAACTCGCTGCTCACGCTAGCCCCTCATATACCCCTAGGCCGGTAGCAACGCTCTGTCGGGGAAGCTCATCAGATTGTACTGAGAACTATCCGAACCTTTACAGAGACGCCTCTGCTGCATACGTGAACGCCATCTACTGGAAAGTCACTGGAGACACCAAATACGCGGACAATGCGGGCAAGATTCTCGACGCCTGGAGCAGTACACTTACACAAATATGGGGTAGCAGCGACAAATTCCTGGCGTCTGGTCTATACGGGTATCAGCTCGCTAATGCTGGAGAAATTCTTCGTGGCTATAGCGGATGGAAAGGGCTGAGTAACCTGGTCAATATGCTGAAAACAGTTTTCTACCCTATGAATCACTCATTTTTGACAAACCATAATGGTGCCAAGATTGACCATTACTGGGCTAACGTAAGTCAATCACATCACAAGTTCCCAAACAGTTCTGTACTTATGAGAAGGGATAGTGGGACCTATGCAACCTCGCTTCTATGCATGCTATCGGCGTCTTGGCAGATGATTCAGCTCTGGTGAATGAGGCCATCACGTATTTTAAAGGTGGTGGCGGAAATGGCGCCATTGACAAGTTTGTCTGGAAATTATATACCGAAGCAGGGTCTTCGAAGAGCTTGGGCCAGGGACAAGAAGCTGGAAGAGATCAAGGCCATGCGACACTTGACTTCGCGTTGGTCGGTATATTGGCGCAACAGAGCTATAACCAAGGAGAGGACTTGTTCGGATATCTCAGTAACAAAATACTTGCCGGGTAAGTCTTCACATCTACAGCAATACATCCAACGATTGACTCATCATTCTTCAGCTCGGAATACATGGCCAAATACAACCTTGGCCATGATGTCCCATACACTACTTATTCCAACTCAGATGTAACACAGACGGTTATCAGTACTGGCAGCCGCGGCACTATCCGACCCATGGGCGAGCTCCTTTATGCGCATTATGGAGTGCTTAAAGGTCTCAATGCTTCGTGGACCAAGGCATACCGCGATTTGGTGGTTTCTAACGGTGGTGGCGCAGAGGGCGGCGGCGGCGACTATGGTTCTACTAGTGGTGGATATGACCAGCTGGGATTTGGAACCGTGCTGTACCGACTGGATGCGTAAGCAACACTGGCTGTGGAAATGATAAATTCAGAACCTAGCAGGAGAAGGTCATGGAAGGAATCATGGCTAATTCAAATGCCTTTGTCACTGAAGTATTAGCTATGCTTCTTTGTTGTTTACCTTCACTATATTAGCTCTAGTTTAACCATATTTATTTCTCATTGGCCACCAGTATCTGCTAGTATTGCACTTTATTTTAACCATAACTATGTATTATGCTTAGTGTATAAACTATTAGAACTTGCTAACCAAGCTGTACCATTGTAACAGGCCTGTTATATCCTTATACTATTAGGCAAATAATTAGGCAATGGACTACAGTTCTAGCAATTGATATAATAGAACCAACTCCATTTACCTATCAGTGATCAATTGGGCGCAACCTCGTAACAATCACCTATATGGGACCTGCTGAAGGGTATCTCTCTGGACCAACGCCTTTGCCCCGGCAACTTACACTACATATACCCAATGAAGTTACCTGATCTTCTATGTACACAGGTCTAGCCTCTAACCAGTAGCAGTGATATCCTAACCAGCATGCTTGATCCCCAGATTACCTCGCTAAATCTTATTTACACCCCAAAACTTTATTTCACCCCGCAATACCCTGGAGAATGTCCCAAACCTTGGCTGCCGAGAAAGCATTACACCGGAGGTCGGGCCAGGTCTCGGGCCGGGCTTGAGATTCACGGGTTGGGTAATTCTCTTTAAATGCCTGTGGTTATTTGCTTTCTATATTCCGTCGGGCCTTAGGGTTATATTCACATGATTGGACAAGTGAAACGATTGAGGCTGGACCTGGGAATACAAGTTTCCATCTGTTAATCCAAGTACAGTATCAGTTGGTTATGGCTTATAAAGTCTCTCAAGACCACCACATTAGGATGATTGATATGACTAGAACGTGATAATCTCAGGGGTATTCCACTCCCAAGAGCCCAAACTTCTGCTCATTTCGCCGATAATCACAATGGAGCCCAAGCCCGTCGCCCAGAGACCATTCCGGGCTCAGATATACCACACGAGAAGACTGAAGAGTACCATATTGAGACGGCTGAGTATGAGTTCAACCGTATCGATCTCAGTGCTCTAGCTAGTCACTCCTTATCCTGGAGGACCAAGGCCATCTGGCGCCTGGCGGTCGTTATTTTACTCCAGGGTTTTAGTACGTTCATTAACCTAAGTGGTTTTGGTCGCTAAGATATGTTCCTCATATAACTAAACGGCTTCTAGGTGTTGCTGCGTCTGCCATGGATGGCTCCATAATCGGGAGCATGGCGTCCCTTCCCGCCTTTCGAGAATACTTCAACGTCGGTACAAGTGGCTCGGGGATTGCTATCATCATAGCAGGCATGTCTATCGGAAACGCGGTGGCCAGTATTTTCCAGTGGACTTCTGATCTCATCGGTCGCCGAGGCGTTACCTGGCTCGGCAACTCCATCATTGTCATCAGTTGTGTGATACAAGCAGCTGCTCCAAACAATATCTGTATGATCCTGGGTCGCGTCATTGGAGGAGCGGGTTGCTCTCTCAGCGCAACTGTCGGCCCAATGTACATAAGTGAAATTGCACCCGCCTCTCATCGTGGCATGGCCGTGGGGCTGTTCTGCTCGTGCTATAGCATCGGTGCTATCGCTATCGCCTGCGTGATTCTGGGGGGCTCTTACATGACGGGAGACTGGAGCTGGCGAATGCCCATGATAGTTCAGATCATTCCGCCTTTAACCGTGGCTCTTTTAGTCTATCCCCTAACCCCAGAATCACGAAGATACTTGGTCTACAAAGGACAGATTAATAACGCCAAGAAGGTTATTGCTCTCTATCACACAAGTAGTGAGGACATCGAAGATCCCATTGTCACCGCGGAGATCGACCAAATCCAGCACTCCATTGAGTCTGTTGACTCAAAACCATGGGATTTTAGTACACTTTGGAAAACGAAGAGTGCCAGGTATCGACTTTTGCTCATCTTCCTTTATGCCTTTATCCAGCAATGCAATGGAACCGGTAAGCCAGGATATCATTATACAAACTCATCATTGTGGTTGCCTAACACACTCAATCTAGGAATGCTGGGCTATTATCTACCAGGGATTTTGACTCTGGTCGGGATTACAAACAGTCAACAACAGTTAGCTATAAACGTAGGTATGACAGTTGCCTCATACCTATCCACACTTGCGGGAGCCCTAATCATCGATCGCGTCACTCGGCGATTCCTCCTCGCAAGCACATTGATCGTCTTCATCTTTTTTCTGTCTCTCATGTCCGTCACTGATGGACTCTTTGCCAACGGCATCGCCAAGAATGCCATGGGTATTCTGACCATAGTAGCTATTTACTTGTTCCAGATCTCCAATGGCCTTCTTTGTAAGTTGATCCTCGATCAGGTTTATATTACACGCAACCTAATTGCTTGAAGCGTCGACCCTTCACAGTGTTTACCCGACCGAGGTCCTCCATTATAGCCAATGTGCCAAGGGCATGGGGCTGTATTCGTTTTTCCAAAATTGCTTGGGCTTTGCCATGACATATGGTGTAGGTGAACTGCTCGCAAAAATCGAGTGGAAGGTAAGCATTTACACGCTTTCGTTTTAGCTATAATGACCGGTTTACTAACACATGTATCTCAGACTTACTTCATGTTCATTGCGATCGACTTAGTCTTTCTATACCTAACTTGGTAATTTTTCCTAGAGTTCCGTTTTCTCTCCTTGGAGGGAATTGATTACGTTTTTGAGACGCCCGGAGTTCATCTAGTTAAGATGTCTAAGCGGCTTCAAAAGGCAAAGCTGCTGAAAAGGAGAGAGACGACAGGATAAATTGTTTTTTTGAATACGGCCAGTCAGGCGCCAACCGTTTGTCGACTTTGTCTTGTCGTGGCGGCCGCAGGTAGTCGGAGTATGAGGGCGGTGAGAGAATGAGATGGATCTACCTCTGAGTGATATCTAACAGCCTCGAACTGTTCCCTTATGATTGCATAACTATTAAATAATGCGTCTTCTTAGACAAGTACACATATGAGTGTAGCAATGTCACTTAATCTGTCCATCATAGCTCCCATGGTAATTGACCAATAGGCTTCTGGTCACGCCAGTAGCTTGAGTCAATTAATCCTTAAGACATACATGCCAGCTCTAACTTTCTTTGAAATCAGGCCGGGTGCGATCATACCGAGATCTTCGAATATGCCTGTTGAACGCAAGGCGACACTACCCTTAGGGATAAGACCTAGATACTACACAAACTTATAGTATATCCTTCCGGCAGCAGACTGTTCTCCCGAGTAACACATATAATGAACCTGCTAAGTTATATACTCGTACTGCCTGACAACATCTCATACACAAGCCCTGACCCAACTTTAGAAGAGGGCTCATGAGGGATTGGCTGGGAGGAAATTACTCCATACACAATAGGGATCTCTCTTACTTTAAAAAGAATTGAGTAACGGGGTGTCCGTCTCTATTTTCCGTCGGCTTAAATACTTAATTTAAAGAATTTACCTAACACGTTTACAGTATCCATTGAAGCGCGGTATTACTTTGAATGAACTATCGAGTTGGCTAAAGATAACAAAATCCCCGCAGTTAGTGAATGGATCGCACCGACTAGACGTTAAGGTTGAACCTTCGGGTAAAAATCCGGACATACCAGAAGCATAACCTGCCTTCAACGCATATTATGTCGGCTCAGGATACCGTTGGTGTAATCCGAACCTTCGGCCACCATAATTAGTATAAGAAGCTGGTGGCCAGACCAGTTAGACTTAAGAGAAGCAAACTCAATTCCACCAGTGTTTCCTGCGCTGCGTATGCAATCTTGTCAGTCACCAATAGATGCACCAAATATCAAGCACTCTTTCCAACAGCCAGCCTCGCAGAAGATTTATATCTCAGTCTCGCCAGTCAATTCAGCTTGGAAGAAAAACTAACACTAGGCTCACTGAGTATTTCCTCTGTACCGCAGGGCACTAGTACCAGCTAAGATGACCAGCGACACGAGTGAATCGCGGCATCTTCAGCTTCATTATTCAGCTCCTGCCACACAATGGTCAGAAGCCCTGCCCATTGGCAACGGCCGTCTTGGTGCTGTTGTATATGGGCGGACCGAAGTAGAGCTGATGCAGCTCAACGAAAACTCGGTGTGGTATGGAGGCTCTCAAGAGAGGACACCGCCGGATGCTTATCGTATGCTGCCCAAACTTCGACAATTGATTCGAGAAGAGAAGCATTCGGAGGCTGAGGCTTTAGTCAAGGAATGTTTTTTTGCAACTCCCGCAAGCATGCGTCACTACGAGCCGATGGGCACCGCAACACTGGAATTCAACCACCAGAATGTCGCTGATTATCGGCGTTGGCTCGATTTGGCTACTTCGCAGGTTTCTGTTCAGTATACAGTCGATGAGATTTCTTATCAGCGTGACGTTATCGCCTCATACCCTGACAATTCATTACTTTTACGATTCACTGCTTCTAAAAGTACTCGTTTCATCGTGCGCCTGGACCGGCTGAGCGATAACGACACCGATACGAACGTCTATGCCGACACTATCACAGCTTCTGGTTCCCACATTTTGCTTCACGCAACTCCAGGAGGATCGAATAGCAATCGATTGTGTTCTGTTCTTGGCGTCGTCTGCGACGATGGCGGCACCATTGAGGCCATCGGAAATTGCCTTGTCATTAACTCTGCCTCCTGCAGAGTCGGCATCGCCGCTCAGACAACATTCCGTCATGATAACCCCGAAGTCGTCGCCCGGACTCAGATCGATCAGGCTCTGGCACGGCCGTGGGATGAACTAGTGGAGAGGCATAGGACAGATTATTCTAGGCTTTTCGGCCGGATGAGCCTGAGAATGTGGCCGGACGCTTGTGACTTGCCAACGGACCAGCGCCTTCGAAGTAGTAGGGATCCTGGCCTTGTCGCCTTATATCACAACTATGGCCGATACCTGCTTATTTCATGTAGTCGGAATGGCTACAAAGGGTTACCAGCAACGCTTCAAGGCATCTGGAACCCGAGCTTTGCCCCACCTTGGGGATCAAAATATACGATCAACATCAACACGCAGATGAACTACTGGCCTGCTGGCCCGTGTAGTCTGATCGATGATTGTTCGATTCCACTGTTGGATCTTCTGGAACGAATGTCAGACCGGGGCCGCCAAACGGCCAAGGTCATGTACGGCTGCCGAGGTTGGTGTGCACATCATAACACCGACATTTGGGCCGATACGAACCCTCAAGATCGCTGTATGACAGCCACTATTTGGCCTCTTGGAGGTCTCTGGTTATCGACCACGCTAATGGATACTCTCAAGTATCAATATGACGAGGCGCTACATAATCGCTTATTCCACGTCCACGAGGGTGCTGTGCAGTTTGTTCTCGACTTTATGATACCATCTAAATGCGGTTCATAGTCACAAACCCCTCACTCTCTCCAGAGAATGCGTTTGTCTCAAGGTCTGGAAATAATGGCATATTCTGCGAAGGATCTACCATAGATATGACTCTTATCAAGATGGCTTTAACGCAGTATATTTGGAGTTCAGAGCGACTGTCAAACGTAAGCCACTCTCTTAAGGGGCCTGTTGAGGCGGCTTTGACTAGGATTCAACCTCTTACACTTAATCAAGAAGGATTAATTCAGGAGTGGGGTCTTAATGACTACGAAGAAGTTGAACCCGGGCATCGCCATGTATCACATCTCTTTGGCTTATACCCTGGAGATCTGATACACCCTACGCAAAGTCCAGAACTTGCTGCCGCGGCCCAAAAAGTGTTGAAACGGCGCCTCGCTAACGGTGGTGGCCACACGGGCTGGAGTCGGGCGTGGCTTTTAAACTTCTATGCACGATTGCTTGACGCAGAGGCGTGTGGAGAGAACATGGATCTTCTCTTGCATAATTCTACGCTACCCAACTTACTAGATACTCATCCCCCTTTTCAGATTGATGGGAATTTTGGAGCATGTGCTGGAATCTTGGAGTGTTTGATGCAGTCGACTGAACGTAAGATGGATGGGGAGAATGTGGTCCAGATATCTTTACTTCCAGCATGCCCCCGTAAATGGGACAAGGGCCACCTCCAGAGGGTGAGAGCAAAGCAAGGATGGCTTGTGTCTTTCCAATGGAGCAAGAATCAGATCATCGGCTCAGTGGAACTTAGCTGCACTATGGCGGGAGCTGATGCGGCTCATCTTTTGTGTCCAGATGGATTGAGACGGGTATTTGACGGCAGCATGGTCAGAGACTACACTTTTGAGGTAGCATAGAGCAGAATCAAACATGAAAGATGACAACCGCCATTTATGCTCTTTTCCTGAGGTCTAAAGTCTTTTCTGGTCTCATCGCTAGATGCCAATGGTTGGGACATGGGACCACGAAGTGCAGTGACGGGTCCTGCGATTGCATATATGCTTCACGAAAGCTCAGGCTTAGTCTGTTTGTTTGATGGTTTGCATTTATTGAAATATCTGGCTTTTCTGTGCTCTTTTTGACATCATACACCCGCAACTCAGCTTTGACAGTGGCTACATGAAATTGTGTTGCAGGAACGTTGGTTCTTATTTTAATTATCTATGTTGCATAGGTCCCCATCCACGATCCCACCATTTGAACACCCCCTAACTGACATCTGGTATAATACCAATTGCAAATCTACTACTTCAACCTTGGGAAGGCTTCAACGTCATATTGTAGACATGTTCGTTTGCATAGAGGGGTATGAAGTCCGTAGATAAATACCAGCCGGGTTTTTTCATTGTGTCATAAATAGCTTTCCCGTTGACTACTAGATTCTCAAACGTAACGTTAGAGATGGTTCGGTCCGCATCGTAGCCCGTGAAGATGGAGGTATCGGCATTTGTGCCATTGTACTGGAGGTTTCGTATGAGGACATTGCGGATTCCTCGTCCGGGTGAAGTATTGTACTTGTCGTTGTACATCACACGAAAGTTTAGGAGCTGGCCCACGCGAATATTTTCGACTCTTACATCCTCAATGAGAACGTTTTCAACAAGGTTACTATCGCCCGGGTTCAATGCAATTGTCCCCTGGTATAGCATCTGTTTCTCATTTTGATCGAGAATATCAATGTTGCGAATAGTCAAGTCGTCGATGGTCTCAGGATCTTCGGTATTGCCGTGAGTCCCCACGTTAATAGGGTGCGCCACATCAGCCCAGAGGATCGAATTCTGAATTGTGATGTTCTTGCTATCACCGTACCATTCATCTCTGTGATTGTAAACGGCGATACAGTCGTCGGAGTTTCTTAGGAAGACAGAGTCGATGAGGATATTCTGACTACAAAACAAGTCGAGCCCATCTCCATATTGAACAGCGCTGAAGCCGCGCCAATGGTGAAATGTTACGTCGTTGGACATATAAGCTCTTGGAAAGAAATTGATGCCAATGAGTCCTTCGATGACAACATTGTTGGATCGCACCACGGATATCGCATTTCCTTTCTCGCTGTACAGGACCCCACGTCCACGCAAAGCGACGTTACTGGAGTTTGTCACTGTGATGTCGGGAGCCGTGACCACAGCTCCTCCAGCAAGGTACAAAGTTTTATCGGATGGGACATTAAGAGCCGAATCAAGTTTGTGATAGCCAGGACCATAGTATATGACATCCGGATCGTCGGCTGACGGACCATCCTGATCGGGCGGATTGGTGAAGATGTGCAGGCAGTCAAAGATGTTGCCGTTCACTTGCAAGATGACATCGCGGGGCTCAGTGAGCATGAAGGTAATGGTAGAACCTGACATTGTTGGGCTAATGTCGAGAGATTGCGGTCTGATAATGGCGTCAGAAACTCCGTCGTGCAGGTACTTGGCCCGAATCTCGACGGTTCCATTGAAGTCGAAATATACCATGGAAGAAGTGTGCCGAATTGAGCTACCAGTGGTGAAATTGACCTCGTTATGTGTGGGGGAATAACAGTCAATCTTCTTCCATTCATCTCCAGGCGAGCGTACTTCGACATCGAAAGAAGTCGCGACAGATACATTCGCCGGTATGGGGTAGGTCTGGAGGGTAGTATCGCATCCTGAAGCCCCTGGTGTCATGCCCGTGGCAATACTGTCACGGGCCAGAATAAGCAAAAAGGGTATTAGGAGTGAGTTGATGAACCCCATGGCGACAGATTCAATGAGAGTAGAAAAGCAGGAGTAGCAGAAAGTTCTTTGGATAATACTGGTGGTTCTGTACCAGAACAAAGTTGAACTTGTGAATTGAGAGGAGTATGACGCCGCCTTTGGCCTTCATAGTGGGATGCTATCATTTCGCTCTACTCCAGTCTTATATAAAGGAATCTCTAACTTGGAGTCACGGAGTGAGAACTGGATGGATATCTTCTTCCCCAGACGTTGCCCCTTCACCCTTCATCCTCCGTTAACCTTCAGTACAGCTATGAGGGAAACAATAACGCGGGCTCATTGCTTTCCTGGCCCAATTCTACATTTACTTATTTTCGGTGTAAGGGCCGGGCTTTCCTCCGGCTGTCATAGCCAGTGAATGCATGCGCCTGTGGTAGGGTATTAGGGTACATGTATTTAGGTATGTATTTTCCTCATCGTTCGGTTATTTTAGCTCCGGAAAAACGACATACAGCCAACATCCAGTTGTCCATCTGGTTGAAGCTGCGCCATGTAGTGTAGCATCATCTTTTATACAATGTTTGTTTCTCAATTAGAGAGTAGCCAGCAGCATCGGGTATTAGGGTATTTATTTGGGTATTGTCGTCACTGTAGGGTATTATTTAGCCTCCGGGAAATGGACATATGGCTAGGCTCAAGTTATCTTCTTAGTTGAAGCTATGTCATGTGGTGTTGGATGGATCTAGTTACACGAGGCTTGTGTTCCATAATGACAGTAGCCACTAGACAGCACCTAGTGGGCTGCCGTTAATGATTCATCGCGTCTTACGCTCCCCGCAGTATCTGGCAGGCATTATAATTCCACCATCCTCTCCGGGCTGAAGAAGTTCTCGCTGGCAAGATCAACAAAGCAAACCTGTCAAATACTCGAAATAGATATAGTCATCATGTCGTTTCCAAAAACACAGCCTGATTGGAGCAACCTTGACATCCTCCATCGCAATACTCTCCCGCCGCGTGCTCACTTCTACCCATTCGCCACGAAGGAAGCGGCACTCTCCTTGAATCGTGACAACGCCCAATTCCAATCACTCAATGGAACATGGAAATTCCGCCACGATGTCTCGCCATTAGAAATCCCCGATCGGAAAGATCTCGACCCAATAACATGGGCCAATATAAAGGTTCCTGGCATGTGGCAGCTTCAAGGTTATGGCCGGCCTCTTTACACCAACGTCAATTACCCTTTCCCTGTGGACCCCCCGAATATTCCATTTCTCAATGAGACGGGGTCTTACTGGCGCCAATTTACTACAAACAAAGACTGGCAAGGACAGCAGATCCGGCTACGTTTCGAAGGCGTTGATAGCTCGTTTCACGTCTGGGTCAATGACAATGAAGTTGGCTATAGCCAAGGCAGCAGGAACGCTAGTGAATTCGACATTACCCCATTTCTTAGGGACACAGGAGCAATCAACACAGTTGCAGTCCGCGTATACCAATTCTGCGACGGATCCTACCTTGAACGCCAAGATCAGTGGCTTCTCTCTGGAATTTTTAGAGACGTTTACCTAGTCGGGTTCGCCATTCCCTCCATCACGGATTTTACCATTTTACCCCAGGTAGACGAGTCTTTGACAAGGGGCGTTGTCCACGTTGATGTCTCCCTCCATGGAAGCGACTCTGAGGATGTCACCGTCGAGTTACGGAGTCCTAGTGGCGATGTCTTGCATGAGGGACAGATGAAATCGACTGAGATGGCTGCCCTGACAATCGAAGGCGCATCTCTTCAGCTATGGTCTGCTGAGAAGCCGATTCTTTATACCCTACTCCTGATAGTGGGAGGTTGCACCGTTGCTCAACGAATAGGGTTCCGTCGGGTTGAGATGAAAGGAGCCAATTTCTTGGTCAACGGGAATCCTATTATTTTATATGGCGTCAATCGCCATGAACATCACTACCTCTATGGCAGAGCTGTGCCGTACGAAGATATGAGAGCAGACATCGTTATGATGAAGCAGCATAACATCAACGCACTAAGGTGCTCTCACCAACCAAATGACCCCCGGCTCTATGAAGTTTGTGACGAGCTCGGCATCTACGTTATGGCGGAAGCGGATCTTGAAACTCATGGTTTCGATTCTGTGGAAAGAAGCGCATAAAAGACGCGCACCTCATGGATGGCCGGGAACTTCAGGAGCTTTCCTACGATCGCGCTAAAAAGTGGACATCAGATAATCCCGACTGGTGCGATGCCTATATGGATAGAGCTTCCCAGCTTGTTGAACGGTTCAAAAATTATACTTGCATTATCTTTTGGTCTCTTGGCAACGAGGCGTTTTATGGAAGAAACCACGTGGCCATGTATGACTATATCAAAGAGAGAGACCCTAGTCGACTCATCCACTACGAAGGAGATCGTAAGGGTATATCGACCGACTTTTATAGCGTCATGTACGCAACGCCTGATGAACTGAAGAAGCATCTCGCCGAACATTCAGACCGGCCATTGATTCAGTGCGAATACGGTCATGCCATGGGAAATGGACCGGGAGGGCTTGCCAGCTACATCAACTTATATCGATCTGAGTCGCTCCTTCAAGGTGGCTACATCTGGGAATGGTGTAACCATGGGCTCCTCAAAAGAGAAGGCAGATTGTCGTACTTTGCGTACGGTGGCGACTTTGGGGATACTCCCAATGACCGCGACTTTGTTATGGATGGGCTTACCTTCTCTGACCATTCTCCTACACCCGGCTTACTTGAATACAAAAAGTGTATCCAGCCGGTATCTATCCAGCTTGAGGGTGGTAAGCTGCATATTCATAATCACTACGACTTCATTGACCTGAGCCACCTTTTTGCCACCTGGCATTTGGTTCAAGAGTCGGGCAACACCAGTCCCACGGAGTTCGAGCTGCCGCAGATTGCCCCGGGGGCAGAAGCCATAATTGACCTTCCCGACTGGGGTGGTGAATTACATGGAGATACTTGGCTCTCGATCCATCTCTACCTGAAAGACGAAACCGCTTGGGCGCCTCAAAGCCACGAAATTGCCTGGAGTCAAATAACCCTATTGGAGAATCATACATTTGAGCTACCCCCGGTGGTTGCCGGTGACATCAATGGGCCTTCAATATATGAACAACCAGGGCGTCTAACATTAACATGGCCAGGCTGCAATGAGATATTCACTTTTAATCTTGTCGATGGAAACTTTACTTGGGCTAATCAAAAGGGCATCATTATCGCCAGAGGGCCAGAACTGGGCTTATACCGCGCCCTTACCCAGAATGACCTTGGTTTTGGTGGTGACGGCAAAGAATGGTTGAAGTTTAGGCTCGCCGAGACCAAAATGCATGTACGCGGGTTCACTTGGTCCGTGAATGGAGACGGTACCTTGACTGTTAAGGCGACTGTCAGGGTCGCTCCTCCAGTCTTAGAGTGGGCATGCAATGCCCAACTTATTTACACGCTTGGTATGGGCAATTTGTCCATTCGCGCAAAAGGGAGTTTCTCTGGGACTGTTCCTCGTCATATCCCACGTATTGGTCTCACTATGTCGTTGCCAAAGGATTATAACAAGGCAACATGGTATGGTCGGGGCCCTGGAGAGTCCTACAGAGATAAGAAACAAGCTGCTAGATTTGGTCGATGAGAGGCATCAATTGATGATCTTCAGACCAATTATGAGTGGCCCCAAGAAAATGGAAATAGGAGTGACGTACGTTGGGTTCAAGTCAAGGCAAATGACGCTGTACTAGAGGCTCGTATAGATGTACCACTGAGCTTCTCACTCAGAAAGTACTCTATGGATGATTTAGACAAGTCTGCTCATCCCCATGAGCTGACAGATTTGGACGAGACGGTGTTGAACTTAGACTTTGCTCAGCATGGTCTAGGAAGTGGAAGTTGTGGGCCTTTAGCGTTTCAAGAAGATCGCCTAATTCCTGGGCTATTTGACTTTACTGTATTCATTAAAATTAAGTAGTATAAGAATATACGCATTTATTAATTGTGAAAAGCCGTGCTTCTATAGGTTATTCGCAGCATCTGTAAACGGGTATGTATGTTTGTTCTTAATCGCGAAAGATCGGGGCCATGCGAAGAATCTGACAAGGTAATGCCAATGCCTCACGTCCAAAGCGAAATATATGTCCGTGTGTGTGCGAAACGCCAATTAGCAAAGCATATAATTTAATATTACCGAAGATACTTCAGAAGGATTCGACCCCTTTCCCCCCCTACGACGCTGCCGTAACCTAGCAGCGGGAATTGACGTACCTAGCTGTTAATGGCAATTGTGTGTTGATATAGGCTGTCATTGATGCCAACGCCTAGGTCGAATCCGAAGTCTCCCTACTACATTGTTACATCTGTCTCAATTGTAGACAATCAAAGCTGGAGTATGCATCGTTGTTCAGTCCTTAATGTTATGTCAAATATATGTAGACGAAAATACATTAGATGCAATGGTTTGCATACCTACCCATACATATCCCCTATGGCGATATGTAAGCCTGGACACTCATTTGCAGCAGAAAGATCATCTATAGAGTTACTTGGAACAACCACTCGTCTTATAGAAAACTGAATTATAATATAACCGCATTCAGCTTATCATTCTGCGAATGACCTGGGACTAAATTAATGCTAAGAAGTATGAAGCGAGCTATACGATTAGAGTATCGCGAAGGTCTATCAAATTACCCAAAGTATATATACGGATATGCAGATACATGATTCTAGTCTATTTCTTACACCTGTCGAAAAAAATAATCATTTGACGTCTCTGTTAGACTACAGTTGATTGGGCGTAGGCATAGAGTAAGCCGAATAGAGATGGCGGCATCCTTTATTCTTAGAATTTAATTCAATGCCCAGTAGCCCACTATTACTACTATGGCCATGTATTTCTGTGTATGTTAGTCACGCCTAGTCATGATTATTTGCGATTTACGTTAGAGGCATCTTCAATGATCGTAATTAGCAACTTGACAGCGCCATCGTGATGAGTCTAGGAGAGTGCTAAAGTACATCTAGAGTCCAGCCAAAAAGATACCTTTGCAAGTAATAGCTCAACCCCACCACCATGATCATTCCCAGCAGTATATAATAGTGGCACATGATCGTAATCATCGTTACAGTTTAGCTGGGTTAATCCCATTTACGTAAAGACGAAAATATTGGACGACAGCTTCATTATCTTTCCTAACAGCCCATGGCAGTGGTGTCTAGTTATTTCCATCTTCGTAATTTATATTAACACCATTTTGTGTGAGCAAGTTGAACAACGGCTTCGCTGCCATTCTAAGCAGCCCATGACAGCGGTGTTCGGCCGT
>NW_020209250.1:351774-351962 GCF_003025095.1 Trichoderma harzianum CBS 226.95 | reverse complement strand
AGTAGCCCATAACAGCGGTGTTCGGCCGTATTTATCCTTGCTATCTGGGTCAACGCCTTTTGCAAGCAGAAGCTGAACAACAGCTTTATGGTTATTCTTAATAGCCCAGAACAGCGGTGTCTGACCATTATGATCCTTGCAGTTTAAGTCAACACCCGCTTGTGCAATCAGCAACTGAATGACAGCTT
>NW_020209250.1:264452-351712 GCF_003025095.1 Trichoderma harzianum CBS 226.95 | reverse complement strand
ATTCTTAATAGCCCAGAACAGCGGTGTCTGACCATTATGATCCTTGCAGTTTAAGTCAACACCCGCTTGTGCAATCAGCAACTGAATGACAGCTTCATGATTATTCTTAACAGCCTCTAACAGCGGGGTCTCGCTACCATCAACGCTGCAATTTAGGTCAACGCTACCTTGCGTAAGTAGCACTTGAATAACAGCTTTA
The DNA here is from genome assembly GCF_003025095.1 of Trichoderma harzianum CBS 226.95. NCBI lineage: Eukaryota > Fungi > Ascomycota > Sordariomycetes > Hypocreales > Hypocreaceae > Trichoderma > Trichoderma harzianum. The sequence goes on along the minus strand of NW_020209250.1, from coordinate 351,513 downwards.
TAGCCTTTCGTAGCAGCCCATGAGAACAGGCTGGTATCCTGTATATTCTCGCCATTATTGTCAAAATCTAAAATTCCATCATCATATGTCATCATTGATGGTGATGTACTGTTGAGCGCATCAAGCCTGGCAGTCAACCCTCGTAATGAAAGAAATGCGCAGATTAAAGTTTCATCACATTCATCTCGTAGATAAGAAAAGATGCCGACTTTTCGTCTGAAGGCGAAATCACGCTTGAATGTTCTTGAGCTGGTTTTATTCCGAAGATAAATTTCGCACAGTTCGGGAAGTGGCGATTCTGATGGTAAAGTTGCTGCTAACAACTTCAAGAATGTATAGACCACTTCACCGTTATTGATGGCAAGTGCCGCAAATATTGGGGTGCCATAACGCTCAATTCCGTCTTCTATATTAAAGAACGAGAATCTCCTGGGGTGGATGCCAATTAAGTTGACCAAGTTTCTTTCCGCAAGAATGTAGAGGAGGCTGACTGAATTCGTATATCGCCGAATTTGGTGTTGCTCAATGGCGTTGTGCAGAAGTACCCACTTTCCCAAAGGGAATTCAGCGAGGAAATGCTCCTGATCTATACCACTGTGCTGGGCACTGTCGGCATGTTGAAGAGAGTAAAGTACTGAATATTCAAGAAATGGGTAATTCGAACGTATTGTCTGTCGCAATTCTGCTGTCTCGGATGCTGGTGGTAGAGGATCTACTATACCAGCATCTTGAAGGGCCAAGTTGTTCAGCTGAGCCAAGCAACCATCCGTCAGAAGTTTGTGGCTGTTGCCCATGAAGTTACCTGAAACTTTGGACCATTGGGCTTCGTATTTATTTAACAAGAAATCTCTCACAGACTCGTGAATGAATTGAACTTCCGAAGCCTTGTTTCGAGTGACTTCGGCTAAGCCTTTGGAAGAACTTCTCACAAAAGTCTTTATCTCTTCGAGTTCAATGTCGTTTTGGTCCCAATAGCCTGAGCACTCTTTATCGTAACTGAGTTGGACCGCGAAATAGAGCTCTTGTGGCTTCAGTGGACGGTTTGCGAAGAGAATCCATGTAAGACAAAGATGTAACCTATCGAGGTTCTCGCCGTCTCTCGTGAGAATCATCTCAAACAAGTCGTTTAATTCTGGTGGAATTTGTTTCAACCGATCACGCATCTTTTTGATCGAAATAGAGGTATTGGGGTATTCCCGATTGAGAATATCAAGAACCAACACGACCCAGAGAAAAATATTGGAAGACCTGTTGAGAATCTCTGATCGTAGTGAGAGAGCTTGAGCCGATTTCCCTAGCCTGAGTTTGGACTTGATGTAATACTCAATATCCTCTATATGACCTGGCTCAGCTTCAAGGACAACCTCGATACCCTTTGCTATTATGATCGTCGGGTAATGTCGACTTGAAAAGCACACCTGCAATCGGACTTGAGATTCTTGTGCACTCTCGCATAGCTCTTCAAAGAAGCACACCATGTCTGCGACCTGATTCTTATTGCATTCATCTAGTGCATCGACAAATACTGTTAGCGACCGATTACCGAGTTTTCGTACGGCATGTGCAAGTGTCTGCTTTAATGCTTTCTCGTTCCATCCATTTCGTTGTATAACTTTGGCACCATCTCTCGTCATCCACTCTAAACCTTTTTGTGCGTCTGGCACCTTCTCAAAAAGCTGGTGAAGAAGTGAACGATAAAGTCCCATTGTTGACTTCTCTTCTGCCGTACCTCGCGCGAGGAAGAAGAATGACAGTATGATTTGTAACGAATCTCCCTTTGCATTGGTCTTAACCCTTTCGAAAAGGAACTTCATGAGAGTTGATTTCCCGGTGCCAGGATGACCTTTGATCCAGAGAAAGCCGCCATGAGCTGGCTGCTGTGATACGTCGTTCCAGGATATATATTCGTCCTTGTTGAGAAACCAGCAGCAGGTTTTTCCTTGAGCTGCCGTTAGGTTCATTAGGCGCTCGTCAATCTTGTCGAAATAGAGCTGTTTTATCAATGACTTCTTCACCTCGGTGTCCATCATTTCTATTGCAGGAGTTTCTTCCCCCTTAATGTAGCATTGGCGCTTCCTAAGTTCATGTTCAGAGTCAGAGTCTTCCTCATCGAGTTTGCGTTTAGGCGAGAGGTCCATTAAGGGCATTTGAACCACTACGACAAGAGGTTAGATTAAGTGAACACAAGACAACAATTGATGCACCCACTATCTTTTGGTCGTATCTCTGCCAGGACTGCTCTTGCGTACGCAGCAGCCATTGCAGCGGCATACGGCTGCCACTCATCATTCTTATGTTCGTCTCCGTAGTCACAAACCCCTCGGATAACACCGACAGGGATTTGGTCCATCGTCCCAGCCGCCTCCATCTCGAGGCCAATGATGTTATATTTGTCTCTCAGTTCGTTCCGCTTTTGAGCGTTCTTCATCAATTTGTCGCCCGAGCCTATTGGCCCGTACCACACACGAATGCGCATCGAATCTGGCCTTCGCTCCCGTAAAACAGGACTTATAACTCCGCTCTCATTAACCTGATATAGCGTGTCTCGGCCTTGTCCCGGATCGGCAAAAGTGCCAACGGGGTGTTCTTTGTGTTCAATTCTCTTGTAGTGCTGTAAGACATCGTTTGAATCGTTCGGCGCCCTAAGTTTGATACTGCCAATGGCTGACCTGACCACCGTTGCTGTTTTCGCCAGCGCATGGCCAGCACGCAAAAGCTGAAATCCATCTGTGCCAGTCTCTTTACCGAGGTCATAGTCTATTAGACCAGCACTGTCGCCCACTGGTAACCCCACGAGAACATCGCCGAGACGAATATCCAGTGGTGGATTTCGTGAGAGGTTTGGGAGGCCCGCTGCGATGCCAACCAACAAGCCGAACCAAAGATTTGGGAAGAACTTTTTAACCTGGGTCGCGAGAGCAGCAGCAGATCGTGTTCCGTATACTTCTCCGGCCGGCAGCGTCGCAATAATGATGTTGTGTCCACACGCATCTCCAGCCTGAAAGACATAATCATCTCTGGGTGTCAGAGGAAATCGGCCGTGGTGTCGATTATCCAACAGATGCAACGCAGCCTGTGCCTCGATCTCCAGCGGCGCAATCCATGCCACAGTATAAAGTCTGGGATCCAACTCCGCCATTAGACTGAACGACTATTGATTGGCGGTAATATTCATATTATGTATCGGCGATCGAGTAGAAATGTAAATGGTCTTTGGACTCGCGATCTTCGCCGTTTTGGGTTTCCGCTTCACTCGTTGAACTGGGTAGGCTTAAGTCTGAAGTCGGGGACAAGCTTCAGGCTTACGATTTTCGCGCCGCCGAGCTGCGATGAAAGAGAGAAGGTGAAAAGAATGGATGAAGCAATGATTGATGCAAAGGAGTAGTGAGGCTGATTATTCCAGTGCATGTATGCACTGCGCCCACCTCAGCCACTCGGAATGCCCAAAAGCCCAACCAAATCGAATCTCTTGATGATTGGTTGGGCATATGCGCCTATCCCTAGGCATCACGGCTGTATCATTCAGCGGCTTACACGTCGGATAGTATGCCAATATTCCTAAATAGCCAAATTTTTCTTTGCAAAGAGGTCAATATGTTCTTTTGGTGGACATTTGTGTCGAGGATTTATATGACGGAGCGATTCGCCAGTATGTGAACGCCAAGTACAAGGACGCCCAACGATCAAGAAAAATGGATGCCTAAAGCAGATGTATTCTATCAAGACTAGGACAATTGATCTTGGATGGTCAACATAGGTACTCAAGCAGAGTCAAAAGCACCTAGATGTAGAATATTAAAACAGTCATCTCAAGAGATCATTCGTACGCATGCTTTCTCTTCATTTATGCAAAGGGACGGTCGGGATTTACACCCTCTTTGTCACCCTGGAGGGGAGGCCCATGTTGAGTAACGGCCTCTATCAATAACCAACGTTGAACTAATTAGCAACATCCAATTGAGTGAGGATAGTTGTTTCATCTCTCCTCTTCATCACACAATGATCAGTTGGCAGTTCGCGTCTTCAGAATGGCTGCCTTGAGTAGCGAGAGTTCAAGGCCTATCAAATCCAAGCGCTTCACTAGCTGGTGACGTAACGCTGTTTCAAGCCAGGCCGCATTGAAGCCCAAACATGAGTTTCCAATATTTCATCCAGCATTGTCAAAATAACAGAGACAAGATATTTTACTCTTTCAAACATCACAAATCTTTGTCACATCAAAACAATGGCGATAATCAGCACCCCCGACGTCTCCGATGACGAGTTTGCAATGGTCAATTCGACCACCTCCGACAGCCCTGCTCCAGTCTCTTACCAGACTCCCAAGGTCATCAGCCGTCTCCAGCCAAACCAACATCCTTCGAAAACAAATTCAGACAGTGCCGGCGATGCTGTTACCGAAAAGTCTTCTGCATCTCGCATTGATGGTTCCATTTTCGACTCACAGACAAAGGACGGCAGCCACACAGGGTTTTTCCAAGACAATGTTACAGGTTTGAAGAACAGCGTAAAATCGCTGTACAAGAAGTTCACCGGCAAAGATATCTTGATCGCTGTCATGGGGTACAGCCATGTCCGACTCCCATCTGTCAATTACATGGCTTACACTTTAATTTTAGGATGACAGGATCCGGAAAGACGACATTCATTGCCAATGCGACCGGGCGGACAGACCTAAAGATTGGTCATAATCTTACTTCATGTATGATCATCATACGGCTCAGCATCCTTTCAAACTTGGCTAACTAATTGTCACCAAAAGGCACACAAGAGATACAAATCATCGAGACTGTACTCGACGGCCGTACGGTCCGCTTTGTTGATACCCCGGGCTTCTCCGACACATATCTCTCGGATACCGAGGTCCTGGAAATGATCGCAGACTACCTATCGGCAGGGTACTCAAAGGAAATGCGCCTCTCGGGCATAATATATCTTCATCCGATCTCAGATAACCGTGTTACCCACCATGCGACTAAAAATCTCGACATGTTTCGAAAACTAACTGGGGAGAAGAACCTCAAGAATGTAATACTGGCAACCAGCATGTGGGACAAGGTTACCCCAGAGGAAGGCTTAAATCGCGAGTTGGAGCTCAAGAACAAATTCTGGAGCATATTCATAGCATTCGGCGCACAGTACTGTCGACAAAATACGTCGGCCAAGTCCGCTAAACAAATCGCATCCATGCTCATGGACAACGAGCCTTTTTACCTTGAGCTACAGGAGGAGATGGGAAAAGACAACAAGGCTCTCAAAGACACAGCAGCTGGGAGGGAGATTATGAGCCAACTCTCACTACTCAAGGAACAACAACAAAGAGAGCTTACTGAGATGAAGGAGATGCTTCTGCGGACCGCCGCTGAAGAGAACAAGGCTGCTTTGGCTGCACTCGAGGAGCACTATAAGAAGATGATGTACGGCATGGAAAAGACTATATCAGACGAGCGGCGGATGAACGAAGAGGCGGCCAGGTCAAGTGACGAGAAGATCAAGGAATTGACGGAGAGAATCCACAAGCTCGAGAAGAAAGGCTCATGTGTTGTCATGTAATTTATACGGACGAGGTCTATAGTATTGGCACCTGATATTTCGCCACAGTTGCATCAAAATTATAAAAAAAGCTCGTTTATATATGCTACCCACTTTCTTTTGTATCACCAAGTAGATTTCTGAAGCGTGCAAGCGCATCCTCTCGATACAGCGTAATGTCGTCCACCAGAAAGCCAAAGCGGTGCGTACTTAGGTATAGATGTTCTAGACAGTGCCGTCGCAGACTCCCTTGAGTTACACTAAGTCTCAACGCTTGCAACACATTCCACGACGGAATTTATACCACTATATGGGCCGTCGTTCTAGGGAGTTGGGTTGGTGCAATACTTCCTCATCCTTGTTGTAAGCGCCCTGCTACTCATGGGAGAAGACTACAGCAGATATATTCGGTACGTTAATGTACATATTTGGAATATTTAGTATCTGATCCATCTACCTTTATATTTGTTGAGTTGTCATGTGGATCTGTGTGACCACTCTCCTGGGCCAAGCCCACTTTCTGTTTGCTACTCTATGCAGCCAGCCTTTCCCTCCTACATAGACACAGAGAGTTTTGCACCTTTCAGCTTGTCAATATTTAAGCAGTTGCACCGGGCTTACCACTGCCACTATTATCCAAACTACCTTGCCGCCCATCACCCTCTACAACCACTTTCAGCCCTCAATTGACAGAGGATGTATCTTTTACTTGAAATCATCAATCGAATGACGATATTGCAGAGTACCGTCCTTACCTTTGGCCTCTGGGCCCTATATAAGTTTCTACAAGCAATCTACAACATAACCTTACACCCTCTTGCAGGTTTTCCTGGACCAGTATTGGCAGGTGCTTCATACTGGTATGAAGGCTACTTCGACTTGATCCTATGGGGTAGATATACCAGCGAAATAGCACGCATGCATGAGAAATACGGTAGCCTCGAACTGTCATGATGCTTGATGGATCCAAGCTAAAATCAGCCAGGTCCTATTGTGCGAATTAATCCTGATGAGCTTCATTGCAGCGACCCTCATTATATAGATGAGATATTTGCTATCGGAACTAGGAAAAGGAACAAACCAGCACATCAGTTGAGATCGTTAGGAGGGTATGTTTTCACCAATTTCCCATGAAAATGTCTGAGTTTGTCAATTGCTGATATACACTCTAGCGCCACATTCTCAACCTTTGGCACTGCAGATCATAATCTTCATAAAATACGACGAGCTTCTTTGACCAAGTTCTTCTCAAAACTTCGAATAACCAAATTAGAGCCAGAAGTTCACAAAGCTGTTCATCTTCTTTGTGAGAAGCTGCTTGGATTTGCGGATAAGAAAGAGCCATTTGACCTGACCTCGGCATATAGCTGCTTCACTTCTGATGTTATAGCTAAATACTGTTTCGGTGAAAACTTAGGATTTCTTCAACAAGATGGCATTGAGCCCAATTTCAGGAGGGCCATTTACTCAGTTCTCAACACAACCTACGTCTTTAGATTTATCCCTTGGGTCAAGCCACTGGCACTGACGGTTCCATAGTAAGGAAAGCTTGCGCTCAATGACTGGTGCCCTTTGCTGATTTTCTTGGTACAGTATAGCCAAATACCTTTCTGAAGATGTAAGAATGCTTGCAGAGACATTGAATGTATGTGGATCCTATTTACAAGAACGATTAGATCATGGATGCATATTAACACAGCAACTTCAGATCACCATACCAAAATGGATCAAAGAGACCAAAGTCGAGATGGACACTGGAATTATCAGAGAACAAGAGACGATATTTGCCTCTTTGTTTCAGTCAAATCTTCCAGATGAAGAAAAAACAGTCGCGCGCTTCGCCGGGGAGACTGCGGCGCTTTTCGGCGCAGGCACTGAGACAACAAGCTGGACGTTGGCGGTTATAACTTACTATCTTCTGACACGGCCTAAAATTCTCAAAAAACTTACCGAAGAGCTTCGAACTATTGTTAAGGATCCCAAATCACTTCCACCTTGGTCAACACTCGAAAAGTTGCCCTACCTAAACGCTGTGATGACCGAAGGACTGCGACTCTCTTATGGTGTGTCTGCTCGTACTGCACGAATCGCGACAGAAGAGGATCTTGTGTACCACGGCATGTGGACTCCAAAGGGTTCCAAAGCTTCTGGAACCCTGGACTATGTGATACCTCGGGGAATGGCAATTGGCATGATATCTGTCATTATGCATCATGATGAAGACATCTTTCCGGATTCACATAGCTTTATACCAGAAAGATGGCTCGTAAAAGGTAAACAAAGAAGAGATATGGAGCGTTCACTCTTCGTATTCGGCAAAGGAAGCCGGCAGTGCTTAGGAATGAAGTGAGAACCCTGAGTCCCTGACATCCGAACGTTACTATACACAGTTATTAACTTCATTCTCATAGTCTGGCGTATTGCGAGTTATACCTCGCTCTTACGGCACTCATATTCCAGGTATACCCACACATGCAACTCTATGAAACCACAGTCAAAGATGTCACGTATGACCATGATTTGTTGGTTCCAGTGGCAAAGGGTAATGGGGTAAAAGTTGTCATTACGTGAATGGGACGTGAATGGGTATCATAGAAGAGAGCGGAGGAGGAAATAAAATGGCAAGACGATACTTGGGCCTGAAGTCATTAAGATAGTGCAACTGGATCATTTTGGCTTTCGGAATTTGTTAAATATGGTTCTCTGTCTATCCTGCTTTGATGTAATCTCAACAGTCGCCTAAATAGTTGTTCAGATAGGAAGATATTCAAGCTGACGCTGCGTTGATCTAAATAGCCCTTGAGTAAACCCTTTTCCAGAATTCAGATGGTTAATTTTTGGTTTATTAAATAATCCGATAAATCATGCTTATTCAAGAAGGATTTAGTTGCCACTGCTTGACACCAGCCTGGGTAGAATAATGCAATGTAAGATAAGTAATGACATAAATTCCTATTTTCTTTTCTTACTGAGTGAGCGCATTTGCGTAAAACTCAACTAGCTTTGGCGCTGACTCTGTTAAATCATCGTACAAATCGAAGTGATTCTTTCCTTTGACAATGAACAATTCCTTGGGATCCTTTGCCCCCTCCACCGCCGTCTTGCTATAGTGCAGAGTTTCAGCCTCACTACCAGCAATCATTAACAAGGGCCGTGGTGAGATGAGATGCTGATAATTAAACGAGTCGTAGCCAATCATTAAATCGTAGCTCGATGGAGGAACCCTCTGATCGGATCGAGCATGGTTGCCGCGCTTTGTGCCATAGTATGAGGCAGCTGACTTAAAGAACGAAGGCGCATTTTCTGGCACTGCAGATGCTTCAGTTTCAAACATACGAGGTGCTTGAGCTTTGGTATCGTTGGCATGGGCAGTGCGCCAGTCTCCCGCGGCCTTGAGAGCGCCAGCGATGGCTTCAGGTGACTCTTTATTGTTACTTTCGTACAGACCACCATTGCGTGTCATCAAACCTACACAGGCAGCGCTGACTGTTCCAAGAGCCTTGATGCGAATGTCAGATTGTGCAGCATACGAGGTATATCCACCTGATGCGCAGATTCCTAGGACACCGATTCTCTCGGGGTCGACTTTGCCCTTCAAAGTAGTCAAGTACGTAACCGCAGCCTTATTATCCTCAACGCGTTGGTGGGGATCTTCTAGCCCACGGGGTTCGCCGCTGCTTTCACCCTGATAGCCAGCATCAAATGTCAAGGCGTAGAATCCCGCTGAGGATAGAGCTCGGGCATAGTCCGCTGAAGTCTGTTCTTTGACTCCCGTCATGGGATGGCTCACCACAATGGCAGCGCCTTTGCGGTTGGGGGATCCATCAGCTGGCTTATAGAGCTCTCCGCTGATGGTAAGCATGAATGATGGAAACTTGATCTTAATTGGTGAAGACATGGTGAAAAGTGGTTGGTCAATTGATAGGGTATTAATTGTAAAGGGTCGGATTTGCTAATAATGATGAGCAGTGGATGTAACTTACCGTTCGTTCATCTTAAATAGTTTGCCTATACGGGGTTATCGGGACGGGGGCGGCAAAGGGTTTCTTGGAGTTGGAGTTATTGTTCGCCCGAAAAGCGCAGATAACTTTCGGCCGGAGATATGCGAAATAAATTTCATAAGGGCGTTTGGAAAGGTTAGTCTTCGGCCGACAACTTTTCGGCACTTATAAGCTATAAGTTTCGGCTGAGAATCTTGGGGGTTTTCTAGTTAAAAAGAAATCTCGGCCGACAGCTTTTCGGTATCTGTAGCTTCACATTTCGGTCGAGAACTCTGGGGTTTTCGGTAATCAACACGTCACGAATCTCGTTTAACTCCGCGTGAATATCCCGGCAGTGATACTACGTATCTACTTTCCAGAATACTTCCTCTTTATTTGAACTAAAATTGTAGTCCAGAGAAAGGGAACCTGTTGATCTACAGTTGGTAGTTGAACGACTAAACTAAGAAGGCTTGCCTCCAAAAGGATTGCATTGGGGTGTTTTCAAATCAACCTTCTCAAAATCAGAAGCAGTTATCAGTATATATGCAGTTGTCACAATTGTCTTTCAGCTTCTTTGCCATTGCTGGCCACATATCTCCAACGTCAGCTTCTTGGGTGCTCTATTTTTTACTAAGATTGATACGGATAGACCCTAATAGGGAGGGGGCATGACAGAGGAAAGCTTGCTATGCAAATATACAAAACTTAGCGAAGATCAGAGTCAATGAGATGATAAATGGCGGAAATTAATCACCTGTTAACCTTCCATGGCCTCGGAGTTTCCGGGTTTAATGGTCAATAGGGCACGTTGTTGTCGCGGAGTTTGATGTTATTGAGTCATTGAAATATTATGATATTCGAGAATTGTCGGAGCGGGACCACTCATGGTTACGGTTTCCTCTTTCTAGTCAAGACCAGACCACCAAAGCTCATTATCAACAATGGATTGGACGGAGTATAGCATAGCCCGAACATGTTAGTTTCACTAACGCAGAGTCGAGTACATGAGTAATAATATACTCTGAAAATTCCAGGTCCACTAAAACAGGAGGCCGGGTAATTGAAACTGTTCTGTTGCACCCCATGAATATAAATTGTTTGTGTGCCCCCTCTCTCCATTGGTTTATCCTGAACAGTTCCAACCATATTCATTAACCATCTCAAAAGACAATCTTCAGTTATCAACATGGCACAAGTTTACGCCCCCGCTCCAGAGCCAAAAACCGAGCTTGGGGGGTATCCTCTCTTCTACGGCTGGCATCCGCGTGTCTCCTCTCCAACTAGGAGCAATGTCGATTGGTAATGCGTGGTGTAGCTTTATGGGCTCGACAGATAAAGAGCAATCTTTTAAGCTTCTTGATTATTTCTTTGAAGCCGGCGGCAACTTTATTGACACTGCAAATTGCTACCAAGATGATGAATCCGAGACATGGATCGGCGAGTGGATGTCGGCACGACAAAATCGTGACCAGGTGGTTATTGCTACGAAATATACTACCGATTATAAGTCATATGCTCTTGGCAAAGGGAGGACACCGAATTCCTCTGGCAATTCGCGACGAAGTATGCACATGAGTGTCCGCGATTCACTCCTCAAGCTGCAAACCGATTGGATCGATATCCTCTACGTCCATTGGTGGGACTTTACCTCCTCCATCAAAGAAATCATGGATAGCCTGCACATTCTCGTTGAGCAAGGCAAAGTCCTCTATTTAGGAGTGTCGGACACCCCTGCCTGGATCGTCAGTGCGGCCAACGAGTATGCGGCTGCGTTTGGCAAGACGCCGTTTAGCATTTATCAGGGCCGTTGGAATATTTTGTTGCGTGACTTTGAAAGGGAAATTATTCCAATGGCCCGTCACTACGGAATGGCTCTTGCACCATGGGATGTTCTTGGCGGAGGCAAGTTCCAAACGAGGAAGGCTTTGGAAGAGCGTGCGAAAAGGGGTGAAGGACTACGCTCTACACGCGACAATGAGCAAAGTGAAGACGAGAGGAAATTCAGCGAGGCGCTGGAGAAGGTTGCCAGAGAACATGGCATCGAGTCCATCACGGCAATTGCTCTCGCTTATGTACGAGCAAAAGCGACCCGTGTGTTTCCTATGGTTGGCGGCCGCAAGATTGAGCATCTTAAAAAAAACATTTAGGCTTTAAGCATCAAGCTGTCGCAGGAGCAGGTAGATTACCTGGAAAGCGTGAAGCCCTTCGAAATTGGATTCCCCAACAACTTCGTCGGGCCCGATCCTCATGTCACGGGTCATTTCACAGGGCTCGCTGCAGCAAGCGCAGCTCTTGCGGTTGAACAATCACCCAAACCAACGGGCCTTGCATGAGCAGGTTGTTATCGAATCGATACAGGAGGACCATTGCTCGGAGGGAGGTTTATGAAGGAGGCAAAATTGGCAGACTCTAGCAGCACACAAGTGGCACAGGCATATCGAGAGATAGGGGTTAATCGTGTATTACATGAAGCTTCAATCAGGTAGAGCAGTAGGGCACCACTTCGAAGCCTCGCATCGTCGTCCGAATTTAATGAAGCTGGCATGGCAGCTTCAAAGATATCGAGTGGGAAGAGGATGTATTAGGCGGCATTATCGAGTCGACAAAGCTTCCTATTGCTTCAGCAGTCTCTTGGGATATTCCGCAGATCATCTCCAGTAGTTGGTAGATTTTGTCAATAGTTTCATTTCCCCCGAGGATCACGGCCTCTTCCAAAGACACAATAATTTCTGCAAGCGACCGCGGATCCTGAATGCCTAATAGGGATTTCACCTCGTCAAAAACTGCCTCCGCATTACCCAAACCATCAGTCAAGATAGGGTTGAGGATGCCATCAGTCACGACAGCGCCGATGATCCCTTTAACACCCGCATCATGGGATGTCAGATAAATTCCGGTCGCGTCTTTTACAATAGCTAGGAGATCATCGAGAATTCCGTTATTATCCCTATGGATCTGATAGAATTGTAAGCATTGATTCGATTGTATTTATTCACTCATGTGGTATGATTTGTACTCACAACCGGGAGGGCAGTGCCCAAACTGATAAATAGAATAGAAGTCAAATAAAACGGCTTCATTTTGGCTTCTATATAAAGCGGATGGATATTCACAATCGTGCTTGTCTCTTTACGACGTAGATGTGGTTATGTTCTCACGAGTAGCCAGAATTATGGCATACTCACCAGAGGAATTACAGCATTTTATATTCAGAATGGCGATTACCTTAGATCTCTAGTGATTACTCCTTCTACTACACTGAGCAATTCAAGTTTAAGACATTTACTCTGGTGATTCCATTTTGAGACAAATCTGGCCTAATGAGGAGTGATGTTGCAAGGGGCTATACAATTGAAATGTCATCTGAGATATCTGGGCTCGCGGTAGATCATTAGCTGAAGGAGAAGGTCGGCGATATCTTGAAAATCTCGACGAGGCTGTGGCGATCGGTGCTGAAAATGACGATTTGCACATCTATTCCCTGTCCCGCGTATCACCCGCTATTCACTCATTCCGTTTCGGGGTCTGGATTCAATTCGTATACTGGATCAGCTCGTCTATCGCTTCGACCAAGGTGAAGGAAGCTTCATACGAGGCTCCTACTCTGTAGCTCTTATATCTTTTTCTTTAGCCTCCTTGATGAGCCGCACTGGCCTAATTGTTGAACTTTGGATACTCATCGGAATTTTCCAACCACCTTTTCGAGGATTTATGATCGAAAGAGGTTATAAATTTCACATATGAATTCTAGTATAGAGCTTGATAACCCTTAGAATCTGGACCCATCCCCCCCTTGTGCATGGACGTCCAAAAGTGAGGCGACGGCTGCTGACTATGCATGAATCCTTTGCTAGAAGAGATGATTGGATGGGTTTTGGTGTTACACAAAGTTTCAAGGTTACACACAGGTTCGAGATCATGCCACAAAGGCTGCCTGCCCGCCCTTTGTTCCATTGGTCAACATCTGCCAGTGATCACTGCGGGGTATCAACCTCAGATAAAAGCAACCTGAAGAGCTGTTGGCATCCTTGAGGCACCTTAAAAAAAAATATCATCATAAGCGACAACATCACATATTTGCTGCAAGGATGACTTCCATCACAAAGCTCCCCTGTGAGGTCATGACCTCAGTCATGCGAGAGCTAGGCAATATACGCTTCCTTCTGCCCTGTCTTCTCACCTGCCGCTATTTCTACGCGTGCTTCAAAGCAGATCTGAACCTTGCGGCCGACATCTTGGAGCAGCAACTCACCCCGGCTCTCGTGCCTTATGCAATCGCCGTGTTGGAAGCATCGCAACTCAATCCACGAACTGGACCTTTAGTCCTGGAGCTGCTCAAAACGTTCATCAAGGAACCGTCCAAGCTGAGAAGCCAGCTCAGAACGCTACCAGTCCCTCTCCTTGTGAAAATGGGCAAATTGCATGACCCAATCCAGAGTTTGGCGACTCAATTTGCTGACCACGCATGGGCTCATATCATCAATGACCAAGGATCACAGACGGATCGTAACATCTGCCTGTCACCGACGGAAAATTATCGCTTTTGCCGAGCTTTCTACAAATTCGAACTGTTTTGCAACCTCTTCCGCAGCACCATGCCGACTGGTTTCGTATCGGTCAGTGATGAAGAGAGAAGGTGGTTCTTTGCACAATACGCGCCATGGGAAAATGAACAGCTAGCCAGCGTTCATGACTTTCTCGAGCTCAAGTTTTCCGAAGGCAAGTTGCTGCGAGTCTCCGAGAAAAAAAATTTACATTCCTAATTCTTATTATAAGCTTCATATGACGTTCTTGCTCACGACATCGAGTTTGGCACGTTGGGAATCGACTATCTCACGGCTGGTGGCGATAATGGCTGGAGGCAGGTCTGGGTAAGTCGCAATCTACGCCAGTTTTCCCCCGTCATTACAGTTTCTCACGTATAAAACATCGCAGCTATCCCAAGGCATTGATTTCATCTACCGAATGATGAATGAGACCTCATACGATGCAAAAAGGGCACTATTAAAGTCTTCGTATGGTACCAGTAGCGCGTATCTCTATGATGCGCTCACATCCATACCCGAAGTTGACTTGAATGACGATACCCCACTCGCCGACTACACCGATGAAGATCTAGAGACCATGTTTCCAACTTCCGATGATGAAGACACCGACAAGGGTCCAGTTAAAGCGTTCCGAGTGGCCTACAGCAACTTGCCCCGTAGCATGTGGGCCATGCTCACAAAAAACTCTGGACTGAGGGAGCGGGCCTACGTGTTTTGGAGTTTGAATCGTCTCGAGAGATATGATCTATTGGAGCTCTTTAAAAATGCTCCAAAAGACTCTGAGCTTTTGAGAGCTGTGAATGGCTGGGGTGATATGTTCAAGTCGTTTGAAGAGCGTTCAAAGATCAAGCAGAGGGGTGGCTCGGGTTACTGGAGCAAAGACGACGAAAGCAGGATTGTGTGGCCGGCGAGGCAAGCTGGGGGATGTTTGAGGTAGGGATATATGAGGTTCATATTTTGAAGGCATACAGCTAAAGGAGCCAAGTATGAGCTTTTGGCAAAAAAGGGTCAACCTATTTTAAGCGTCTATTTCATATCTTAGCCAGAATGTAGTCAGTACGACTTTCATATCCATATCTTAGTCCAGCAGAGAGCATATAGATCCAGAGCATCTAAAGCAGTCTTCTCAAAGCATCATTTTGAGCGGTGAATAATACGACGACGGCAACCCTATCTTAGTAGCGTTAATGTAGATATACCACGCAAAATCTCTTGCTCTCCAGTATTTACATACAATTATATACGAGTATTTGCACGGCACTTACTGACCTTCTATTCAGCGCCGTATATTGCCGCAAAGTGCTCCCTTACACCGATGTACCCGCGTACAACCAAAACATCCTAGCCTCCATCTCCAAAGGTGAAACAAAGTTACCCAAGACATGGTACATGGCCATGAGGTTTAAGTCGTTGTTGGATGAGTTGTACGGCCTGAGGGTAGCCAAGTATCAGCTTCTCCTACGTTGGAGCGATGATGCCGGTGTGGTGTGGTGTGATGGTAGAAATCTCGCGATGGGTAGATTCCATTGTTCGGTAGATTGCACCGTTGTGGGCGTCCTTGTTCATACATCCTAAACGATCCCTTTTGTGCCTAAGTTTTGAACGTAAATGTTGCAGACATGTCCAGTGTAGCTTGTGAATGACTGCAATCCTATCTCCTCCAATCTCGGTCAAGGTTCATTGCGTACGAGTTCGTCAATCGTAAGAGCTTTGCCAATCGTAAAAGCTGGGCACATTCTTCTCAACCCTGTGCCCAGTTTTTCTCGCCATCACCGCCATTCGTAAGATGTCCTGAAAATTCTCTGACTGATTGAAAAAGTCGGTCTCCAAACTTTGCCATCAGGAATGATTGCACCTCTGGATTTCCGCCAGTTACGAATAATCCGCTTGAGCTACCCATGACCTTCAGTCCATGAAGGCTCGTCGCCCGAGACAATGCGACATATACCTGACCCTCTTCAAAGGCATGTGACAAGTCAACAATTACACGATCCAGCGTCATGCCTTGGCTTCTGTGAACGCTCATAGCCCAGCCTGGTAGAAGAGGAATTTGTGTTCGATGTAGCAGTGAATACGGCTCTTTGTCGCCAACAGAGTTAACAACACACGAGGGGTAAATGACACGCTTCACCCCATTGTGGAAGAGCACTCGAGGCCAAGCCTTTGCTAACCGTGGATCCCCTTGCTGTTGTTCCATGAACTGCTGTATCTGCTTCTCTCTAAGCTTTGCGTGGTCGCCGATGATGCGCTGATCAGAAGGAATGTATTCGGTATCCTTGCCCCTGTGTACTTTGGGAAGATTCATAGAGCTAAACCTTTCAAAGCCGCATATGATACCCTGGCTTCCGTTGACCAACCCTCCCTTTATATCGAGGTTTATCTGCAGTATCACGAGCATGCCCCCGCGCAGCGTGACATGAGGCTCCAGGCGTTGATCTCTGCACGCCACTAATGTTCCATCAGACAGACGATCATGATACTGAGGTAGCTGCGTATGCACCTCTTGCCTCGCAATAAACCCATCCAGAGCGTGGTATTCGAGCTTTGGCGTCTTCAGTCTATTGAAGTTTTCTCGGTTCACCATGGCAACCTCGTTTCTCGTGCACAGGAGTTTTGTGGCTTTTTGGACATCGCAAGGATGATTCATCAGTGTTTCGGTTTCTTGGGGTAGAAAGGGAATCCCAAGACGACATTTCTGAAGCATCCTGATAAAGTATTCGTCTTTCTGGCGATGAATCTCTTGCAAATTGACGTGAACGAAATCGGCTTCCTCCCAAGCTGTACTCCTAAAGGCCCATTTGTGTGTCTCTAGAAACGGCCCATGGCTGTCGGGGCAGTTGAACTCGGCTCCGTCGTCGTCGGCAATCATCTCTTGTCCACAGTGCATGCAGAACTCGAACGGCTTCACCGGGGGTAGCTGGCAGAAATCTCCTGTGACGATGACCTGTCTTCCCCCGAAGGCGGGAATGGTTTTCGCAACGGCGAAAGCATCCCTCCTGGGTCCGGGGGGTCTCGAGTCTCTCTCTTTCCGCCAGTCCTTCCAGGCAATCACGGCCTTCATGCAGATATTCATGCGTTCCAGATGATGATTCTCCACCATACTAATCTCATCGATGATGAGCACATCCGTGTCCTTCAACCGTTTCTCAATGTGCTTTCGGAATCCCTTGTTCAGAAGTGTATCGATGTCGAGTTTGTGATAGTCTGGCGTCCAACCCATGTATGACCAAGTCGACATGCCGCCGACCTGGAGCGCTGCCCGGCCTGTTGGTGCAACGACATGAACATTCTTCCCCATCATGTGCAGCAGGTTGATGGCGGCCTTGAGAACGGTAGACTTGCCGCACCCTGCCGAGCCCGTAAAGAAGACATTTCTCCCCGTTAGAATGAGTTCAATCAGGTCCTGCTGCTCCTTGCACAAAACGGGTCTGTCGGATGAAGGGATTGCGTTGGCGATGCTTGAAGGAGGCTCTTCAAAGTCTGGTGTTGATCCGAGTGTTGACTCGGGTGTCTGACCCGTCAAATCTATCAACGCAACCTCATTCATGTTGGTAATGCTCCCTCGTTATCTGAATCCTTCCGCTCAGGCTCAGAATCGGTGTGCGACGCGATTTAGCTGGAGTTACTCTATGCCAAACGGACTAATGCAGGGTTATGTAATCGCGATAAGCAAACAAAAGTCGCCGTTTGGCTATCGATGTTGTTAATTCACTGCCTGGTATTGTCTCTCATGAATTTGATCTGTCTATGAGACAACTGGAAATCTCGGGGCTGTCAAGAGGACGGTTGATTCTTTACGCAAGGCGCCTGGTGGTTTGACCATCCAGCCTTCTACAGACTGGAACTTTACTAGCCTAGCGTCGTTCAACCAACACCGCCAACCCGATGAAACAAATCCCACTATTGCAAAGAATGGTTTGCTTTGAAGTCTCCTATTCTTCTATTTCTGAAATATTGCAGAACTACTCGCCTGTTTCTTTTGGTACCAACTGAATTGGTTAGAGTGTTCAATGCTACTAATTCGCTTTGTCCTGCATCTGTATCTCAGTACATGTGCCTACCCTATGGAATTGTCAAATCATCAATAGGTATTAGCTTTTAACAACATGAGACAGTAATTGTGCTCATAAATTGCGGCTTTTAGAGGTCTGGCTGCCCCCGTTCATTGTTCTCGCAGTGTAGCCACGGTTGGACGAATTCTGAACACCACATTTTACAAGATATTGTCTTCTATCACTAACGAGGAG
Source organism: Trichoderma harzianum CBS 226.95 (assembly GCF_003025095.1). Classification (NCBI taxonomy): domain Eukaryota; kingdom Fungi; phylum Ascomycota; class Sordariomycetes; order Hypocreales; family Hypocreaceae; genus Trichoderma; species Trichoderma harzianum. Next base: position 333,204 of record NW_020209250.1, on the reverse strand, counting down.
CATCTAATTAACGTATGACAGCAGCATAGATTCGCATCCCTGTATCAGCCCGTAGCATCGTCTCTGTTTCTGCCGCAATGAAAAAGATAAACCCGGTTTTGACAGCGAGCTCTTTCCCGTCCCCTCGAATGGTACCCTCCCCAGAAACCGCGATGGCTACAGTCGGGCCCTTGTGGTTCCAAATGAGTTCCTCCGTGCCAGCCGTCATCTCAATTCGGATCATGTCGAATTCGCTAATGGGAGGTTGATACACCAGAGTATGCCCACTGGCCCCATCCTTGCTTGGATTTGCTGGTAATCTGAGATTATCCACGCGAGTACTTGAATCGATTTTCAGAGTCTCAGAAAAGAGATCAATATTGTCGCGATCTGCAACGGGGCAAAGTCCACCACTGAGCATATTGTTAGAACGAGCCATGCACTCCACAATGTCCCCGGAAAGGTAACAATGAACACCGTCAGCCGGGATAAAGATTGCTTCACCGGGCTCCAAGACAAGATAATTCATGCACAAGATGGCAATCAGTAAGCCTGGATCTGTGGCGGAGTATTGGGATTGCAAGCGCCGAATCAACTCAAACATGGAGCTTGGGTAGCCGAGTTTCTCAATGTCCTCCTGAGACTGTCGTTTCAAATCCTCTTCAATATTTTGAACAGTTTGTTCGTCTGCTTTCAATATCCCGCGTACAACGCTTCGAAGAGTTTCCTCATTCCAAGAGTGTGATCCTTCAGGTATAAAGCGCCGCAGACTTGGGATATTGAATATCGCAGAAATTTGGCCCAGATCCCTCCAGCCAGCAAACAGTTCGAATTGCGACAGTGCCACCGCAATTTCTGGCTTGTGATTGGAGTCTGAGAACTTTTCGGGGTCTTTCTCATGAAGTTTAGCCGCAAGTGATTTATTTGGATGGATTTGCAGTGGCAGAGCTTTGCCTATCGAGAGGATCTGTGATGTTTAGGTTAGATCATGACTGTTGCCAGGGGACAAAATCCGGCATGCCTTTGGAAGAAATGGAAGATTATTCCCGAAATTCTCAATCGAGTATGCGCCAAGTAGTTTTTCTTTGTGTTCTTTTAATATTTCGGCAAGCGTTTGGCCGGTTTCCAAGTCTCTGCCAGGAAAGTCCGGATAGTCGCCAAACCACATCTCGGAGTAATATTCATCGTCATTTATAACGAAGTCAGTTCCGGGTGTCTTTTCGCAGAGCCTCGCTGCGAGTGAGTCGCGTCCTTTCTTTCCCCATGGATAATTATTGCAAGTTCCGCTTAATTGAAACAGTCGTGATTGACTCGCCATGTTGATTACTCCACTTAATCCAGGCGTATATAGTTGTGCTCAGATAATGATCGATAGAAAGTAGAAGAGTTCAAATAGGAATTTTGTATAAGACAAATGCCAATTCGGAGTACATGTGGCAGTTTTAGAGTTTTTGGTCGAAATGGCATGTTCTTTTATACAAATGCGAAGATGCGTCACTTTGACTGGGTCACGGTGAGATTGCAACATCATGATTACCTCACGACTGGATGCACGCCACAATTATAGGTGGATGCGGGACCACTATCTATCTGACTCTGATAAGTAGCAGCTTGTTTACAAATTATGGACTTGGCGAACATGTATATTTAATGAAATAGTGCAGATTAACCTGTTAATTCCATCTGATTGCGTAGCTCCATTGCAGAGTGACAAAAGAAAACTGGGCCATGGGAGATCATCTTGCTGCAGGTGTAGTAAAGCAAACTAAGTCATTCGGATGGAAACAAATTTTGCTTGTGATAGCCGAGGCCTATAGCGAGATGGATCAGCCTTATGGCAGCCTGGAAAGGATTATTACCGTCGCTGTCCAATTTTCATATAATTTGCCCCAAAGCGTGAGAAACGCCCAGTAGACTTTTGCGGCGCCCTTGGCCATGGCCATTCGCACCTTTCCCACTCACTAAATACATGCAATTGCCCACTCAACCAAGTATCAACCAGGGCATAAAATTGCATGCCATGATATGTTATTGTTAATATATTAACTGAACATTGTACAAAGACTGCAATATTGCAGCCATTATGACATAGCACCCAGATCTTTACGACCGGCCCCTCTTCCGCTTGTTACCCTCACTTACACCACCTTTCGACAAAATATCTTCAAGCTTCTGCTGTCCTTTCTCAACCGACTTCACTTTGGCCTTCTCGCTACCCAATACAGGTGGCAGCCCTTGAACACGCCTCTTGGCATCTTCCAACAGCTCGACCTCACGTTCACGCTGCCCCTTGACTGTAGGGATTGACCACGTATTTGACGCAGCGCCTCTATGCGCCAGTTTGTATTTTGATCCCTCAAGATTTGTCTCATATGTATTTGCATCTATTTTCCGGACGTGCTATATCAAGAATATTGTTTAGCTACTCTGCAAGCCTTTCGTCTTGATATGACCTTGTAACTCACCTGATGTGCAACAATTAACCAGTGGTACTCTGTTCCTACGGGCGCACCGCTTTTTTCAGGAGCCTTCTTCGCCCTCCTTTTGTTCGTCTTGTAGTCTATCTTCCACAAGTCTGGTTCCTCCTTGACTTCATGCCACACGCCGCCATCGTAGTTCCAGGTGTGAGATCCGCCGACCGCCATGCCAGAGTAGTACTGGCCGTTGAATGACTTGAGAGAATTGTAGCCGCCGGCGCCAAACGCATAAGCTCGACTGAGTCCGTCTTTGTTGGCCGGAATTTGTTCAGCCTCTGGAATTTCCTCTTCGTCAATCATAATGGGATCCCTCGGATCCATGGCTACGTCAACTTCGTCAATCGGTATCGTTTGATTTGCAGGGCTCTCCTGCTCATGTGAGGGACTTGAGCGAGTCCGTCTGATTGAAGACGACGATGCGCCTTCTACGGGATTGAGTCGTTTGGCTCGCTTCGTAGGTCGAGGCATGACACGAGATGATGGTTAAATTACTGGTAGATCTTTTGTTGTTTGGGTTGTGTAGCAACTGCTCAAGTTTATCATTCATTGAGGCATGCACTGCGGAGGTAGGCTTTGATGATCTATGAGTGACGTCGGTATTACCCAAATGTCTGGGCCACCGAAATAACGGCGGATCGTATCAATGTAAACTGTCTTGAGAGCTCCCGAAGAACAATACCCAGATTTGACATTACCCAACCATCGTGTATTCGCAGATGGCTATTTAACACATAATAGTACATATTGTAGACGAGAACATGCTCTCCGGGATGCAGAGAAAAAGATATTCTTGGGCTTGTCCAGCCCTGGAGATCAAGTCATCAGTTCGTCAATCTAATCTTGCCTAAGTCTTTTTGATGCTAGAGATAGATGAGCCTCCAGCAGTTATCTACCTCATCAATCCTCGTTCAGCCATTCACCACAGTCCCGCCATTGCAATGAATGGTCTGCCCACTGACACAAGAGCTATCCATCGAAGCAAGAAACACGACACAACTCGCGATTTCCGAGGGCTGGGCTGGTCGACCCATGGGACTGGTGAATTCTTTCTGCGCCTTTTCATTCATGGTTGCAGGGATCAACGGAGTCCACACTACGGTTCTCGTCAGCAAGTCTTCAACATTTCTGTGCATACATAGATGCTTACCTGGCCCTGGGGCGACAGCGTTGACTCTGATTCCCTTTCCAATATACTGGTTGCTCAATCCTCTTGTGAAGGAAATTATGGCTCCTTTGGTAGAGGTGTAATCCAGCAAGTCCGGTCGGCCAATGTACGCATTTATAGACGCGTTGTTGATGATAACGGCGCCACGCTTCATGTGCTTAAGAGCGTACTTGGCCATGTAAAAATAAGAGTGCATGTTGATGTTAAAGGTATGAACCCACTGGTCCTCTGGCAAATCAAGAATATCCTCAACCATCATTTGATCTAAACATGGAGTTAGCGCTTCACTCGGTCTTCGAGAACTTGATAACATACAAGCCGCATTATTAAAGAGAATGTCTATCCCGCCCATCTTTTCCAAGGAAAAGTCAATTGCCTTTTGGCAATTCTCCCTCTTGGCAAGATCTGTGGCGAATAGATGGCAGGTTCCCCCAAGAGACTCAACCTGTTTCTTAGTATCTTGAGCGTCCTTTTCTTCCTCGGGGAGGTAGACTATTGTCGACACAGCGCCTTCTTTCGCAAATAACACTGCGGTAGCTGCTCCTATGCCACTATCGCCGCCAGTTATGAGCGCTCTTTTACCATGAAGCTTATCCGCTGCTTTGTACGTTGTGCTTGTTCCACCTGCATCTGGGAGCTCCTCACGAGTGGGTTTAGGATCGGGCATGTCCCTATCCTTGCCCGGAAACTCCTGTTTTGAAACAGGGATATTTTTTTCTTTGACATTTTTGTGTTAGAACTGATGATTCAGGGTACGTTGGAAAGATATGCTGTACCATCTTTAAATTGCGATGTCATGGTTAAATGAGTTAGTGAGGATTCGGACTAATTGATACCAGCAAAGCGACCCAAAAATTGAATAGACGATATAAAGAAGTTGCGATATATCATTCATCTATGCTGCGAAAGATTTATAAAAATGGGTTCAAACTTTCCGTCAGCCTTGGCGATGACTCGCAGACTTCAGTTTGAATGATGCGAAGGTTTCGTCATGGAGTGGGTTCCGATTACGGGATGAGGCCAATGTTACAATTTTAAGCGATCAAATGACGTCTGTCATTGGATTTTCTATGGATTAATTTGATATGAACTTTTTATTTATTGATTGGCTCATGTGAATTTTTATGATATGTCAGAGAGAAGCCATTGTGTGCTCTGAGCGGCTGCGGTGCCTCAATCAGAGCAGTAACAGTCGCTCGCCTGTAGAAGTGTATGGAATGCTGTAGTTTCGTACACTTCATCCTTTCCAAATGTAAATAAATCTAATCAGTTCAGGAAAAGAAACTACAATATTGAGAACGATCACTGAGTACAAATCATCCATTGTAAATATTCTAAGCTGGCTTCCACTCGAAATGATGCGGACCTTTCGCTACGGGACCCGGGTCTTCGCCTGGCGCGTCCGGTTTATTGTATGAATGAGCCCCAAAGTAATCCATTTGCGCTTCCATAAACTTCGTTGGAAGCATCTTGCCTGTAGTATACTTGACGTACTCAAGAGTAGCAGAGAGGGCAGGCATATAGTGGTCGGCCGCAATCCCTTGAGAAACAATGTCCTTGAGTGCCGAGTAGTTTCGCTGCAACTCCGATCCGACGCAGTCGATCAGCTTAACGTTGGTGATTGTCTTGTCCTCTTTCAAAACCGGTTCAAGTAGATCAGCGATAAACTCGGACTGAATGATGCATCCTGCTCGCCATATCCGAATACATTCAGACAGGCTGATATCCCAATCTTCATCAATGGATGCCCGCGCAATCAGCTCCAGCCCTTGACAATAAGAAGCCAAGAAGGCGCAGTAAACAGCGCGGCGAAGACTCTCAATCATTTGATCGCGATCTTTGACATCTTGAATGGACTGTGGTTCGGAAATGGAAAGCTTTTCGGCGACCTTTAGACGCTCTTCACGGTTTCCTGAGGCAACCCGCAAGTAAAACCCGGCTGCAAGTGTTGGACAAGACACATGCCTCGTTGCAGATTCCATAATCGACCATGAGGGTGTTCCTTCTGTACAATCATCATCTTGTACAACCTTGTCGAGGACATCATCAAGGACGTAATCGTCAGTCAGCTTATCATTCGTCAATTTTCTTGTCTTGCAGATATCCGCAGCAATTTTAACCAGAAAGTTTGTACGCAATTCGCCTTCGCTGTTCCACGTTGTAAATAATTCACCAATTTGGTCGTAGTCGAGCCCCAGTCCGCGAGTTAGGAAACCCCAGGCTTCGCAGAGAGCAGAGAGCATGCCAACCTCGATACCATTATGGACCATCTTCACGAAGTGTCCTGAGCCTCCTGGTCCGATTTTCGACACGCAAGGTGCACCAGATTTAGGGTCTTTCGCTGCGTATCGCTCCAGAAGTGGCATGACTGCGTCCAATGCCGCATTATTTCCCCCAGGAGACATGCTTGGTCCATGTCGAGCGGACTGAAAACCGCCAGAAACCCCCATCCCGATCCAATCCACGCCGGCATCTTGGCACTCTCTTTGTCGTCTCTCAGTGTTTCGATAGTGTTCATTGCCACCGTCCAAGATTATATCGCCTTTGCGTAGCTCGGGCTTGATCTTCTTCAAAACTTCATCGGCTGGCGGGCCATGTGTAATAGAAAACAGGAACACTTTTCGGGCACCATCCTGACCCAAACTGGCGGTAAACTTTGATATATCGTGAAATCCACAAACTTTCCCAATAAGACCATCGGCCTGGTCCACCTGCTTCATGAAATTGTCGACATTCGCACTCTCAGCGTCCCAAATAGACACACCAAGGCCAAGCTCAGAAAAGGCGAATCCCATCATGGAGCCCATATTACCTGCACCGACAATGCCAATTTGCTTGATTTCCATAATTGCCTTTGGCTGAGCGCACAAGGCTGCTATTCAATGAGACTTATACCGCGGTGGTTAAGGTGAGAAAAGATGCACGAAGTCAAGAGTATCGTACAATGAAGAGCAATCCAAGACGATCCGTAAATGGCAATTGAATTGAATTGAAATGAATTGTAGAGCACAATTGCCACCTATATCTCGTTGAATCATAGTCGCGCTGTGCCGAATTGAATGACGCAATTGCTGCGACAACACTGCAAGCATCAGCATGAACGCTGGTAAATTACATCCCACAGTGAACAAAACTTACAATTTTATTAACACATGCTTCTTCTTGAAACACAGATCTAACAAAGTTCATCAGTATTTTATTTTAAAAGGAGTTTCGCAGTATCATCATGGGTATCGAATATCAAGGTCACAACATTCCCACGTCATTCGCATCTTGCAGCATCCCTCCCCACTTCAAAGCTAGTCTCCCTGAAAAATTGGAGGCCATTCGCAATGCTGGATTTGATGGAATAGAAATGTCGATGCCAGACATACTGTCATATGGCAGTCATATCGAGGGGAAGAAAATTCGGGAAGATGACTATGATACCCTGTCGGACGTGGCTGGGAAGATTCGTATCTTAACTGATCAACTTGGCCTTGAGATTCTCATGCTGCAGCCGTTTTCAAGATTTGAGGGATGGCAAAAGGAGACACACTCGCAGGAGAGAAGTGAAGCGTTTGCGCGCGCCAAAGGATGGATAAGAATTATGGAATCGTTGGGCACCGACATGTTGCAGGTTTGTCTGCTTCAAAGTTGTGTTTTCAAAATCCAGTAGTAGCTAATTTGATATAGGTTGGCTCATCCGATGCACAAGATATATCACCTTCCTTGGACGAACATGCTCAGGACCTGCAAGAGTTGGCAGACCTGCTCGGGGAGAAAGGCTTCCGGCTCGCCTACGAAAACTGGTGCTGGGCAACCTACGCTCCCACATGGAAAGACGTTTGGGAGATCTCACGCAAGGCTGATCGCAAAAACATTGGTCTCTGCTTGGACACCTTCCAATCAGCCGGCGGAGAATACGGCGATCCATCTACAGAATCAGGCTACATCGAAGACTTCAGTCCAGCCGAGCTTGACAGCCGATGGAAACATAGTTTGACCGAACTAGAGCACACTGTTCCTGGAGACAAGATATTCCTGCTTCAGATCTCTGATGCATACAAAATGAAGCCGCCTTTGCGCGACACAGAGGAGAGGCCGAGGTCTGTATGGAGTCATGATTATCGCCCACTACCCTTTAATGGAGGGTATTTGCCGATTCAAGACTTTCTGAAGTCTGTTTTGCGAACGGGTTTTCGGGGCTGGCTTTCTGTTGAAGTGTTTGATTCGAAGCCCAAGGAAGGATCGTCAATGGAGAGTTTTACAAAAGCTGCTATGGATTCTTTGACTCGTATGCTTGTTGCCACAATTGAGTGAGGAGGTCAGATATAGGCATGCATATACTCAAATGAAACAACTTGCTACTGTCAAAGTTTGACCGCAAGAAATGAATGACCCACGAACACGCCTATCGTATTGAGCATCCAACATTCGCAATTGTAGCGTGGGTACGACGAAGTACAAAAGCCAAAGGTCCCAGGCAAGTGCAGTAATGAGTGGGAGAGGTCATTGATACCCTACAATTTGATGTCGCGATATTGTATATGGACTAGTTCTGAGAAGAGTTTGGCTTCTTACATATATAGTTCCCATTCTAGTTCAGCTGGAGGCACTTCGGTAGCCGTGAAATTGACTGTACCTGCTTGCATTATGATTGTCGAGAGGATAAAATTACACATGTTTACGTTGTCTCTTTGACCAAGGGCCAATCAGAGGAGGTGAAATGTCCATCATCGCAAATAGATTCGTGCCCTTCCAACATTCAAAAAAGCAAGAAGCGGGTTTTATCGACTTATGAGCTTGATCGGCAGGGCGCGAGACTCTTGATAGAGAGAGACACACGTTTTGATGCAATCAATCTCAAGGTTACGTCTCCGACCCCCGCGTGAGGCTTTTCGTATTCATCAGATTCTGCTGTCTTTGTTTTCTTTTTCTTTCGCATCTTTTTGTTCGTTCGTAAATGTAGTTCTATTCTTCATTGATAGGTCGGCTGGACCAAGAAGCCGTAGATAAATAATAGATATAGTCTTGCTCCCTTGCCCGCTGACTGATTCCTTCAAACTCCGTAACGCCAGGTTCCCCCATTATTGCATGTAATCCATGTGCACGCCACTCTCTGGGCCCCGGAAAGAAAAAGAAAAGATCATTATCTTGCTCTCTTCTTCATCTCTTCATCTCCTCAGTCGCTCCCAGCAATGTGACACACACTACTGATGCCAGGGCAGCCAAGCTTCCCAAGATCAGCATCTGTACACCCTCCCAAATGCAGCGCATCCAACTACTCGAGGCATCTCCTCCCCTCAGCAGCCAGCTCTTGCCCGCACCAAAAGACATTAACGCCACCAGACACAAGGCAATGCTCCACCGGAGACCAAGACCGACAGTCGAAGCGAAAAAGTACGGCAGCAGAGGAATGGTGCCGCCGATAACGTAGCCTAGAGAGATGGATAGGCCCGAGGCGAGCGGCCAGACGGGCAGCTGATCAGCGCCACCCGGCGTCTCTTCGACTGAGAACACGACTCGCGAGGAATTCAGTTGGCGGACGACGTCGTACAAGCCCTCGGGACGATCTTTGAGAGTCGACACAATGTCCGTGACCATCCAACCAGGTAGAGCGAGGGGTTCCAGATGCCGTCTTACAAGCATCTCTTGTGCCTCCTTGTTCTTCTCGTCAATGCTCTCCCTCTCGCCTTCATAGCGAAGCATGCCCTTGAGCTCCTCCTCATCGCCATCCCGTTTCTCTGCCGTGGTAGAAGGCAACTCGTCTTTGGCGGAGAGATAGCCGCCAATGCCCATGCTAATGCTTCCCGCACAGAGTTCCGCCAGACCTGCGTAAATGACGGTGTCTGTTCGACCGAGAGAACTGAGGCCCGCGGTGAGGGCAAAGGGCACAGTTAGGCCATCTGAAAAGCCGAGTGTGAAGTCTGAGAGGAATCGGATGAGGAGGGGACTTCTTGATTTCGTCATGATGAAGAATTTGGTGTTTCGGCGCAGCTGCGATGATGGTTGGGAGAAGTGCGCTTTTGGAGAGAGTCTCAATGGAAGCCAGTGAGTCAAAGTCGAGGGAGGAGAGCGATAGTGAAGATTGAGAAAAGTGAATCAACCAGCCCAACGCGTCGAGGGAAGATCGGCCTGTCGATAGCCCATGACGACGTGACAGAGTGACATTCGGCTTATCGGTAAAGCTCTTGAACAGTTGCTAGCAGTACAGTAGTAGCTCATGTTAGTCCCTCACCAATAGTTCCCTTCATCTCCAGGCATTGGATCAGCTGTGAGCACGCGGTCTCTGGCCCCAAGGCTCAATCCGCTCCCTTGCCTTCTGCACGCACGTTACATCGCCTATCTGCCCACCCCATCCAGCCCACTCTCCCTTTCGGTCTGCAGCTGTGTCCAACACCAATCCCAGAGGGGATACCGAGCTGCCTCTCAAAGAGGCCCTGATTTGCCTCATGCCAGACAATAGTCCTCTGCATTTTCTGCCGTCCTTCCGTATCCCGGGCCAGGCACTCCGAACTGGTCCTCGCATGTTCTGCTCCAAGCAGATGCTCGACTTCGGCCCACGTGCGCCCTAACAGCGCCGGCTGCTTAAGAATGCGCAGACGCTGATTCGGGGGCGGAGAAAACCGACAAGATGCATAAGCCTCTTTTTTTTTCTCAGCAGGGGGTGCCTGGCATGAGTTAGTTAGGGTCCGTGGGGTGGCGCCGTAGACGAGAGATAGGCGGGGAGGTTGACAGGAGGGATCGAAGGATTTTCGTCTCTGCCTCGTTGCCTGTTTCTGCGATTTGGAATACCATGTCTTATATGAAATTGGTGGCGTTACGGCCAATTGGAGATTGGATAAGGAGAGAAAGAAAAAGCCAGAGATTCTGCCTATCAAGAACAGAAGAAACTAAGAAGATGCTGCATGATACAAGGAAGAACAGAGGAACTTTTCTTTCCTCAGGCGGTTGGTGAGCGGAAGAAAAGATAAAAATGGAGAGGCGGCTACCAAACTAGGAAGCTGGGACTTTTGGATGCCGGAGGTGGCGCCGCTGCACGAGCCGATGTCAGTCGACGTGCTTTAAGCAGAATTAGGCAGTAAGCCAAGGCGGGACAAGAGAGATCGTCATCACCGCTGTTTGTTTTGTTTTGTTTCTGTTTATCTGCTTCTACGGGTATGTTCACGAGACGATTCATGTGAGTCCGGATTGGCGCGTATGTACAATTCTTTTGTTCATTTTACCTAGGTCTTCTGAAACCTATCCTAGCAGGACAAGCATCCTCTCCCAAATTCACCAATTCCAATAATTCAAGTAGTTAAAAATTATATTATATTATCAAACGAGGTGAAAACCCAAGACCAACACTTAGTTGGTGGAGACGGGCTTGTATCCCTTGGGAGGGTTCAGGCCGTCGGGGAGCTCAATGGTGTCCTCGTAGTAGGTAGGAAGCTTGCTGTGCTTCCAGGTGTCCTTGATGGAGGGGAGGATGGTGCGGCCAGAGAAGCTGCGGTCCAGAGCCAGGTTGGGAGCAGGGTACTGGGCGTTGTTGCTGCCGCCCTCCTCGTTGAAGATACCGGCGTAAGAGGCGTTCCAGAAGTAGCTGTTGGCCAGCTTGGTGGAAGACCACTTGCGGAGGCGGTCGCCAGTCTGCTTGGCAACCAGGTCGAAGACGTTGGCACCGACGTCCCAGCGGCCCAGGGTGTGGAGGTTCCAGTTGGCCTCGACGGTGGCAATCTCGCTGTAGTGGTTGTAGAAGTTGTTGTCGGTGGTGCCGGCGAGGTGCTTGGGGAGGGCGTCGCCGAGCAGGATGGCGAGAATCTGGTTGCGCTGGGCGTAGGTCTCGTTCTCATCCCAGGTGAGCAGGACGAGGGTGTTGTCCATGAAGTTCTTGTTGTTGAGGAGGGGCTCGAGGAAAGCGCGGCACCACTGGCCAGCAACGCCGACGTTGGTGTCGTGGCCGTCAGAGGTCATGTTGGGGGTGATGAACATCCACTGGGGCAGCTTGTTCTCCTTGAGGTCCTTGTGGAACATGGAGCGGCTGGTGTCGATCATGGACAGGTTCTTGATCTGAGACAGGCGCTGCTCGTAGTGGGTGACACTGCTGGCCAGGATGGCGGGGTTGTGCTTGCGGACGTAGTCGTTGGCACCAGTCTTGGTGTTGACGTACTGGAAGCCCTCGTAGCCGGAGTAGGGCATGTCCTCCTGGTAGTGGCCCCAAGAGATGCCACGGTCCTCGAGCAGGTCGATGATGGTCGACACGTTGAAGTCGGTGGAGTGCAGGTCATCGTTCTGCATGCCAAAGTAGTCACCAGCAATGGCGGCCATGTAGTTGGGCTCGGAAGGGTGAGTGACACCATAGTAGTTGGTCAACTTGACACCCTTCTTGGCGAACCAGGTGAAGTTGGCTGTAAGACGCTGTTAGCATTTGTTGTTCCCATCTTCTTTTTTTTTTCAGAGAAGGTTCTCAACTTACGGTCACCATCAGCCTTGCTGTAGTCCTGGTTCTCAAAGTAAATGACGACGAAGCGGTCAAAGGCCTTGCCCTTGACGTGGCTGGTCGGGCTGGTGGTCTTGGCCGTGGCAGCAGCAGCGGCGACAGCAGCAGTGCCGGTGGCAGTGTACTGAGACTCCCATGCAGTCGTGGTCTTAGGAGGCTTGCAGTGGCTCTTGTCGACGGCGGCGGCAGAGGCCAGGCCGGCAGCTGCCAGCAGAGAGACAACCTTGGACAGCATCTTGAACGGGCTTTTTCCTTTTTCCTTTGGATCCTGGGGAAGAATGAATGAGCCTTGCTGGAGAGGAACAGAACAGACGGACGGAGGAAGCGAAGGGAGATGGCCGGGTTTAATACAATCGACCACAGCACAGTACGCCTTGTTCCGAGCCGAGACAGCAAGGCCAGTGATTAGCCTGCCGGGGTCCGGTCCTGTCCTCCGGCTGGGTTTGCTGCAATGTTACCCGATGTTATGTTGGAGCACGACCTATACTCGTACAGCTAGTATTACTCCATCCTTGGTAGTGGATGGATGGAGTACTCCATGCATGTAGGCAGAGACCTGGGTAGAGGTATCCAGTGTCTGTCTACGGAATAGCCACTCCCACTCCCACCTCTGTGAAGCTTAACCCGATTAAAGCTTCTGGCGCGAGAAGAACTGTCAGTGAAAGGCAACAGTCCAACTGGGGAATACCAAGGCCCTAACGGATAAAACGGCACACAATGGCCCTGGATCTCAATTGACATCGAGGCTGCAAAATCCACGATGCGATGCGCCTCTTGGCAGCGCTGTCTCCCCACGTGCGACTCCCCACGTGCGAGATGGCCGTTGAAGAAGAGACGAACAAGGGCGGACCTGCAGCTCAAGTCTGGTAGCTAGCGACCTTTAGTTGGGTGGGTTTGAAGTGTCATCAAGCCACCATCTTGCCGTACTGGCACTAACAATTAAGCCTCAAATCCATTGCTTGCAGGGTTCTTTTGGGGGGCCCCCAGCTTGAGCTTGCGTATGTTGTCGACTGATTGCTGAATCTGCGTGGCCAGCGACATGCCGCCTCGGTCAACGAATGAGTGAGTCCTGGTTACAAAGCGCGGCCTAGGCAGGAGCTGGACACGGAATTGAGCGAGCGAGCTGACAACTATTGTCTGTGTGGGTAATGAATTGCGCTTGCAGAAGCACGCACGGAATAATAGAACCCATCGAGCACATGTGTCGACTGGGTTCAGGGAAGAAGCGAGGCAACAAGTTTGCGTCTGAGGGGGGGAGAAGGCGGATATCGGAAGAGGACCGAGAGACGATGACATTAGTACTATCAAATTTGATCCATTATTAGGTTATAGGATGTTGTCAAGTTGAGAGTTGAGTATGAATCAACGCTTGTACAACAGCGGGAACTCGGTTGAGTGAGTTCCGAGTTTACAGCAGAATACAAGCGAGATAATCAAAAGCAATACACACATCACATAGACACGATTCAATCCACCTGACCGTTAACTACTGGTTCTACATACGCATAGCATCACACAACAGAGAAATCAATGACACTCAACTGATAGGCAAGGCTCCTGCAATTCCCCGAACGAGGCTATGTACCAATGATCTATGGATTTCAATCCCGTCTTTTCCATTGAGAACTTTTCGCCTTTCTAGCGCTTAGGTTCCATGTCAAACAACTTCCTCTAGCGGATCATCCCGCTGTCCAATCGCCGTTGCGCCCGCAAGCATGCCTCTCCCGAAACGCCTAAATGTTGTTCCATCCGCCACTCAGCAGTCAAATCCGGCTTCAATTGTCCCCGTCCAACACACAGACAAACGCCCATCTGGTCTCTTACAGCTCCTCCTCCCAGCTACTCCCTTTTCGACACCGGGCTGGCTGTTCGCTTCTTCCCACGCGGGCGCACTTTGGTGCCCTTCTCGACGTTGATTCTTCCTCGCGCCCCCAGCTCGTGCCTCTGAATCTCCGCTTGGATTGGTTTGATTTGGATTGTGTTGCCTCCGATTGGGCTGTCCATAGTCGCATTTTCTTTTCGAATTACTGCTCCACAAGCACAAGGCCGATATGTCAACTGGGAGCTAACTTCTTTTCACCAGTTGCATTCTTCGTACCTGAATGAATGAGCAAGCTCTGATTGTCCAAGTCGAGACGACAGAGCTCACCTGATAGGGACCCGGTCTCGGAGCTTGCCGTACCGTACCATGACAATACCGGCCGTGACGGTTCTCAACCCTCTAGAGCTTCGCCGGTGAGTGAGTGCAATGGATGCTGTTGGAGCGCATCAACGAGGAGACTCGACTGGCGCTTTTCATGACGAAGCTCGTCAAGAGCTCGGTGAGGAGCAGCCCTTCATTCGCACATCACACCGCTCGTCAGGGTTTCGCCCTTCTCGACGTCAACGCCGCCCTCTGCCTGCCTGGAAGCTATGCCTCTTTTTCTTCATCGTCACAGTCTCTATACTGGCGCTGGCCGCCGTCCCCTTCAGTCAATCGCTTTCTAGAGAATCTCCGTCTGATTCAGCGCCTGAAGTTGACGGCGATGATCACTCTCCAGGAGAACATCCTGGGGAAGATGAAACTGACCATCATGAGGAAGAAGAGTCTGAGCCTGCTGCTGGAGATGGGGACAAGAGTAGTTCCAAACCACTGATTGTCCACTATGAAGAAGAGATGCCCAGTATCCCCAAGCTAAGAGATGTGTCAGAGTACGTCTTGTCACCTTCCTGGGACTTTGACGCCGCTCCCACCACTAGAGAATACCACTGGACAATTGTAGATGGACGCCTGAACCCTGATGGCATCTATCGCCCAATGATTCTCATCAACAACCAGTTCCCCGGCCCTTTGGTTGAATGCAACGAAGGCGACACCATCCGAGTCATTGTGGAGAACAAAGCCATCAATGCTACTTCGATGCACTTTCACGGCCTCTTCCAAAACGGCACAAATTCCATGGATGGCGCCGTTGGAATCACACAATGCCCAATTGCCCCCAACTCAACCTTCACCTACGAGTTCGAGATCAAAGAGCAGTCCGGCACCTACTGGTATCATGCCCACCATAGTGCCCAAGCATCTGATGGCCTCCTTGGCCCCGTCGTCATTCACTGCAAAGATGAGAGGACTACTCTGCAGAAGCTGGAATATGCTTCGGACAGAATCATCATGGTCCAAGACCATTATCACAATCTCACCTCGGAGCTCTTGATGGATTATCTCAAAAACGACATGGAGAACAATGAGCCCGTCCCAGACAACGGTCTCATCAACGGCCGTGGCGTGCGTGACTGTAAAGATTTCCAAGGCTGGGATTGCGATGCCGCAAACGTTTCGACCTCAGTTCTTGATCTTGCTGCTGGTCAACGCCACCGGCTACGCATCATTAACGTCGGTGCCTTTGCCGAGTTCCAGATCCAGTTTGATGAACATCCATTCTACGTCACCGAGGTCGATGGCACCGACGTGTTCCCCGAACCGTTTCATCGTCTCAACATTCTCCCAGCGCAGCGGTACAGCGTCATCCTTGAAACCAACGTCACCACCGCCGATACCTTCTGGATGAGAGCCCGAATGGTGACACACTGCTTCACCACCAAAAACCCCCGTTTACAGCCCGAGATGCGAGCTATATTACACTACGGCTCTCCCGAAGTTAAAGCCTTGGACAAGGAGCCTACAAGCAAAGACTGGCCCGAAGCCATCGAAGTCATATGTCGTGATCTCAACGTCTCCGCCCTCCACCCAGTCATCCCCATGACCCCCCCTCCCGCAGACAAATACATGCGCTTCGACGCAAGCTTCATGATCGGCGACTGGCGTCTCGCCCGCGGCTTCTTCAACCAATCCACCTGGCACCACAACGTCACCTCCCCATCCCTCCACCGCTTCCTCTCCGCATCATCTACCAACGCCACCACTCTCAAATCACCCATTGCCGTCAACAACATGGCCTTTGACTACAAAAAAGAACTCGTCATCCAAACAGAGGGCATCCGCACCATCGACCTCGCCATCAACAACTTCGACGACGGCAACCACCCGTTCCACCTCCACGGCCATAAATTCTTCGTCCTCTACCAAGGCCGCGGTGGGTACCCTCCCTACGAGGCCGATTTCCCCGATTTCGTCAAGGAGCACAACCTAGACGATAATCCCGTCCGAAGAGACACCGTCACCGTGGAAGGATACAGCTGGGCCGTCATCCGCATCGTGCTCGATAACCCGGGCATGTGGGCGTTTCACTGCCACAACATGTGGCACGCTGAGTCGGGCATGTTGATGCAGCTGCTTGTAAGGAGCGATGTAGTTCGAGGCTGGACTGTGAGCGATCAGGAGAAGAAAATGTGCGGCCTTGAAGGCGTTACGACGGGTATGAGACCGGATGACAGCATCTGGTTTGGCAACTTTGGCAAGACATGATGACTTGTTTTAAGAGAAGGATTCACGAGAATATGAGCTTCATAATAGATGGCATCGCAACGAGAAGCGATGAAAATACACTAATCACCATATATATATAATATGCCAGATCTATTTATGTATACCTAGAATGTCCCAACAAGGGTATTAAACACTAAGAAAAAAGAGAGAGAAAAAAAACATATGACAAAAAAATAAGGAGAATTTTAAAGGAAAATATTTTGCCCACAAAAGTATTCGGAGCAGTATTCTTTGTTGTTTTGTTTTGGTTTTTTTCTTTTTTGGAGTATGAATCAGAAGAGTCTGATGCAGGCTATATAGAGCCAACCCATCTATTAACCCATCCCATCCCATTCCCGCGCCCCAATCCCGAGGAACGCTGAGCAACAAAAAGCTCAGCTCTTCCTGTCTAATTTGTGGTGGAAACAAACAAAAAAAAAAGTCTATCTTCGTTCATTCTTCAGTTTCCCCCACTTTCCACCCTATAGCCCAGCTGAACTTGAGTTCCACTAGGAACAATAGTTCAGTGTGCTGTACTACATGCCAATCTCTCTCCTCACTTATCGAGAGATGGCCCTCCACACCTTGTATCCCCAAGGGGGATAACATATAGAACAATACATTGCAGCCAGAATGAATCAGACTAATACAATAAATTGCATGTAAAACGCCTGTGCCCTGATGTGGCTGAAGAGAGAAATAATGAGCCGCCAACAAAGGAAATTAATGCAACAAAAAAAATCGATAGCGAGCAGAGAGAATGCCTAACCCCCTTGCCTTGGCCGTGGTCCCACAATGTCGCAACGCCATGAAAACAAAAAGGGAAAAAGGAAAAAGATGAGAGAGAAGGGGGAACTTTTCGGTCGAGTGCAAAGACTTGCCATGTTAGCTGGGGATGAGATCCCATGAAATGTTCCTTTCAAAGCAGCATGGCGCCGATATACCAGTGGTAAATGCTGGCTGTATCAGGCCACCGAGATGGAAATAACATGTGGAGGTAGACGTTTATTTTTCACAGAGATGATACAAGATATCATGGTGGTCGGTTCTGTTTAGTTGAGGTATGATGATTTCGTGCATATCGGTTATACTCTTCGAGCAATATTTACTCCAGGGTTGACAAAGGCTCGAGACGCAATGTCGCTGAACCGACGCACCACGTTTGTTGTTCCACCGGTGACTTGGGATTCATCCAGAATGAATTTGGACGCAACGGCCAGTCTGTTCTTTGGGTCTGATTCGTCCAAATGCTGCGGAATCGTGGCTGCATATCCGGAGTCAAAGTTTGGCGCCAGTTCGCGGACAACAGCTATGGAGTAGAGGACATCGCGATTCTCTCGTCCGTCAAGAAGGTGGCGCATGCGGCTCAGAACGTCCTCCCTAATCTTGACAGTCGAAGGCGAGTTGGGATTGTCCCTCCTGCGAACGAATTCGGCCAGGCTATACCAAAAGTCGAACTGGCGCACACGGTGGTGGTCTGGGTCTGCCACTGGAGGCGCGAGAGGGTTGCTTTGCAACTCATCACCACAGAGCAAAGCCTCAACTACCAGGAGGCGATTTTTAGCTTCAATGGGGTCGTTGTCTGGCGGCAGGCTAAGGCGCATGGAATTGTTCGCCCTGTCGGGGATTTGGTATGCCGTACAAGCCAACTCCCACACAATTCTGGTTTCTAGAACCCCTGAATAAGCCATCTGGGTGTGATCATTGGCTTTGACGGCCTCGAGGATTTTGAGAAAAGTTGCCATGTGCTCGATGAGGTTGGCATCTTTGGGAAATGTCATTTTGCCGTTGTCGGTAAAGTAGTACCAGCTCGTCTCGAAGAAGGCACTGAGCCCGCTGGCATACATTTCATGGTAGACCTTTGTGATTTCATTAAAAGTTTCTTCCGTGTGACTAATCTGCTGAACCGGTGCGGGGGGGCCAAGCAGATCGATAATCTCGTCGATTTTCATCTTCTTGGCTGGAAAAATGCCATCCGGGTTAGCATTTTAGATTGCCTTTTATGATCACCGAGAGGAATGAGAGAAAGAAACCAGAAAAGCAAAGATTGGGGGATAGACTTGGGACTCACCTCGTAAATAGCTGTTATCGGGGCCCGATAGCGACATTTGGTTGGCAGGCATGGCAGACATGGTGCGTACGGCGGGATCGATGCCTGAAGCAGAGTAGCCGTAGCCAAGTTCAGGCTTCACAGAGACAGAGAGAGAAGGATTGTAGGTGCTTGGTGGGATCGACGGGGTGCCGGGGTTCGAGCTTGTCGCATAGCCGCTCGGCAGCATCGGCGATTGGCTGCCGTACGAGTTGACCAGACGCGGTGTAGGAGGACCAACCGCCGACCCGGACTGGACAGAAGCAATGCCCGACGGCTCGGGCTGTGAGAGGCTGTTGGACACGGGCTGGACGCTGCTGCTGGTGGGGGTTCCGGGCTGCTGTCGGAAGATGGGATCGTAGCCCAGGCACTCGCGCTTCGATTTCCTGCAGTTGTTGCAGGTGGGATGCGTCTCGTCGCACTGCAAGGACAGATGGATGTCAATGGCAAGATTCTAGGTGGGGCGCATAGATGCAGAGATGCAGAAAGCGGCTAGCTAGCAAAAAAAGTGACGATGATGCAAAAAGGGAGGGATGAGAGTGAGAGCGAGGGCAAATTGAAGGCGAAGCTAGGGGCGGTGTGGCTAAAGAGCGGAGAAGTCAATGTCTTGAGTGCAAGACAATGGAGGGAAGAAGTTTTGCAATTGGCGCGAATGTGCCAAGTCTCACGCTCGCGTTGGTTTATACTGTAGCGGCGCGCCACGAGTTTCAAGGCAGCTCAGCTCTCAGCAAGCTTCAGCTGCCGAGGGGCCGCTTTTTTTTTCTGGCTTTGCTCCATCCCACGCGTAATACGAACAGAACACTGGCTTCAGCCATTGAGAAAAGTAGAGGCGAGGAAAAGGGGAATAGAATAAAAATGAAGGCATTATTTGGAGGAGGAATAAAAATAGGTAGAATGGGCAAGCAATTGTAGTGGTGAAGAGCTTCTTGAAAGGGTAATTGGATGTCCATATGCGCACCTTGATTCGTCGTTTGCGGCACGTTAAGCAGCCCGTCTTGGTTCGTCGCTTGATCTCCTATATGCCACAATCGTCAGCCCTGGCGCAGAAAACGACCAATTGGCTCCCCTAGAGAAGGAAACGACGAAGAGAGCCGCAACCTGCTCAAAACATACCTTCTTGGGGCCTCGGTGGTTGATGAGCCGAGGATCGTGCGGGAGAGGATACCGAGCCAAGGCGTCCTGGGGGAAGCCGTAGTTGGAAGGGAGAGGCGCTGAATGGCTTGTGAAGTAAGGAGGGGTCGAGACGGCAGTAAGGGGCATGTTCATGCCCATGGACATGGAATGGTGCGGCATTGGAGGGACAGATTGCTGTGACATGGCGTCGATGGTGCGCATGCTGGGCAGTGACATTTGCGGAGTGCCCACGGGACTGACGCGGTATGCATCGCCCTGCTGAGCTGCAGCTGTGACTGTGGAATATGAGGCGTACTGAGTGGTCGGGAGGCTGGTCTGGGGATAGATGGGCGACGAGGAGCTTGTGGGATAGCCTGCGTGCATGCCGTGGAGGGCCGCTCGGTGGCTCGCCATGTCGGCCTCGGACACGGGGGTTGTGGTATTGGTCTCGGACGCCCGACTGTCGCCGTTTTGCTGCTGAGGGGGCGGCTGCGGCTGCGACTCTGGTTGCGATTGCGGTTGAGGTTCAGATTGCGGCTCGTGATGTTGCTCCTCTTCCTGCGGTGGCTTCTGCTGTTCCTCCTGCTGCTGCTCGTCCTTGAGCTGCTGCGATTGCTGCTCTTCCGTGGGCACCTGCGGAGGCGGCGCAGGGGCGGCGACAGTGGGATTCGAGTCTGAAGAGGTGGATTGTGTGATTGTGACTTGAGGCTTGGGAGAAGCCTCTCTTGTGAGAGAAGCAGGTTCAGGTCGAGGAGCAGAGTCGGAGACAACAACGACAGAAGTCTTGTCGTCTCCCGAATCGTCTGGAACCATTTTCTAGTCTGTTGTAATTCCAATTTTATGGAGCGACATGAAATAGCGTTTACCGCGACAGGGGACGCACCCCGGCCCGTCCAAGCGACAGGAGAGGGAGGGCTGGGCTGGATTGCTCTAGTCGCGGAGGAAGAGATTGTTGTGATGTGCAGGCAAAAAGAGGCGCGGATGGATGCAAAAATGATGGTCTGGAGCATCAACAGGCAGGGCGGCCCGTTACAGGCAAGGTACTTGCCATAGTGGTATTGGTACAGGTACAGGCGCTTGTGCAGTCAGGAGTGCCAATTGCAGCGCAGGCTTCAACTCGCAGCAAGTACAAGTACAGGTACTAACTGCAGCGGCGCGCATGCACCTTGGCCCACTGACTAGCGGTCGGTACCTGTCCTTTGGCACCTGGGCACCTGAGCTCCAAGTACAGGTACAGGTACAGGTACACCAGATCACAAGCACTTCTTCCAATTGACTGCTGGCGGTCGGCGGTCGGCGGCAGGGCCCCCCAGCTAGGCTTATTATTCGGCTAGCGCAAGCTCCTGGCCAACTCCCGGAAGCTGCTCCGTGCAAGACAAGATGAACAGAATGGAGCGCTGAAAGGCGGTAATCTCAATTCTTCAGCAGACGGTGATGAACAAAGCACAGCTGATTAGATTGTGCTACACGAGAGACGAAGGTACAGATACGACCCAGTATGTTGGTACAAAGGGCATAAGTACCTCTCTAGTATCTGCAGTATCTGGACAATATAGAACTCTCAAGAGCTGCTAACTGCATCTGGTAGGGAGTTGAGTACCTACCTCGAGCTGCTTGGAGCAAACCTACCGCAATGCATCTTCGCCCAAACATCATTGGCAAAGCAAAACCCGCGGGATGCAGCCGCAGACGCAGCACATGTCCATTCAATCAATCAACTATCGACAGAGACCAGCGCAGCAGGGCACCAGCACCACTTGCACCGACGAATATTGATTCATCAGTCTCAGCGTGCATGCGCGTACATGTACAGCTTGCTTGTCTAGTGCCGTGGCTGCTTCGTGCTAAGATGCGGAACGATACCCCTACATAACGGGGTAGCACTGCTGGAATACGCGAGTCCTGCTGGCTGCTGGCTGCGACAAGTACATACTAACAAGCAGGTACTACTGCGAGGACTCGTATCTTAGTGCTTCAGTATGCATGCACGCGCGCAATGCCGGTTCGCTGTCTTGATGTTAGCTGCTACTTACCCAGAACCTTGCTTGGAGCTCCGTATTGGGAGGGATGCTTGTCTGTGATGGAGTGCCCGGTAGGGCGGCTCGGACGACGGACCCGGTCCAATCGATTCTCGGCAACCCTGGAGATCTATTGGATTCGCCCTCACTGCCACCACACCACACACACGAAGTGCCTGTGCCTGTACGGCAGTCTGGAGGCTCTCTTTCAAGCTGATGCTACAGGTAGGGTTGCGTGTTGGCATCCACGACACGACGCCTTGGTACTGACTGAAACTCCCTGGACTGGTGCTAGGTGGAATGGGATGAAATAGCTTAAGTTACTCGTCACTTTTTATCGTCAACCAGTCATTGAGCAGCTGTACGGAGCAGCAGCAGCAGCAGCAGCAGCGATCCCATGGAAAGCTTCCCGTCTGCTGCTTGCTTCAGGGGTTGTCGTTGAGGGGATGTTGAGGAGACGTTGAGGAGAAGACACGACACGTGCCACCTATTAGGTAAGACTTCAGGTAGGTCTGTATCCCGATAGCGATACGGCATGGTTCAGGTTTCTTCTCGGCCAAACTGCCTAGTCACGGGCTGGATATCTTGGCTGCTCCCATGCTCGTACATACAAACTCTACCGATTCCGCTCTCTCCTCTCTCAGCTCCTTAGAGTCTAGAGCTGAGCTGGACATGGAGAGCTCACGAGCACTTGGAGGCGCTTGTAGGGAGCCTGCATCGCTAGCACCAGGCACGCTGGACACCGCTGAGACAGGTGGGCTTCTTCCCGTCCATCTCCATCTTGTTTACTCTCGCGAACCAGCATTCGGCTATGCTAGTACTATTGCTGCTAGCAGAACGGTCCACTCTCCGCCAACGCTACAGTATGTTGTCTCAGACGTGGAACCTCTTGGTCCAACAGCCGCCTCTTTCACGGCCAGCCAGCAGCCAGAGACGGCCGATAACGCCTACCTAACTTGTGGATAAGATCGATGGAGATGCAGATTGGCGAGCGATAAAATACGAGTGGCAGAAGGGACTGGCCGGCCAAGATACGAGTAACACTGGTCATTTATCGTACTACCTGCCTACGTGTGTGCTGGGCAGCATCAGCAAATCGACAAAGCATGGCTTGGTGAACAAGGATGCCTGTGTACGATACACTCCAGCCTCCCAATCCCAGCTCTCCTCTCTTTGATGGATCCAATTGCTTGTATGCCGAAAATAGATGCCTACACAGGCGATGATGCAGCGGACAGGACAGCGTGCGTACGATGCTAGAGGCTGGCCATCATGACCAACAATACAATCCCGACTACTTACAGTATGCTAGCACCACCATCGTGGCATCTGAAGCTGCCTCGGTACCTGTACTCGTACTACCACTTCGTACTACGGCTTCACACCACACAAGTGCTAAAACACCGCTACTCCGCAATAGTCTTCGGATACCTTGGGCCGGCTCGACGGAAGGTAGCGTGGAACCAGGGGGGCAGGTCACAAACGGTGAGAGCTGCATTGTGCTGCATGTGAGCACTGGCTTTGTGTATGCATACTGCACATACGAGTCCTGCTCCTACATGTATGCTACATGTATGCCCCCCTCGGGGGCTCACCGATTCGTAGCCATTCGAGGGGCAGCGAGCTGGCATCCAGATCGATGCTGCAGCGTCTGGCCTTGAATATCCCCGAGACAATGCCTGCAACGGCGCTGGGGGACCAATCGCACTCTGCTCGCTACCTAGCTTCAACCGCCTAGCCCGTGCCCGCATCTCATCCGAGTCTCGATGGGACAGGCGAGACAATCGAGCCGCCTGCCTTTTGAGAGAACGAGAGAGAGCGAGCGAGAAAAAGGAGCTCACCGAACCTTCAAAGAAACCTTGTTGCCGCCTCTACTCATTGGCCTGCGCCCACACCCCCGGACATGTGCCCGCCAATATACTTTCTTTTGTTCTTTGTAGTTATACATCCGGAGCTCATTCACGGAGTTGGCACCGGCGGATCTCCCTGCCTCATGCAGCCATCTCCCGTGGCCCTCCGTACGGAGTACATGGAGCGACTATCTGCTCTCTGCAGAATGCAGTACGACTTCGACTGTAAGTCCCGGGGCTCATTTTGGGGAACCCACCGGATGCGGAGCCATAGCTTGACACCGACTAATGTCTTGTTAGCAACCCCAATTCATTACGGAGCGCATCCAAGTACACATGATAGGCTGGCGCCAAATGCTGAAATATACAGGTAGCCCAAGGGAGAGAGGAGATGAGCCCTTAGCTGAGCAAACCTGGCCCTGGGCGGTGCAATTTCATTAGCGGCCCAGCAGCCAGCCACCGGCTTGGATTAAGTTCCTTTCACATGATGGGGATCTGAATGCCTGGGGGGAAGGGAAGGGGGTAAAGGGAAGTTGGAATAAGAAAAAAGCAAAGAAAAATGAGCTGACAATGATGGCAGTAATACACACTAACCTCCCAAAACAGAAGCAAATCGACCAGGGCGCTAAGCAACGGCTGCTTCCTTGGCGAAGCGAAAGGCGAAAGGGGAGCATCAGCCACATGGACAGACAGACAGACAGACAGACAGCCAGCCGCAAGCCGCGCTGCTGCAAGTTGCTCCGCACTCTCTCAACCCTCATCACAGGTCATATACGAGCAGTACATATGTCCGTGATGCACTCGTATATGTGCAAGTCGATAGTCTCTCACGGAGTCCTGCTTACCATTGGCGCCAGTGTCATGCTGGCAGCTTCATTCGTGGACATATACATGAAAATGGAAATGGAGGAGCTTGACCACCGCCTGGGCACCACCTGAGCACCACAAGTCGCTCCGTCTACGCGTCGCCAAGAGGATTCGCCTCCGCCTGGCTCCCAGCGAGAGCCTTGGCAAGCCATCAAAGGGGACGACAGCCGTTGCAAGCAGCTCCTGGTAGCGGCCGATGAACCTGGTGATGCTCACCCGGGGGGCTTCCCAAAAAGCGCTGCGACGCCTGCATTCGAGCTCAGGAGCCACTACGCCCAAAAAACCATCACTCTGACCGTATCATCTGGCTTCAGGCGTTTTGCTTCGTACAGCGGAACATGGAATGCCATCCCGTCACTGCTGCAGGGATCCAGGCGGCTGAGAGGGGTGCTGCAACCGCCAGCATCCGCGGGTCAAGATAGACGTGGTAATGCTACGTCGTCGCCTCCTAGTGGTTTCCGTCGTTTTAGCCTACGGTCCCCTCCAGAGCAGGCTAATAAGTGGGAGAGACCTGAGACTTGCACACACGAGTTGCGAGTTGCATCGACTATCAGCCAGCTCGATGCATGGAGGATCTAGCCGCATGAAGACCTTAGCCTGCCGGCTCTGCGATTCCTCTGCAGCTCCACAAGGCGAAACGTCTCTGCTAATAGAGGAGCCGAGCCGGTCCATCGTGCCTGGTGGCATCGGGTGGTTAGAGGCATCAAGT
This sequence comes from Trichoderma harzianum CBS 226.95, assembly GCF_003025095.1. Taxonomy (NCBI): domain Eukaryota; kingdom Fungi; phylum Ascomycota; class Sordariomycetes; order Hypocreales; family Hypocreaceae; genus Trichoderma; species Trichoderma harzianum. Next base: position 308,068 of record NW_020209250.1, on the reverse strand, counting down.
CGCCGTCCCAGCTCTCCTTACCGTACAAATCCATCGGAATAATTAGATGTACATTCAGATAAGCGAACACCAACGTCCTGGACAAGGTTCTTAGTCCTTTAACGCTCCTAGCTCTGCTGATTGCTGCCATTACTCGTACTGTACGGAGTACGGGGCGGCGGATACAGGCAGTACTGTATGTACAGTCCAAAGTGGTGGCAGCGCTGACCGTTCGAGCGTCGCATTGCCAACAGAAGCTGAAGAGACGGACCTGGCTCTGGCCCACTTTGAAGCCTGCTGGGCCTGCCCCCTATTATCACTCCATTGCAGAACAACAAATACGGACTTGCGAGTGACCTGAATGGCTTCACACGGCTGGGGTGTGCAAGTAGGGAGAGGGCCTAGTGCAGCAGAGGTGGCAGGACAGAGTCGCAACAGATGCCATCATGAGACAAGGCTGCGTCTTCACCGTTGTTCGGGCTCGGGTTTGGCTTCGAGACAGCCTCCTTGTCGGTAAAGAGTATTGCCTCGAAGCTCTTGATAACTTACAGCAACGGGCGCTAACTCCGCATTATGCATACAAGTATGGTCAGCCTCCTGCAATGTTGGTCTGATCTTCTCAAGGCCTGGGTATGTACCTACTGTAGGGCTTCCCAAACCCACCGAAACACCGAGTCATTCCATGCCCTGTCCGGCTTGTCTCCTTTCCTCGGCAAAGAGCAGCAGGCCAGTCAGTCAACAGGGTCCTCTTGGCTGCTTCTACTCCGTAATGTACGATCCTTTTTCCTCCCAAGCTTTCCTTTTCACTCCTTCGGCGCTCCCTATTCGCGTAGTCGTCTCGCTACCAGTCTAGATTGGATGTGACAGGCAGCCCCTGGCCGCAATGTGCGGAGAATCCTACAAGTTACCTGCAGGCATGCAGTTTGTGTGCGCATGTTTAACATGGCCACGCAGTAGTATCATATCACATGCAGGCAGACCTCTGATATATACGAAGCAGTGTCACTACATTACAGCTAATGGCTGCTGCTGCTATATTGCGTGGTCCTCCCAACAGCTGATGCTACCCCAAACTCTTCGGGATCTGTACGAAGCGGTAATGCTGCTCCGTGCCCATCATATGTACAGCTATGCATTAACATAGATAGCGTCTCACGACTGTCCTATAGGATCAGATCCCATTGCAAGGCGTTCATCCATCTGCAGAAAGGCAATCCCACAGGTTGCAAGGCACACATTTACAAGGATCCTCGGCCGCACTGTCGCAACAGAGGCTCCACCGCTTGCCAATCAAGCCCAGACTCGTTCGTCTCTGCGTTGCTGCTGTTTCCAATGACAATCCAAGGGCTGGCGCGGCATGTCCGCATCTCTCTGTCATAAGTCCACGCCAGGCAGCTCTTCCTGTTCCGGCACTTCTTGCGGCACACCTCTGCCGATGCGATCCTCTCCCATGTCGTTGCGTCCTCGCCCGTCGGCCCCACGTAGTCCCGCATCTGACGTACCGGCTCGCGGCCAGCGTTGTCAAGTGAAGTGTCAGCAAAGAGCTGCCACAGCTGGGCCCAAATCACGGGCTGCTCTCTGTTGTTGGAGAGAGCTTGACCGATGGCTTCCATGGCCCCTGGCCTGCGGGCGCCGTGGAAGGACACAATGGGCGAGCAGAAGCGGTCTCTCTGGACGCGGGCCATGTCAGGCGGCTCACCGTTGAAATGGTGGCTATACCGCTCGTCGAGATAGATGCCCAGCTTGATCAGCGTCAGGCCTACAAGGCGGTCACCCCATGTCTCATCGAGAGAGTCGATATATGACTGAGCGACGATGTCAGGGCGATCGAACAGTCGCCGCATGACCTCCCGCGAGAGCACAATGCCTGAGCCTCCGTGTGCAAATCGAGTCTTGTAGTCACCTACGGCGTTGCCCAAGTAGTATGGCCTTGAGGGGTCCAAGTGGCTCAAGAGTAGATGCAATGAGGGCTCGATCAAGAAGGTATCGTCATCCAGGATGATGTACCATTGCTTTTCAGGCATCAGGTTGTAAGCCAACTCCATGCCGGCTATGAACTTTGACCGCTCAGACGTTAGCAGATTTGCGGGACAGGGGAATCAAGGCCATTGTTTTACCTTGAGCGCGTCCAACTCCCACCCAAACTCTTGGCCAATCTCCCTCGCCTTGTCTTCATCGGCCGAGTCGACTGCTTCTTGAAGGGAGCGATACTTGGCGAAGCGGGGGTGGCTTTGAAGCGACAGATCAACCTTTGTCTTCATCATCGTATTCACAACATTATACACAATAGGCAGCCCATCATCTGTCTGATTGTTTGGCGTCCAGTCTCCAACGACAATGAAGTTATTTTTTTCATTACTCAGAATATTTCCACCGTGAGAGAAAGCCTTCATGAGTGCAGGCACTCTATGGCGAGTGCCATAGCCCGTTTTTACGAGATAGCCGACCTCGTCTCGCAAATTGAGAGGGTATGGCGGAGGTTGTTGGTGTAGCCAAGCGTCTCGGTCTGTGGCTGATGCTCGGAGGGAGTTGAATAAGCGAGAAGCGTTGAAGTTGATGGAGAGTCGGATTGGCGAGGTAGGAGGGAGTAATAGAAAGGTTGTGCTGAGGGTGATGAAGAGGCTGGTTAATAAGAGAATGAAGCGCCGGCGAGTAGGTCGTGGTATGAATGCCATGACGATGTCAAACGAGATGCTGCTAATCCACACAAAGACACTCCTCAGCTTTCAACTACAGCGCAATGCCAGTAGCGCATATTAACTGAACGACAAATAAAAAGGGAGAGACAACCTCTCCAGAGTATCATTGACAACACAAGTAAGTAAATGAGCCACTATGACAGCTCCCCTGTTTGAAGCAACTACGGCCAAGTCTTTCTATTCAACAACGTCCTAGGGCATCTATGTTCCCCATTGTATCCTCCGACGACGGCCGAAGGCGGCACAAAAGACATGGAGTTTGAAGGCCAAGCCTAAGCCTCCTCTCAATACGTGTACTCGTATGACATTGATCATCGCACAGACTCCGGAGTGTGGAACCAGAAAGCCCAACTCTTGCGTCATACATAAGAAAACTCAATCCACTTGGGGCGCAGTTAGTAGAAATGTTCAGCCACGGTCTTTTGTTCTCTGTCTTTTGCTCTCCTATTTTTCCGGCTGATACAGTCTTTGTGTCCCACCTTTTGATCGTCAAACGCGAAACTCCCTCGTTGTCAGTCGCTAGCGGGATGATCGACGAAGCTTACGCGCGTTTATGGACACCAGAAATGTGGATTGTTCTCTTTCTATAAAAGCAATTTGTTTATAATATTCAACATAGCTATTATCGTGACTTTTTCGATATACGAAGATGGAACTTAGAGTTTGTTTTGACTCAATGGATGCTTGTACAACTTCTACTCTGGCTTCTTTCCTATAAGCAGCTACATATCTGCTTTGGTAACACTGACACTACGATCTTCGATCACAAGCGATCAGCGACTACGTCCAAGCAAGGTAAAAAACTACTAGAATACATAAACCCAAGGCTGATAATAACTGGTGTCCATCATCAGCATGCCCTCATAAAATTGGGCGTAAATTAGCCGTGCATCTTTGTAATTTAAGCTTAATTATGAAAATAATAAGCCACTATGCCTACCCAGCGAGATGAAAAGAAAAACTTCTATATAAAGATTCTTCTCTCCATGGATGTCACAAAAATAAAAAGAAGATTACCCAATTACGGGGCACCGGGCCAGACCCATACTATATTTAGCTGAACGTTCTTCTAGAACAAATTTGCGAGGGGAAATTATGGCTTCTTTTTGCTGTAAAATCGTCATCAACCACAAAGGTTCATTTGGCATTTGGGTCTAATTAAACGACTTCCAATCCAATATTAAACCGCGGATATGCCCCAAAATCCACTCATAATTTACAATCGCTGCGACGGCTGCTCTTTTTTTAGATCCAATGCTACTACTACTGCTGCTACTACTACTACAAGTACCTGTACTCTCTTACAATGAATGAAAAAATCTCTTCTTCTCGTACAAGTCATCTTCCGCACCGCCCCCTTTCTCTCTCTCTCTCCTATTTCCAATGATACTTCTCCCTCTCTCCTATGTCCAATAATACCTCTCCCTCTCTCCTATGTCCAATAATACTTTCTCTCCATTTTCCCTCTCTCTCTCTCCACCGCGCAGCCCATACTTGTATGTTCAATGTAGTTTTTTTCCGCGGCCCAAGCAAAAGCCGACAAGGTTCTAAGTTCAGATATGTCCATTCTTTTTTTGGTTCCCCCCGGGCGAACGAACTTTCTACAGTAGTACACAAACCCCCGAAATTGAACAAGACGAAAAAAAAAACGCCGGACAAATGCAAAAAAAGAAGCAAAGAAAAACAAAAAAGAAGAAGAAAAAAGGGGGAAAGGTTTCCAAATCGTGAATACTTCGTAATAGGCATTCAAAAAAAAGAAGAAAAAAACGACGAGTGAGAGTCAAAAGACTTGTATGCCAAAGGTAGAATGGGCGGCTGTGCTTTCAAGGGGTAATGATGTATGTAGTACTTCATTCTTCCGCCTCCAGCTCGTAAAATAGCAGGTAGACCTCCTTCTGCATGCCCAAGACCTCGCTTGTCTTGGCCTCGCGTACCTTTTCGTCGCTCACTCTCCACCACTTATCCGCGGGCCGTTTCTTCTTGGGTCGCGGATGAGGCTTGCCGACGCCCAGGGGGCTGGGTGATGAGGATCCGTTGAGGCTTGCTCTGGGAGGCGCGAGCTTGGACAGCGCTGACTTGGTAGATGCAGCAACAGATCGAAGGCTGCTGGTCTCGCCATCTCTGCCGTTCGTTAGGTCGACGGGGACGCTTCGAGGGGGTCCTGCAGCAGATTCTAGCGACGGCGTAGACGGAGTCGTGTCCGAGGACGGCGAGAGCAGATCCGGAGTCGATATTGAGGGGCTGTCAGATCGGAGGGCAGAAATCTGCGGTGTTGAAATGGGCGTCGGTGTCTTGCTATAGATTTCAGAGGGCTGAAAGGTATTGATGTTTGCGTAGGGAGACGGCGCATTCTGGCGCCTAAATGCTTCGTAGTGGCCGCTGTTATGGCCTCCTCGATGTGTCACGACGCCCAGGAGCTTGTATTTGCGCTGTTCGATGACGCTTCCCAGCGGCAGCTGCTCGGGAAAGGAGACCTTGGCCGAGTTCTTCTGCGTGACCTGGCCGATGCCGTAGATGGATCGGGACAGATGAATAGCCAGGATTTTGGGAAACGTAGACATGCGCGTCGTCTTGGCGATTCTCCTCTTGGGCGCATATCGAATGTCGCCGAGTTCGACGTCCTCGGGAGGCTGTTCCGGGTCGAGAGCAATGGCCATCTTCAGCTTTTCAATGTTCTCTTGGGCCACGGCCCTGAAGCTCTCGGACGTCGACTTGGCCATCTCGTGCTCGAGGTTGGTCCGGGTCTGCACTAGGCGACACATTTCGCACTTGAAGTCGTCGATATATTCCGTCTTAAAAATACCGTCAAAGCATGCGTTGAGTGTTGTCGATGAGACCTGCGGGACTGCGAGCGTCAGACTGCAGAAAGTCTCCTCCCTCGGCTTGGTGGTGTAGCCGCAAGTCTGGCACTGGATATGCGACTCGTATTTGCCCTCCAGCGGAAAGCCCTCCTCGAGTTCTAAGGGAGGCTTGTTCTGGATCTCGCGAACGGCTCTCTGCACATCGGCCAGATCGATGTTGACTGCAATCTCGCTCTCGGATCCCGCTACAGTAGATGCTTCCAATCCCAATCCGTCGGTGATGTTGATTTCGACAGCGTCATCCGACTTGTCAGTGTCGTTGCCATCCTTGTCCTTGTCCTTGGTGCTATTCGTACTCAATTCGGTCACTGCCGCCGCAATGCCCAGCTTCCGAGCATGCAGGCGAGCGCGTTGGCCGGCGTGATACTCGTCCTTCAGCCTCTCTGCCACAATCTGCAGAAACTCTTGCGCATCCTGCTGCTGCCTGCTGATGCGCTGCTTGAACGCAACCTCCAAGACCTTGACAAAGGGAAAGGGCGAAATGGCCTTTTTCGAAATGGGCCGCTCGTTAAGCGCGTCCAGCATCTCCTTCAGCCCGTGTGTCACCAGCCCATCCTGAAGGCCCTGCAGCTTCCACTGCGCAAGCTGCTTCCCGTTGCCGTCCAGGGGCTGCACCAGGTTTGCGTATACGGCCGGGTCCTCGATGCGGCGGCGATGCGTCTCGCGGATCAGGTAGACGCGCAGCTCGGGCAGCCCAGCCAGGGCCTGCAGGACCGAGTTGATGAAGCAGTCGTTGGCCTGGTTGCGCAGGCCGACGATGGTTTTCTTGCGCGAGCTGGTGGTGTCGTGGTCGATGGTAAAGGTCGGGCCGAAGACGTAGATGAGGGCGGCAGCGGCGAGAGACGCCCCGGCGGCGTACGAGACAACCGACGCCGTCTTATCGGGCATGGCTGAGCTGACCTGAACTGAAGCTTCGTACGCGAGTATGTCGGGCGAGGATCTCGGGCTCGGGGGGGTTGTGAGCGAAGCGGAAGCGGAAGCCTCGGGTTTGGGGCGGTGCGGAGAAGAAGCGGATAATATATGCGACAGCGAAGAAATAGAATAGAATGATTGGAGAAAAATGGAACAATGAACAAAAATCAAAGCAAAATCAGGCTCCCTGCTTGGCCGCGCACGCACAGGGCAGATGGAGATGCGGGCTGGGCTCGGCTTCAGTTCACGCAGTGACGGGTTGTCGCGGGCGGTGGCATCGCAGGCAAGGCTGTGATTTTGGCCTGATCTGAGTTGTGAGTTGTGAAAGGAACACACAAAGCAAAAAGGCACTTTTGGTTGGTTTGTCACACACGCCGGCGCATTTCGAGCCGCCTCGGGTCAGGACGAACGAGATTTCCACTCCAGTCTCCAGTCGGTTGCCGGCTAGCTTTCCCGAGCCTGCAGTGTCCAGTGCCAAAACAGTAAGTAAGAGATACTAAGAGATCCATTACGAAGCGGCCAGTCGTGACTCCGCAACTTGGCACTGTCAGGTCAATGTGTCATGTTAATAAATCTCGACGGACGGCGGGGAAATCGAAAGCCCCGGATTCCTTAGTATTCCTAGCGGGTAACCAGCCAGTCAGACAAAGCCAGACAAAGGGCCTCCAATTCATCTTTGTTCTGTTCTGTTCTAGCCATTGTGTGTAAGCCGGAGAATTATTTTGCGTGCGGTCAAAAAGCCATAGGCCGTGACAAGCCGACATGTCCAAGAAGAGGAAGAAAGCATCAATATACCATCTCTTGAACGGGGAGCAAGTCGGTGAGTGACAGGTGACGGGCTCCAGGTCCAACAAGACCATCTTCCACACGTTCAAGATATTTATATTTCACCCAATCAACACCGCGGAATTGCCCAACACAATCCACTACAGTATATTTAATCTCAAGCATCAAAATTTGAACCACTGCAGTTTCTCGGGTCAATGGCTCAAGTCACTTTTCTCTATACTGGGGCCATCGGGCTTGGTTATACTTCCAACATGATGCGCGGGATACTCCGTCGGCTTAATGCGTGAAGCTGGTCAAAGGGCCAGCGCTGTGCCATTTATCAGGGCAGAGGGAAAGCCGTCCTGTTTTAGAGATATTGAGGCTGCTACTCATAAAAAGTAACGAATTAGCCCCGGACTCTAAATCAGAAAGTGGCTTGTTCCTTGTGCGGCTCATTATGCATACAGCCATCGTGCAGCTAGAATGCTCGTTACCTAGCTCATATTTTTTGTAGACTACACCGTAGCATCCGGATCAAGCCGAAAGAATCTCATCAAAGGTGACACTTTCAGGAACCAAGAAATATTCTTGAAAAAGAAAAAAAAAAAAACAAGACACAGCTAACACCACAACAATCATGACTCACTGGTGCATAATGGCAAAAGCCGCCGGTGAGGCGCGAGCTCACCGGCAGCCACCAAACTTTTATACACAATAGACCTTTCTCTTACTTTTTGTGTTATATAGTCATTTTATTCTTTGATTAGAAATTTATATATATGTGTGTGTATCTCTAGTTTTACTCTGCCACTCGTCAAACCTATGCTAAGCTGATATTTTTTTTCTCTTTCCATTCGCTACACTTCCCGACGTATCGCCTTTCGATACTGTATGAACCCCCTCAAAACGTCGGATGAAACTACAAATACACCTGCATCATGGATGTATCTTCCACCAGAACTGCGATTAATGATTCTGAAACGACTTGCCGACTTAATCTACTACTCAAAAGAAAGGGACGCCCAAGAGCTGAGCCGTCAAAAATGCGCCTTCGCTACTGTTTCTCGAGAATGGCAGGTATTCTTTGAACGATGGACTTTTAGACACCTCACCTTGCATCAGTCAGACCTCACAGAATTCGGCAAGATAATGCAAGACGACAACAATCGCCGGATGTCTGTGAAATTCATCTGCCTGCGCATACAACTCCCAGAGTATGACTGCAAAAAGTGCAAAAAGGGAGAATCACCCAAAGAAATCCGAGCGAACCAACGTCTGTTCACAACAGCAGTTTGGGAGCTGTTTTCTATCCTATCTCAATGGGAACAGCACGGCGAGGTTGGATTGGAGATTAGTGTTCACTCTCCAAGCGACGCCCTTCACTATTGCCAGGAGCTCAAGAGCCGAATCCATCGCAGAGCGAACATACCCCCGAAATACTCGAAACCCAGAAAACGAGGCAAGGCCACTCACGGCTGGAATCGAGGCATACAAATCGACAACCCCCCCGACGGTGCTAAACTCAGAGTCTTTGGACATCCCAAAGGGCTAGGCTTCGACCTGCGTACATCGGTGGCCCGGAAGCTAGGAACCCTGCCCGAGGTCAAGGTAGTCACATGGCTGCTCATTCGTCGACAGTTTTACCGTCACTTCTCTGTTCCAAAGGCTTTGGGGCCGATGATCAAAAGTTTACCTCGCCTAGAGCACCTTTCGTACGAGCCGTGGCGAGGAATCGATACCAACAAGTTCTCTGGTCGGCAGATTCGAGACGAAGATCATACCCGTTTATTTCTTGACGTTATACAGCACCATAAAACTTTACATTCGGTGTCAATGTTTGAGAGCTTCAACCCTGCCATGCATACTACTGGGAAAAGAGAAGCCTATCCAGCCTTGGGCCAAAGCGTCGCGAAAGTGAGCCAGAACTTGGAGAATCTATCAGCCATCTTCAACGTCGATGCCAAAGACTTCTTCTACGCCTTCTTCCCAAGCAAGAACCCAGAACTGCCGCTACCCAGCATGTCGTGGAGCAACCTAAGGCATCTAAACCTCTGCTCAGAGCTCCTTGTCCCGGCACACTACAACGAGCTGATCCAAGTTGCGGCGGCAGCGGCACTCCAGATGCCGAAACTTGTATGCATGGAACTATGGAACAGCGGGACACACATCACGTCGTGCATATTTACATATTGTAGGTCACGCGACAGGCGACGATACATAGAATTACTCAACACCTGGGGTGGACGACTTGACAAACAAGCAATTGCGCGCTGGCGGGAGGTGGCAGACCGTGTTGCTGGCTGTGATCTAGACGTGCGTTCGCTTTACTTGGACGTAAATGTGTTTGACAATTATACGTCTGTTCTGCAATATCTACACCTGAGAACCGGGCTCTTGTCTAAGACGTCTTTATGGGACGTGGCAGTTGGGCTCTAGATGTGTCAGCCGCTGAGGGGATTCTTCTATCCACATCAGATGATCCGCAGAATGAAGGAAAAGCCTCTGAGCGTCCCTACAGCCTGACTGAAGATATTTTACAGCCGGGGAATGGGAATGTATCTATAGACAGCGTATCCTGGGGGTTTAGTAAAGGAAATGCTAGCCAGCACCCCAACTCTGCTATCTAGCATCCCAAGTCAGTAATTCATAACTAGATATATAAATATTGAATAATAATAACAAAAACTACCTACCTATAGAGAAATATAGCTATTGTAGCAGATACAAGAAAAATATAGTGAACACAAAGACCTATCCAAGTACCTTAGACATAAGGTATCTATGAGCGAGGAAATAAAACGTTTCCCTCCACCTTCTATTCTAGCACTCGAACCTCATGCAATCGCTGGGATACTGGATAGCAGAGTTGGGGCGCTGACTATTACCTGTTGACCAACGACAGGTCGGGAGGGGGAGAATCCTTCTTCGGTGCTCTCGGCATCTTGCAGGTTGACGAGTTGATGTTGCGTGGCAGCGTGGCAGCGTGGCAGCGTGGCAGGCAAAGATGCGGGAGTAGGAGCGCGGCACAGAAGAGTACGCCGACCTGCTTGCAGACAAGGTATTCTACATCGAGCCGTCGGCGTAGTCTAGCATCTCCCTTAATCAAGTGTTAAAGTCACATCTCAAAACAATGATTGCCAATAATCACTATCCTAATTCAACTGTGCTATGAGAATACATCTAGATATAGCGTACAATGCACGGAGCCAGTAGGTATACAGTCCACCCAGCTCCTCTCCTCTTCCTCTCTCTCCCAAAATCACAATTAGGAAACACGAACCGCAATTTTTGTTTGTTTGCTGCCACCCAAAACAAAGGAAAAGTCGGCATCTTGTCGGCCGGCGATGCTTAGGAAAAATACATATAGAACAAAAAGAAAAAGAAGAAAGAAAACCATCCAAATTCATCTTTGACAACAAAAGAAAGGGAACGGAAAAAAAAGAAACAATAGAGGGTATCGTCTAAGCACTGCTCCGCCCACTTCGCAATGACCATCTTACAACTCATCTTTTCCATGCTTCGCAGCGTCGGTTGCCTTGCTCGCAATGCTTCCCACCTTTTCGCCAACTGATCCAGCCGCCGCACTGGCTTCACTCGCCAGGCTGGCCACGTTCTGTGTTGCCGATGCATACGCCGCTTGAAGTCTTGATAATACACTCTCCGTGAAAGGCGCCTCCCGACCAACGATCAGCTCCGAAACCAGCTCGCTCACAGACTCGTACTCCTTTGCGGCACCGGCAGATGCAGTTTCAGTGGCTCTGCCAACAGCAGAGGTGGCACTCGCCACGACGGCCTGCGCATCCGATACCCATCCCTCGTACCATCCAATGGCTGCCGGGGTTGGCTGACCATATATGTCAATGCTGAGTTGGCTGATCACAGTTCCAAAAGTCTCGCCAATGGCTAATCCAGCGTTGTAAATCTGCTCAGTCGCAGCATCGTGTAAAGAAGAGATAGAATCGTCAACGGCTTCGACCGCAGAAGCAACATTCTCAGTCGCCTTGGCGTAGGCAGATTCAGCAGCCTTTCCCGCAGCAGAAGCCATTGAAATTGCAGAGTCGGTGAAAGCCATGGGAGTAGGGGTTGGTGTGGCTGTTAGGGAGGATAACGCCGAAGAGGCAGCAGAAATGAAATTGTTGTAACGATCATGCGCCATCCCGAGTCCGGCGTAATAGTTATACTTGGCCTGCTCATAATATTTCTCAGCTGCAGAGGTTGAAGTAGGCGTTGCGGTTGCTAATCCCAGAGCAATCAAGGCACTCTGGTACTGAAGCTCCGCCCATAGCTTGCCCTCGTTCAGGCGCTCCGCCGCAATCGATTCTACTTTACTCCAGTGTGCCTGTGTCGGGGTTGCCGGAGTGGTTGTCGGGGTGCCATAGACACCAGCTGATGCAGCGTCTACGACATCCTTGAATCTTGAGCTCGCTGCAGCGACTGCCTGGTCGTAAGCGGCCGATACGGAAGAAAGAAGTTGGTTTTGGACGGCCGGGGTCGGGGTGCCATGGACCTGGGCGGAAATAATGGACGATGCACTCGAATACTGGTCAGATGCTAGAGAAATTGCGCTGGCATAAGCTGCCTCGGCAGCTTTAGTCGCGCTAGATAGGAAGTTATCGTCAGTTTCATCGTCCTCGTCGTCCAAGATGGGTTGCCAGCCAGAGACTACCTGAGCGGCCGCGCCGAGGAAAGTTGCCTTGACGGAAGCGGAATCGTTGTCCAGGATCTTTTGATCTTGTTGCCATGAGATCTCGTCCTCATCCAGGATATCGTCCTCGGATTCCAACACGGCCTCGGCAGTTTCTTCAGGCTCGGATTCCAGTACGGTTTCGGTAGTCGCAGCGCTGGGAGTTATGGAAGGCTCCTCCAAAACAGCCGAGCTAGATTCTTCATTGTCATGAGAGACAGGGATTTCGGCCGTTTCAACCTCGACCTCGGGCTCTACAATTCCGTCTTCTAGGGAATCCGGAACTTCGTCGGTCTGGCTGGTAAGGGGCTCCTGGGCTTTTTCGTTGAGGTCAGCATGCTCCTCCACAACATGTTCAAAGACATTCGAGCCGGCGTCGTCCACAATGGGAAGCTCCTCGTCCGACGATTCCTCGTCCACAACGGCGTCATCAATGACCTCATCCGCGGAATCAGACTCCAATGGCGATGTGGCCTCGTCAGTTGTTCCTGGTGTTGCCTCTTCTGCGACAGCTTCCAAGACAGCTTCCAAGACGGTATTATCAGCAGCCGACAAAGGCGTCTCTTCACCATGGGTTTCATTAGCGGTTTCTGCTGAAGGCTCTCCAGCTGCTTCATCATCTCCCTGCTCGTAACTCTCCACAGTGGTTTCGTCCTCAGGCACGACTGGGTTCTGTGCAGCTTCTGCTGCTTTCTCCATCGCCTCAGAATCAAAGTTGTCGGTAGCGTCATTCGCGAGAATCTTCCACTGGGCAACTTGCTTAAGACGAGCAAGCTCCTTGGCAGCGCTAGAGGCAATGGTCATTCCGTCATCCTCGACCAGAGCTGCAGCATCCTGTGCTTGAAGCAGCGTGGGGTGAGTGACAATGAGATGTTTCAGCTCTTCGGTCCAATCCCCCAGTGTCTGCTTGAGCTCGTGATACTTTGCCCAATCTCTATATGTAACTCCATCGGTCCAGGCCCATTTCATTCCGAGTTGCTGAAGCGCGAGATTCGTAGTCTCATCAAGTATCTGGAAATGTACGTCGGCGGCCTTGAGAACCATGTATTGCAAATTATCGTCATACTCTTCCCGCCAGGACCTGATTCCTTGCGCGGCTGTCTTGATGGCTATGCCAGCAGCTCGGATAGCAGCAACGATTTGTTCTTGGGCATCGTCGAGTGGGTTGGCGGCATTCTCTGCAACAATACTAGCAATCTTGGCCTTGAGACCATCAGTCTCCGACTGGACTAGTGCCTCGAGCTTCTTGACAAGGGGCTTGCCCTTGGAGACAATCTCATCGACAACCATGCGGTTAGCAATCTCGTCGATCCGGTCCTCCATATCGGCAGCGCCCTCTTCGGCCTGGGCAGCAAATTTATTCTGCCACATCTCAAGGTCCTGCGCTACCATCTCGCGGGCAATCCTTCTCTTCTCCGTTTCATTTTCCGCAGCAGGAGGGGCCTGCACAGGGTTCCAGTATGATTCTGTTACCGGCTGCTGCTCTACGCTTGAGCTCGGAGGGGGAGCAACAGATTCGGAAGCTGTTGTGCTTGCGGATTGTGTGCCCTGTGGGGCCGGTTTGCTAAAGGACGAGTATCGTGGTGGCTCAGTAGTGGTTTTTCGTCTCCTAAGCTCTTGTTAGACGACACGAGGAGAAGCTGGAAGGGTGTTGATCAGGGAAATGGAGATTCACTTACGTAGAAGACGACGTCACTTCAGGAAGGACTCTGGTCTTTGCTCGGTTCTTGTACCTTTCCAAGCGCTCACCAATGCGAACGAGCTGAGGCTCTACATTCTCAACGTAGACCATTCGAACCTGCGGCCACACGGCCTTGTTGAGGAAGGCATTCGTCTTTCCCCAAACCCACTGAGCAGCAGGCAGGGCCGTGCCAGTGGTGAAACTCGAGGCCGCGTTGTAGCCTTGGTGCGCATAGGGTTGCACCAGTTCGTAGCTTGGCAGCAAGACCTGGTAGTACAGCCGGAGAGAATTGATATGGCCGATTTCGTAGTAGGGTCCGAAAACCTCGCCTGCGCGCTCCATGTATGGAGCAATTGTTTCCTCATACTGCTTCTGGGACAGAGCACGCAGCTGAGCTACCTGAGGCTGGCCATGCTTCTCCCATTGAGCCCAGACTTGTTCCTGGCCCTTTTCGACCCATGGTCCACCGTATTGGACGGCATAGGTGCGCGCTGGAGTGAGGACGCTGGAGTCGACGGCTTGGTAGTATGGCCACGCAAAGTCCGCATATGGCGCAATGTATTGGTCGTAGTATGGCAGCGTGTATGGGGCGACGGCGGCTTTGGCTTGGAAGTACGGTTTGCAGATGAAGGGAGAGTCTTGATCGCATTCCTCGAGCGTGGAAGGACAGCGGAAGAGAAGCGTGAGGATAAAGGCCCAGGTCGCAAGTCTGTGGATGCAATCATCGATCAGCACATGTTGGTTCCCCCGCGCATGACAGGCCAAGCTGCAGCAAGCCACAAGCGACCAGGCGCCGCATCGCAACGTCGAAAAAAGCAGCAATTGGGGTCGTCAAGGATGGAAATCTCGAGAAGTTACAACTTACCTAGCGACAGCCCCTGCTACCCAGCCCACGAAGCCGCGTCGTGGTCGTGGTGCAGCAAGTTTCTTGCCTGGTGTCTGGCCGTTCATTTTGCCATTCACATGCGAGCCGTTGCCCGGCTTCAAGCCGCTGGACTCGGCCATGAGAAAAGAGTAAGCTCTGTCAAAGTCGTACTATGGCAAGTGGTTTAGTCGAGAAGAACAAGAGCGAAGAAAGAAGATGGTGAAAGTTGAAGTAGAGAGAAGTAGAAACGAAAATGAGGAACCAAGAAAGAGAAAAAAGAAGCCAGCTTAGAATAAAAGACAGCGTGACGAGCTAGCGGAGGTACCTACCATATTTCTAGTGGACTGGTGATGTAGCCTGGCAGGTAGCATTTCTGTGGATGGGGGCGCCCCGTAAAGTAGCGGCAGGGTATCGTGGCCCCAGATGTCCTTGTGGAGGTACCTCATTGATACCGCGGGGCACGGGTTTCGTTTCGATGGCCCACCCCTAGAGCTGAAGGGGAATCTCTTTCTTGTAGCAGGGAGAATGTAGGATGGGGGCGGATCACGGCAAGTTTCAGCACACGAAACACGTTCGGGGCCTTTGCTTCAGGGGATTCTAAGTCCGTGTGTCAGGGAGTTTTGGTAATTCAACTTGATGTTATTGAGAACATAATTCATAAGCATGAGGTGGACTCCACGGAATTGCTGTGCCGTGCAAATGCAGTGCACTGGAGGGCGGTTGAATTTTACATGCTACGGGCGGCCTTTTATGGAATTGACGTGAATTACACCAACATCCAAACGAATCTGGCAAACAAGATGCGCAAACAACACACCGATCGTCTATCGTCTTCATGCAATGGGACACGTCATGGCGCTGGCAAGAAGCTTGTTTTTGGTTGCCGTCGACATCAGCGATCCAGCAGCCTCGCATGGCCTGGAGACATGAAACAAGACGGCGATTGGACCGCCCAGTGGCCACTAGGGTGTAGATCCGCCATCATCAATCACGGATGGGTGTGGCCAACCAAGGCCGTGATACGCGGTCCGTGGATTGGGCAAGATGGACGAAGACTGCTGCATAAAGAGATGATTACGGGGGACATTACGTATAGTATAGATGATAGGAGATGCAGCTAGACATAGTAGATGGTAGTAGATGTAGCTAGACGGAGTGGATGGTAGTGGATATAGTAGATGTTGTAGATATAAATAGATACAGATTGATAAAACATCTAGAGTGCAAATGGACAGATTTATAGGAAAAGCTATTGTCTAGATTCATCACGTTTGATATCAAGCTGTATAATGAACGCGGTGATGGTGATGGCGAACAAATGAGCAACTCCAACTCATGTGCGATATCATCCATCTATGAGATACAGGGTGGGGAACAGGTCTAGGCCAGCCTCAGGTAACTCAGCTGTGGGCTACTATACTATTATCTGGCTTCAAGTAAAAGAAGATGAGAGAGAGGACATAGGAGAAAGCAAGCCGGCTGGTTTCATGCCGCTGGGCGTGTATTATGTACAGAGCTGGCATCTTTCAAAGGGATGCTTCCGGGTAGCGTAAGTCCGACACTCAATCTGAACCCTAAGACTGGCCTAATTGAAATCACAGGTATAAACAGGCATTATGGAAGCAGAAATGTTGCACAACACCGATATATCAGGTCTTATTTTTAGTCGAAGCAGTTTCCCGCCTCGTGTAATTCAGCTTCATGCCTGTGGAGCTTCAGAACTCGTAGATGACGATATGACGATATTGGGCCCCAAGGTGGCAATATGGCACCACCATGTGAAACCTTGTTTCTTCAGCTCCGTAGCGGCTGCAAGCTATTGGTGCGATAATATTGCATGTAAGTTAGTAATACTGGCTGTTGGCATTCGTTACCAGTGGGCACTTTGTAATAACCATTAACCCAACATTTTTCCTCTAGACGGATCAAGTGCTTTCACATGTCGCTTTGCAATACCAGACACCCGTTAATGTGTGTCGTGATAAGAGCCACATACTAACACGATGGTTAGTGTTTGGCCTTGCAGATGGGCTGATCAGTATCATTTCAGCTAGGTGCTACCTACTGTACGACATATCGACTCAATTTCTCTGTATTGACTCCATATACTCGTAGCAAACTCATCCACTCTGTTGTCTAAGAAGTGCATCTCTTATTTCTTGTATTTACTCTATTCACCCATTTCCTCTATAGATCAATATCTACTAGATCTATGTACTCGTGTCTACTACATCACTTTGCCATGTAAACCAATCATCCATCTTCTCTTCTGTTGCTGAATCACCCGTCTTACCTCATCCCAACAACGTACGAGTACGCGCATTTCATTGTCTTCAATGTTGACTAAATGGCGGATACCTCCATCTCTAACAAATGTCGGACTCGAGCTCCGAGCACTCTACTTCAGAGGTACTAGTGTAACCGTGCGGCCTTCACGCCACCACCATGTTATCGATTAGTACCTGCCGGTCGTAGAGTCTCAACAATCTACGGGTTCCTTCATCTCGCCTGCGCACAGACGCATTTCTCCGGAGTCCGCTCAACCACTTCATCTCCATCCATTTTCTTCGATACATCAACTCCGCCATCCAGGCATTTCCCCTCCGCTTAGACATTGCTGGCCAACACTGAGCTTTTCAATACTACATTGAGCCCGGATCCTCCCAGGCTTATCCTTATCTCGGTGTTCTTGTACAAGATAGAGGGGCGGAGACTTTTCACGACCTTCCTCAGCCTTTCTTTACCTGTGTCCCAACAACGACGGCCGCCTTGTCTCGACTCATGATTCTTCCGACTTCTCTTCTTCGCTAGCTCCCCCGCCGCGGGTATTTCTTCTTCTTCTCTTGTCTCGCCTCGTCTCTCGCCTCGTCTCCCAACCATGGACGACGCGTGGGACGCCTCAGACGTCGGGCCCGCCGCCCAACTTCGAGATACGACCCAGCACGACGATGGCCTTGGCGCCACCGACACGGCCCCTTCGATATGCCGAATATGTCGTGGAGAGGGCACGCAGGCCGAGCCGCTCTTCTACCCGTGCAAGTGCAGCGGCAGCATCAAGTATGTCCACCAGGACTGCTTGATGGAGTGGCTCTCGCACTCCCAGAAAAAGTACTGTGAGCTGTGCAAGACACCGTTCCGGTTCACAAAGCTCTACGCACCAGACATGCCGCAGTCGCTGCCCGTGCACATCTTCGTCGAGCACATGGCCAAGTACCTGTTCCGCAACTTTTTGGTCTGGCTGCGGGCAGCTGTGGCCATAAGCGTCTGGGTCTTTTGGCTTCCCTATTTCATGAGGGCCGTCTGGTCCTTCATGTTCTGGGTCAGTGACGAGGGTCCGGGTGCTGGTTCCATCATGTCGCGCATCAACGAGACCAACAATACCATGTCTGACATTCCATCGTCTATTCTGGCTATCGGCACTTGTCCCGCCAGCCCTCTACTTGCTGCCACCACCACGTCAGCGGCTGATGTCGAAGCCGTGGTCGGCCAGCTCCAGGGGAAGGAAGTTTCCGATTACTTGGTGCGATTCTTGCTCGGTTCATTCACGTCTCCCTTGCTGGCCTCAGATGCGGAGCTTGGGCGATTGTCCAATGCATCTGCAGCACCAGGCAATGCTAGTCAATCATTCGTTGCTACGACCCTCCTCGGTAATGTCGCGTTCATCGGCAACCTAACGAGAAGCGCCAGCTTGAACCGTGCTATTGTATCTGTGCTGGAAGGACAGGTTATTACCGTTCTGGTTATCATCTCCTTCATTCTCATCATACTTGTTAGAGACTATGTGGTTCAACAACAGCCAGAAATCAATATGAGAGCTGCCTTTGCCGCACCGGAAAATGACTTTCCGATTCCTGTACCAGAGATTGCTCAGCCAGAACACTTGCCGGCAAACCCAGAACCCACCGATTCGGACGATGAAACCCTGGAGGACAGCGAACAGGCGGGTGCCCAAGACTGGCGATTGATCCCAGCGGACCCGCTCGCGGCTGCTGACGAGCAGCCATTGACTCCGGATTCCTCGAACCATTCCCTACTAGAACATGAACCGTACCCCACGTCCAGTACCAACACGTCCTTACAAAACGATCAACTGAATTCCCAGGCACGTGAAGGTGCTGATGATGGGGATGCTGCGGAAGAGCGAGCCACTGTCGAAGACTATCTGCGAATTTACCGCCGCGCAAATGGTGATCTCCAAGACATATTGCGAATCATCGAGGAGGAAGGGCTTCAAGAGAAGCTCAAATACTGGGTCGAGGTTACTAGGCGATCGACTATGGACAATGCTAACCGTCACGCCACAAGCGAGGCTACAAGTGACCCTGTCGCAGAGGAAGGGGAGCAGCACGAGCAAGATGTTGGTTCGGATCATGACACCCTCCCATCTCCATCCACCTGGAAAGGAAAAGAACCAGCCTGGTCTCCGGAACCTGAAGACGTCGATATGTCGGGTCCGGCCGCTGACTTGGAGGATGATCTATATGATATTACCACCAGACCTCGTTCAATGTCTGACGGCTTCCAAGAGCAACGATTCGTTAATCCGCTGGCAAACAACTCATGGTCCTTTGATGCACTTCCTACAGATGACAACCACGATGAAGCATCTCAAACCCTTCCCGTCATCCAAGAGCAGCCCGGACAGGATCTTGACGATATGCAGCCAACCCATGATGACGACAGCCATCTCAACAGAGAAAACTATCGGCGCCTTCCGGAGAGGGACATCCACCAACATCAACCCGTCAGAGAAGTCTACCAACGCTACCCTGTACATAGAGAAGTGTATCAGCGTCATCCGGATCAAGACGATAGAGAAGGCCACCACTTGGATGCTGAATTCGAAGCTCAACCGCCTCACATAAACGGTGCGGCCGGGGAAGTCGCTGCCAACGGTGGTGATGCTCCAGCCGGTGGTCTCGTCGATAGAGTTGCTGACTTCATGTGGGGCAATTTGAATGAGCCGGATGTTGCAGAAGCCGGCCCTGTTGCTGACGCTGCCGCCCAACAAGCAGCCATTGCCGCCGAGAGAGCTGCTGCTATACGAGCTGTTGCTGAGCAAGCGGCTGAAAATGACGATCTCTGGGCGGGGGCTAACGGCGAGGATGGTGATGGGCTTCCCGCCGACGGCAACGCTGCTGGATTCGATCCCGAGGCGATCGACGACTTGGAGGATTTCGAGGGAGTTATGGAACTTATTGGCATGCGTGGTCCTATTGCAGGGCTTTTCCAAAACGCCATATTCTGCGCCGTGCTTGTGTCTGTCACCATCTTTGCTTGCATTTTCCTCCCCTACAACATTGGACGTGTCTCGGTCTGGCTCCTTGCAAGCCCCATGCGAGTTGTGCGCTTGCTCTTCGAGCTCTCCAAGTTGCTACAAGATGCCACTTTCCTGGTCGCTGGATTGGGCTCTTGGGGCGCGCTGAACATTGTCGAGATGCTCGCAACCGTCGTGGGCGCCTCCGCTAAAGTTCATGTCGTTTCGGCTAGGAAAATGTCTTGGGGCTTATGGACAGGCGCTGCTACCAGATTATCTACGTGCCTCTTCATAGACTTTTTCCCCATGACGACAACGGAAATCCACAACTTTTCGGCAGTGAGCCACGACGCACTCAACACCGTCAAGTCCAACATCTTGGCTGTGTTCTATAACCTCAAGGATAGCCTAAGTATGGCCCGTGATATGGGGTTTGACAAGATCCTGTCAACGACAACGATGGTGCTTGGTTCCACCTCCGAGACACTTGTCAAGCTTTCATCCCTGTTTATGAAGCCCAGTTCGTGGGTGATTGATCTGAGCTTAACCGAAGAGTGGCCTGCAGTCGATCCGCAGCTGGCACATTGGTCAAGCTTGGACAGGTTTTGGGCAATTCTCGCCGGCTACACCACCGTGTTCCTGATTGGTGCGTTGTATCTGAAAAAGGGAAGCCCGTTCTCGAGGGGGACGACGATGCATGCATGGGAGGCCGGTATCATCGACTTTCTCCAGCAGGCCAGCGGCATCATCAAGGTGATACTCATCATAAGCATCGAAATGCTCGTCTTTCCTCTTTACTGCGGCCTCCTTCTCGACGCGGCCCTGCTGCCACTTTTCGAGGGCACCACACTGACGAGCCGGATCGTCTTCACTTGCAAGTATCCGATGACGTCGGTATTTGTGCACTGGTTCGTAGGCACCGGCTACATGTTTCACTTTGCCCTCTTCGTTTCCATGTGCCGGAAGATAATGCGACCAGGTGTTTTGTGTAAGTTGTCATCACTCAAGATGGTCTTTTTTTCTTCTCACAATAAGTCCTTGACTAACATTTGGTTTCTTTACAGACTTCATCCGAGATCCTGACGACCCTGAGTTCCACCCCGTCCGAGATGTACTAGAGAGAAATCTCACAACTCAACTGAGGAAGATTCTCTTCTCTGCTTTCGTGTACGGAGCTCTCGTGATTGTGTGTCTCGGCGGTGTTGTATGGGGCCTGTCATTTGCCATGCCAGGCGTGCTCCCCATTCACTACTCTTCCAACGAGCCAGTATTGGAATTTCCAGTCGACTTGCTCTTTTACAATTTCCTCATGCCCCTTGCCGTTAAATTCTTCAAGCCCAGCGACGCGCTCCACACCATGTACACGTGGTGGTTCCGCAGATGTGCACGAGCTCTCAGACTGACATATTTCCTTTTCGGGGAGAGAAGAATTGACGAGGAAGGAGTTTTACATCTTCGCCCTGGGACTACGGCTGGCAGGCTCCCTCAGACGGGTTTCCTGCTCGAGCTCGGGGAGGGGAACGAAATTGTACCCAAGACTTGGCGAGATACCTTTGAGGGAGGCGATTTGAAGCCAAACACGACCATGAATTCTGAGCAAAGGAGAGACCTACGCCGCAGAAAGGCTCAGCTGGTCGATTCTCAGCAGCTTGTCAAGGATGGTCGATTTGTCCGGGCCCCCGCGTCGGATCGTATCAAGATTCCCAAGGGGCAGAAGATTTTCCTGACAGTGAGCGAACGCAACCACCGCAGAGATGGCCGTTCGGACGACGATCTCTATGCTTCAGACCAGTACCTTATGGTCTATGTGCCTCCCAACTTCCGTGCCAGAGTCTTTTTATTCATTCTCTTCATCTGGCTTTTTGCCTCGGTCACGGGCGTGGGCTTCACCATTATTCCCTTGGTTTTTGGCAGACGAATTTTCCAGGAGCTGATACCACATTACATTCGAACGAACGACATATACGCCTTCAGCATTGGGGTGTTCTTGCTCGGCACAGTTGCCTATTCGATATTCCACTACCACGTCATTAAGGAGACGGTTCAGAAGTGGACTGAGCAGGCACGCCGCGACTTGTTTGAGGGCAAGGCTGTGGGACGAGGAGCCCTGATTGGCCTCCGTCTGGCTAAGCTCCTTTACGTTTATTTTGCGCTTTTGATCGTGTTCCCACTGCTTACCTCGCTGCTGATGGAGCTCTATGTCACCATCCCGCTGCACACGTACATGTATCCTCCTGCGGCGATTTCGACTCTAAAGGACCAGGCAGTGGATCGCCACACGGTGCGTCTTATTCAATCGTGGGTTTTGGGACTGCTCTATCTCAAGTTGGGAAGTCGATTGATTACTTCGCTGTTCCCGGATAGCCGCGCCGCTACGGCAGTTCGATCCATCATGCGCCGCGGGTGGCTGCGTCCCGATGTGCGCCTTCTGACACGAGCTTTTGTTATCCCGGGCCTGATGGCATCTTGCGTGGCTATCTTCGGGCCGCCCATGATGGCGGGATTCGTTATCAAGCACGGTGGCCTCGATGGAGGCGCTCTGGTCGAGGATGCCGCCGAAGCCGTAAGGCTGACGGTGATTTACAGACAGTCTTATCCTGCAGCAGCCTTTGCCGCCATACTTGCCAAGCACGCGGTCGGTCTTGTCAAGGTGACGAACCGGTGGACGGCGGGCGTTAGGGATGAGGCGTATTTGATTGGTGAACGTTTGCACAACTTTGGGTCCAGGGCATCTGGGACGAAGAGATCCAGCAGGGCCCAGCGGTAAATGAAGGTGGGGGAGGACAGTATTGACTGGCTAGGAGGATTGGGCTGTAACGACTGCACATATAAAGATTTATGACATGGAGGGTACTCGGCATGAATGGTAGTTTAGAAGGATTGGGCATGGCTCAGGTATTATTGCTATACTAGCCCGAGGCTAGGTTAGGTTTCAACAGCATTATATGTACGTAGGTAAGTAACTGTCAACCAAGAGATGCAAGAAATCAACTCATTATTTTTCTCTTTTCATTTTCGAGAAGCATTAAGAGGTGTTGTGTCTTTGCTATTGTGCATGTCTGTGGTTTGCTGTTAAAAAGGCTCAGCTGGGTAATATCATGCAATATGGGGAGCTTCATTTTGGGAGGGAGGGGCCAACATGCAGCATCCTGACTTGGCCACCAAGAACCCTAGCAAGCTCTAGTTCAAAGCGCTATAACAAGATGAAGAGAAATCAGCATTTATGTATCTTGTTTCATGGAGCATATCCCCTAATATTGCTGGATTTACTAACACCACCTTCATTATAAGACTCGCAGCGCAAAACTACCCGGGAGTGTAGATGGAAGAAGCAAGGAAACAAACGAAGCTGTATATTCCATAACCAAAAAGTCTGGATAATAAATGAAACTGCTCTTGCAAACACCTGTTCACCAAAAACAAAAGAAAAGAATCATACGAACAGTGTGGCAGTGGCAGCACCTTGGGTAGCAACAACCCGTCATGGGGTTTGTTGTCACCTGAAAAGCACCATCCAATCTCATCTTATTTACATTCCGACGAATCAAGTTTCCCCGCGACACGGGATCTGACAGTTACAAAGTACTCGTTACATGTTCGGCTCATGCAGTCGAGCATCATTCCTTACATGCGAAATAATTACCTGCATTCGCCGGGCTGCTGTGAGCCTTTTGGGGCGCGAGTTCGTTCTCCAATCAGAGGCGAGACTCTCCAATCAAAAGGCGAGACTCTCCAATCAGAGGCGCGAGTGTCGGCTGTCAAGTCTCGTGCGCATGCATGGATGCGTTGGCAGAGTCCACCTTTTGAAGGTGAGGCTGTTGCTGAGTGGCTCGAAGGCGGTATATGCAAACTGCAAAATGCACCCCGAAATAACGGAGTACTTCGTACATACAGGTACCGGTACCAAGTACGAGTTTGAGTGCTCGTTCATTGTCGAGCTGGTGTCTTGCAGCGGTTCTTAGTGGTCGACGGCGATGCACCACGTGACCCACAGGGGATCGAGCCCGCTGTAACTGGCAGCAACTGCAGCGCAAGTGCAGCGCAAGTGCAGCGCCCGAGCCGCTGCAATTTGGCCAAGCTGGAGACCTGGAAGACCTGGAGCCCGCTGTTGCCCATGGCGGCCACCTGCGCCTAGGCCGCAAGCAGCATAGCGCCGCCTGCCGGTCGCCCAAATCTGATGCAGCCCCAAGGAGAGTGTCGCATCCAGCGTCACGGGCCAAAACATGCAACTTGCAACCGCCAACTGCAAACTGCAAACTGCAGGCTATCGCGGGCTTTCGAACTGACTCTGAGCGTCTCTCTGCCGCCATCTCTGCCTTCTTACACTCCATCTGCTTTGCGCTGTTCACGGCTCGGCGACCAGGACGGACGTTACTCGGCCCGGGATCCCCTGGCGGCCAGAAACAGCGACGCCGCGCCTCGCGAAATTTGACTCGTTGCCGCGGCTCCTGGTTCTGGTTCTGGCTCTTGTGGGTGATTTGCGCCTTGACTCTCCCGGGAGCGCATCAGAAGCGCCTCCATTTGCGTGTGTAGATTGAAGTCCGGCGTCGGCTTCATCAGTTTCGGTGAGCGCAACCTTCTAGCGGCCTCTGGCGGCGGCTGAAACGGCCCAAAGCTGACGAAAACCCCGGTGAAGGCAAGTCGAGCGACAAACGGGCTGCGTTTACAGGCCTCACCATCGCCGACCCGATCCGAATATCTGCAATCTTGCGACTCCAACTCGTTCATCATCTCCAAGCGACTCTCTCTCAGTCTCTCTTTTTGCTGTTTTGCTCTAGCTTCGAGCTCTGTTTAGCTCGCCGGCTCTTCGACGGTTACACTCCTTAACGATCCACGATAAACCACCACTTGCCAGTGTTTCTTTTTATTTTGTCTCAACAAATATTACTCACGACTTGCGCTCGATTATCCGGTGCTTTGACATTTTAGCGAAATCAAGCCGCATCATAACGATTCATTCATTGTCATTTTTTCCTTTTTTTTTTGTTACCATCTTACGTCGCACAACATTCCATGCCCACACCGCCCGACTCACCGAGAGAGGAAAAAGAACAAGAGAAGGGACGACGACACCCAGCCCACACATAGCTTTGAGCTTTGAGCTTTGATCCACCATGGCCGAACCACCTTCATCGCCTCCTAGCGAGGCTGCCGGAGCCGAGGATGCCTTGTCTTGGTACAAGGCGCAGTACGAGCTTTTGGAGTCTGAGCTGGCCGAGTTCCGAGAGTCCAGTCGGGAATTGGAGCAGGAACTGGAGAAGGATATTGAACGAGCAGAGAAGCAGGAGAGGATCCTGAAAGAGAAGGCCGACGCACTGCGGTTTGAAGTTGAAGAGTGGAAGGTAAGTTGGATGCGCTCATTTTTTAAAACCCTCAATCGGCTTGCAGGCGATTTGGATGAACCAACTCCCCCTTTCAATTACGCTTGCGACGCTTTGAATATTTCGGTTACGGTGGCTAATTTTCTTTTCTCTTCTTAACTTGCGCAGAGAAAATACAAAGAATCCAAAGCAGAAACTACCACTGCCCAAGCTTCGCTAGAAAAGGAAATTACAAACCTTCGAGAGGCAAACCGCACATTGACCCTGAGACTGAGAGACTCTGAGGTTGCCAATGATGATTTCGAACGCCAAGCGCGAAACACCACCTCGTCTCTCGAGGACATGGAATCCAAGTTCAACCAGGCTGTTGAGCGGGGTGTCCTGATGGAGGAAGAGATCAAGATGGGCGAACAGGAGCGTGAAGCGCTTCGCATCGAGTCACAGCGCTTGCGAGAGGAGCTCTCGGAGCTCAAGATTGAAGCTGAGCTCATGCAAGACAAGGTCAAGAAATACGAATCCCGCCACTCGACCATCTCCTCCGACATTTCGATCCTCGAGTCCCCCACCTTTGACAAGGCCGTGGATGCGTCTGTCGACTCGGCCGCGAGCTCGCCTCTCATCACCACGCCCCCAGAGATCACCAAGTCACTGGGAGAGCCGACTACTGAGCTGTTGGATCCACCGTCGCCGCCAATGTCGGATGCCTCGGCGCACATGTCGAGAGCGCCCTCACGGATCCGGACTCCGGCCCCTGCCACCCTTCGCCGGACTAGATTGCCGTCGGTGGATGCCAGCTCTCGAGCCCGTGGAGGTGCCTCCTCTTCGACGGGCAACCGGGTTGTCACTGGTGGCCGCCCGTCCATCAGCGGCATCAGCGGCAACAACAGCAACAGCAACAGCGGCGGTGCGCCTCTTCGGACGCCCACCCATAGATCAACCGTATCACGCAACAGCAACTACAAGATACCCGCGTCAAACTCATTGTCGCACATCCGCCTGCTCACGGCTCAGATGCAGAGGCTCGAGGCCAGAGTGCACTCGGTACGGTCCAAGCTCCCCGCTCCTGGCGGTAGCAGCACTCCGCCTCGCCCGGCTTCTCGACCTGCGATGCCTAGTTTGACTCCCACCGCGCCGACATCTACGGCGGTTCGCTCACGCAAGCGCGCCACTACTCAGTCAACGGCATCATCGTCTTTCACTGGGGACGATCTAAACCTGACGCCTACCAGTAGCTATACTTCGTCGTCCAAGACTAGCCACACTCCCAGGCTTAGCGCGTCTGGTGTTAGTAGAATCAACTTTGGTACTCAGTCCAACGGCCGGACAACAGACTCGGAGATCAGCCGGCCAGTATCGCGGTCAAGCGGAGCATCATCATACGCTAGGCCGCCGTCTCGCAACGAAATACCATTACCAACGCGGCCGATGTCGCGGAGCTCCTTTTCGGCGGGGACCCGAACCCCAATTGGCCGGCCGGCATCCTCCTTTGGCCGCGGGCACTCTGGTAGTGTCAGTGGCGTAAACCTGCTCGGAGAGGAACCTGAGCATGAGCCCCCGTACCGCACGCCTAGTAGGCGCGGTACCTTTTCTACCCGATATGATTTGGGGACAAGCATCAGCGGCATCGGTGGCATCAGCGGCATACCGACACCAGGTAGTGCCATTCCCGCGCCGGGCAGCGGGATCCCAGGGCCAGGCTTGAGACGGCAGAGCGGTGCCAGGAGAATCAGCCTTAGCAGTGGCAGTACCAACACCGGCGGCGTCCCTCTTCGATCGGGCCGCGTTAGCACAACTGGATTCAGGAAACTGGGCGACTTGGGAGAGACTTATTGATGAGATGAGCTCTCGTGTCAAGATTTGCACAGCAACCTGTTTCCGAGACCTTACTCTCTTTAGTATAATTATTCTTTCCTTTTAGTTTTTTTGTTTTTTTACTTTCCCCAAACTCCAGTTCTCGCCTTGCGTTCAATTGTTTTTGTCTGTATTTTGGGAACGGGTGCATTTTGGTCGCTGTGACATTTTTGGCATCACAGAGGCGAACGAGGTGTTGATGATGATTTGATTACGGGCATGTTTTTTCTTCATGCTACAACGCACGGTTGGTTTCATTGCCTTTGCCTCCCGCTTTATTCGATTTTCTTTTTTATCTTTTATTTTTTTACTTATTATACCTCGACCCTTTACCCCGGATCTTGATGCAGGGGGAGGTTCTTGTTCTTGGTACTACACTACACGCACACATGGAAGTTATGAAGAGATGGTACGGGCTGAGCTCGACAAAGACTAAACATAAATTTCTATAGATTGCTTTTCATTTGTCTTTTTTTCCACCTTTTTTTTATTTGCGAGGAGGGATGTTATTGGAAGGGGGGGTTGAATATGAGGGATGATGAGAGGAGGGACAGACAGTGAGGTCAGTGTGGAGGGAGAGAGGATAGCTAGAATTAGGAACTAGATATCAGAGATACGTAGCCTAGAAAAAAAAAATTGATACGTTGTTTTACCTCCTTGTTTTTATCTGGTTGAATGTGCAAAGAGCAAAGAGTAAAAAGTGAGAGCATAGAGAGAGATGGAGAGATGGTTATGTCACCGGCTCGGAGTTTGGATAAGCAGAATGAGATGGGATCGGATTGCCGAAAGAGGCTCGGCCCGGGATGGGGCATGACAGAGCCCGAGAGTTCGGATTCCGTCTTGAGTCTGAGGAAGAAAGTGCGGAATTTACGAGGACGGAATAGGTAGGTAGGAGCTAGAAAGGGAGAGCGGCAGTGCTTATGTATGCATGTAGCTGGAGATGGTAGAAGTAGAAGAGGTTGAAAGGGATATTGTAGTATAGAGGGAATATGAGATCTCGATCTGGTTGTCATGTATCATGTATCATGTTGGGAGCAAAGGGGGAGCACAGCACAGTGCAGTACAGTAGGAATAGACCATACATGAAGTTCCTGGGCTAGGTGCATGTCTGTACGTAAACCTCTACCTACCTTATCCACCGCTCATAGCCGAAAAGAACCTTGGAGAAAAGAATAAGACGGAGTATAGTAGACACGAAATGTTCACCCCCCTCAGTCTTGTTTAGGCAAAGCCTCAAGGTTACTTTTCTCCGGACCTGAGATAGGCAAAAACAAACAATGAAGTTTGGTAATACGGGCTAGCGGTTTTATTAGGCATAGCACTAATGGAGTATGTATGAGTGCTGTAGAAAAAAAAATAGCGACGACGATAGAGGGACAAAGAGGGAATGCTGGAAAAAGAAGGGAAAAAAGAAGCGGGAGCAACGGAGGCCGCAAGTCCGGAGGGAGGATGATGGGCCATTCCGGTGAATTGTGTGGGACGTGATTGGCTGGAATGGAGGGGGCGTGTGTGTGTGTGGTGTCCCCGTTTTTGGAGTTTGTGTGAATTGTTGGGGGGCGTGTGGTGAGCTTTTTTGGTTTTTCTTGGGTTTTTCTTGGGTTTTTCTTGGGATTTTGTTTTCGGGTTCGGGTGTTTTTTTTTCTTGTTTCTTGTTTGTCGGCGGTTGAATGTTTTGTTTTACGGGTATTTTATGAGGATGAGGTGAGAGTGTTGGTGGTGTGATGAGTTAATATATACGCTGTATTTACTTTTGGCAGAATATGGAATATTGTCTGGATATTTATTGCTTTCAAGGAGCATTTGTTAAAATGCAACGAATAATACACAGGGAGTGAAAAAGGTACAAAAGTCGTCGGTTGAGGGTTGAGGTGAGACGGTTTGGCGCAGCCGTTCCCCCGAGCGGTACGGAGCATTTTCGGACGAGAGAAAAAAAAAATGGAAGAGAGATGGAGATCCATCTCATCTGGGCTAAGGTAGGTAAAAGTGGTTGGGTGGACACTCAACAATTGAAGGGGACCCAGAAAAAAAAAAAGAATGATGGGGAGAAGCTTGGGGAGTGTGTACATGGACGTAGTATGACGGATGGGTGGTTTGCTGAAGTAACTTGCTGCTAGGTTGGTTTTTTGTTGGCTTGTTTTGAGATTTTTTGTTTTTGGTGATGGGTGAGCGGAAGATTGGACTGTACGTTATCTTGTTTGTTGCGATGTTATGGACTATGGGATTTAGTTACACTAGATGGATTGATGGGGATGCGGGATGGAAGATGGGATGGGCTGCCCTGCTTGCTGTACGCGTAAAATCGAATTGGAACTGACTCTATCCGGCATAATATTTCGTGGTTTGCTGTACTGTATTACAGTGTACCTATCTCGATGATGGAGTATTGCCGCAAGCATCAAGGTCCTTGGTAATGGTTTATCCACGCTGCTTATTCGCCGATGGCCGTTTTTGGGCACGAGTGCGTCCTTGGTTTAGCAGCGGGAGGCTAAGACCGAATCTCGGGTTTTGGGCGGTGGGGCTGCAGATTTGAATGCTTAATCTTGTTGCAGCGAGGATGGGGCTTCTATGTATCTTCTTCTTGTTTCTCTCTACGGAGTATCTGATGCTTGTTTGTTTAGCCATGTCTTGGGTTTGAAGGGGGGCTGGGCTGGGCTTATCGTCGTCATGGAGTGAGTTCCTTGCCCTTGCTTGCTTGCCGTTCCGATGATAATCTTGCGGTCCGCGGGGGCCGAGGGAGATGAAAGATGAGAGATGAGAGAGCTTAACTTGTAATGTATGTTCAAGGTTGCCTTTGCGGGATGGGTACGGAGTAAGCAAGCAAGCAAGGTGAAATGAGCTCGGCCGGCACGGGGTCCGTTGCTTGCGATGAGCGACGCTTTTTGATTGTAGAAGGTGATGCTAGTAAGGATGCGATGCTTGGGTAGGTACAGTAGGTTTTCGTTTCTAGTCGGTTGTGGTAACACGGGCTGCATTCAGATGCATCCGATACAAACCTTGCTAGGTAACATCATGGATGTAAGAAACGGCATGTAGGTAAGCTGTAAAGTGACAGTCGAGTGCAGCTGCATTTGATTACACGGATGTACAATATGTAGGTACAATGATGATGATGATGATGATGACCGACTGGTATACAGCAGAACAGACGGAGTAATAATCACAGCCAATAATCACAGCCGGCAAGCCTCGACTATCATCAAGTTCCATCCCGTTCCTTCGCACTCCTCCCAGATCCTAGATCCGACCCTAGATCCCTCTCATCATCCTTCCCACCCTCGGCGCGTTACGCAGCGCCGTCATCCTCCCAATGCACTGTAAGCCAGGGTTGCAACGCCGGTCATCATGGGAACAAGAAGTTGTAAGATGTGCAGTCTGCGCTTCCGTCCGTCAGCCTGCTGCCCCCGTCACGTCTATCCGGTTCGGGCAATGCCAAATGGGCTTCTCTTTAATAGCTCGTGTCCACGTCCGGCCCTGGGGACTCCGTCGTCCGTCCGTAGACTGACTAGCTGCTGCAGCTGAGAAATTGAAGGCAACGAAAAAGGACGTCGATTCGATTCGGTGGGTTCCAATGTGCGAGATACAACCTAGATCGGTCGGTGCCTTACTGTGCAAGTAATAACCGTACCTAGATTCAATGGTGGCTACCTCTACCTCTATTCTACGATACATGACCTACGCCGTACATGCGTGGTGTTGCTTGCTTGCTGATAACGCACACATTGCATATACGGAAACGAGCACTGTGCTGGTTAGACTTGATCGATCGATTGCCGGCAGATAGATACGGGGTCTTAGATCGCCAGTGGTTGCATTGGTAGGCAAGGTGTTTGATATCACCCCCAACCCTTTTCTGTACTGTGTGAGTTTGAGTTGATGGTGGCATCAAATGAGCCATCCATTCCCTTGCTCTCTGTCTCCCCCACCCTCAGCAACTGTACAACATCAAGACCCGAGTCTTTTTCTCTGGGTTAATCCTTTTTGTGAATCAATATTCTTTCTTCATCTCTCTCATCTACCCTCTCATCTCCCCTCTCTTCCCTCTGTGAATCCCCTCTACATACAACCTACACAAATCGGGCCCAAAGAGACGGAAACGAATGGTGCCCAAGCCCAATCTTTTGTACCCACCCTCACTAAACTCAATGGCAAAAGACATTCACCCACTGACCCCAACAGATCTAGGGCCGCTTCTCCCCCCCTGTGCCAAGTGCAAGCCACCTGGAGCCAGTCGCCAGCCGCCCAGAAGCTGCTCCGTAATTGCAACTAAAGACGCCCCGAAAGCTTCTCGCACACCCCCGGCCGCAGGGGGTCCGGCTCCAAGTCCCCTCCAAGCCAAGTTGAACCCTCCCTTGCCCCTCGTCGATCGTCTAGTCTAGCACTGTCCTGTTACATTACGTTACGAGAGTTGTCTAGGTTGTCTCTTTGAGCTCTGGGCGGCTTTTCTTTTTATTCTCGGGCCTCCCGCACGACCCAATGCCGCTGGATCTCTTGTAATCCTTTCTTCCTGTTTCCTCCTTCTCGAAAGCGGGTTGCAAATCGTTGTCTTGCGACCATCTTTTGCTCTTCCTCTTCCTCTCTGCCCTGATTCATTCAGCCTCATTCCCTGGCGGGCCAACAAGCTGGGAAACGCATTCACATTCCTACATTCCAACTCTCTGTCCATCCACCTATAATCCAATCAGCCCGTCCATATACCCGCGGTCTGGCTATTTTTCTTAATTTCGCCTTGTTAATACATACTCGGTTCATGTCGACTTGATCGTTTTTCTGTGGGCAGAATCCACGTCAGACTACCGACCGCCTCTGGATCTGATCTGACTTTCCCCTCCCCCTCACTCTAAATTCTCTACTCCAAAAAGCCACAACTTTCTTCTTCTCCCCACCACAATCACATCTCCAGCCGTACAGCAGCCATGGCGGAATCAAATGGCGCCCCGAACGGCAACGGCAGGACGGTGCCTGTCACCCATACCAATGGCAGCGTCACCTACGCCGAGAAGCACAAGATCGCGGACCACTTCATTGGAGGCAACCGGCTGGCGAATGCCCCCGCCAGCAAGGTCAAGGACTTTGTGGCCGAGCATGACGGCCACACTGTCATTACAAACGTGAGTTGAAGTTCTCTCCCTCAACTCAACTGGCCGACGGCGCGCTGACTTGTCAATTCCCAACAGGTTCTGATTGCCAACAACGGTATCGCCGCCGTCAAGGAGATTCGATCAGTCCGGAAATGGGCCTACGAGACGTTTGGCGACGAGAGGGCCATCCACTTCACCGTCATGGCCACGCCCGAGGATTTACAGGCCAACGCCGACTACATTCGAATGGCTGACCACTACGTCGAAGTTCCCGGCGGCACAAATAACCACAACTATGCCAACGTCGAGCTGATTGTCGACATTGCCGAGCGCATGGACGTCCATGCCGTCTGGGCTGGCTGGTGAGTTGCCGATTTTTCTGCTTCTTTTTGCCATTGGCGAGAACTCAATTGACTGACTTGATTTCGTTTCTTTTTAGGGGTCACGCCTCCGAAAACCCAAAACTCCCAGAGTCCCTCGCCGCATCACCCAAGAAGATTGTCTTCATTGGTCCTCCCGGATCCGCCATGCGATCACTCGGTGACAAGATTTCCTCCACAATCGTCGCTCAGCACGCCAAGGTGCCCTGCATTCCTTGGTCTGGAACTGGCGTCGACAAGGTCGAGATTGACGACAAGGGCATTGTCACAGTCGCCGATGACATCTACTCCAAGGGCTGCGTTACCTCATGGCAAGAGGGTCTGGTCAAGGCCAAGGAGATTGGCTTCCCCGTCATGGTCAAGGCCTCCGAGGGTGGTGGTGGCAAGGGTATCCGAAAGGTCACCAACGAGGAGGAGTTTGAGGCTCTGTACAAGGCTGCTGCCAGCGAGATTCCCGGCTCCCCCATCTTCATCATGAAGCTGGCTGGAAATGCCAGACATCTCGAGGTCCAGCTGCTTGCAGATCAGTACGGCAACAACATTTCCCTGTTTGGCCGTGATTGTTCCGTCCAGCGTCGTCACCAGAAGATTATCGAGGAGGCTCCCGTCACCATTGCCAAGGCCGACACCTTCAAGGCCATGGAGGAGGCCGCAGTCCGACTGGGTCAGCTTGTCGGCTACGTCTCTGCCGGTACCGTCGAGTACCTGTACTCACACGCGGACGACAAGTTCTACTTCCTCGAGCTGAACCCCCGTCTCCAGGTCGAGCATCCTACCACCGAAATGGTCAGCGGTGTCAACCTGCCCGCCGCACAGCTCCAGATCGCCATGGGTATCCCCCTGCACAGAATCCGCGACATCAGACTGCTGTACGGTGTCGATCCCCGAACCTCCAGCGCCATTGACTTCGACTTCAAGCTCGAGGGTGCTTCTGGATCTCAACGACGACCCCAGCCCAAGGGCCACTGCACGGCCTGCCGTATCACCTCTGAGGACCCCGGTGAGGGCTTCAAGCCTTCCAATGGTGTCATGCACGAGCTCAACTTCCGAAGTAGCTCAAACGCCTGGGGTTACTTCTCCGTCGGTACCCAGGGTGGAATTCACAGTTTCTCCGACAGTCAGTTCGGTCACATTTTCGCCTATGGCGAGAACCGACAGGCCTCGCGGAAGCACATGGTCATTGCTCTCAAGGAGCTGAGCATTCGTGGTGACTTCAGAACCACCGTCGAGTATCTCATCAAGCTGCTCGAGACCGAGGCCTTTGAGGAGAACACAATCTCCACCGGTTGGCTGGACGAGCTCATCTCCAAGCGTCTTACCGCTGAGCGACCCGACACTATGCTGGCCGTCGTGTGCGGTGCCATCACCAAGGCCCACATTACGAGCGAGGCTCTGCTGGCTGACTACCGTGCTGGCCTGGAGAAGGGTCAGGTGCCTTCCAAGGAGATTCTCAAGACCGTCTTCACCATCGACTTCATCTACGAGGGCTTCCGATACAAGTTCACCGCCACCCGTGCCAGTCTCGACACCTACCACCTCTTCATCAACGGCTCCAAGTGCTCTGTCGGCGTCCGTGCCCTCAGCGACGGTGGTCTCCTCATTCTCCTCGACGGCCACAGCCACAACGTCTACTGGAAGGAGGAGGTTGGCGCCACTCGTCTCTCCGTCGACAGCAAGACCTGTCTGCTGGAGCAGGAGAACGATCCTACCCAGCTGCGAACCCCCAGCCCCGGTAAGCTCGTCAAGTATTCCGTCGAGAACGGTGCCCACATCAAGGCCGGCCAGACCTTTGCCGAAGTCGAGGTCATGAAGATGTACATGCCTCTCGTTGCCCAGGAGGACGGTATTGTGCAGCTCATCAAGCAGCCCGGAGCCACCCTCGAGGCCGGAGACATTCTCGGTATCCTCGCTCTGGACGACCCCAGCCGAGTCAAGCAGGCCCAGGCCTTTGTCGGCCAGCTTCCTGCCTATGGCGACCCAGTTGTTGTCGGTACCAAGCCTGCTCAGCGCTTCGTTCTCTACCACAACGTGCTGACCAACATCCTCAACGGTTTCGACAACTCCGTCATCATGGCCGATACCCTCAAGAAGCTCATCGAGGTGCTGCGCGATCCTGAACTGCCTTTCAGCGAATGGAATGCCCAATTTGCTGCCCTGCATGCCCGCATGCCCCAGAAGCTCGACAGCCAGTTCACCCAGATTGTCGATCGTGCCAGAGGCCGCTCTGGGGAGTTCCCCGCCAAGGCCCTTAGCAAGGCTTTCAGCAAGTTCCTCGAGGATAATGTTGAGGCAGGCGATGCTAGCCTACTCAGGGCAACTCTTGCACCTCTTACCCAGGTGCTTGATGATTACGCCGAGGGCCAGAAGGTTCGGGAACTCAGCGTCATCAACGGGCTTCTCGAGACCTACTGGGAGGTTGAGAAGCTGTTCCAGAGCCGTGCTCAGGAAGATGCCGTCATCCTGAAGCTCCGAGACCAGAACAAGGACAGCCTGGCCAAGGTTGTGCAGATTGTTCTCTCGCACAGCCGCATGAGCTCCAAGAACTCTCTCGTCATTGCCATTCTCGACGAGTACCGCCCCAACAAGCCCAACGTTGGAAACATCAGCAAGTTTCTGCGCGAGTCGCTTCGCAAGCTGACTGAGCTGTCCTCCCGAGCCACCTCCAAGGTCTCGCTCAAGGCCCGTGAGATTATGATTCAGTGCTCCCTGCCTTCTCTTGAGGAGCGTACCTCTCAGATGGAGCACATCCTGCGATCATCCGTCGTCGAATCTCGCTATGGTGAGAGCGGTTGGGACCACCGTGAGCCCAGCTTCGATGTGATCAAGGAGGTCGTCGATTCCAAGTACACCGTCTTCGACGTCTTGACATCCTTCTTCGCTCACGACGATCCTTGGGTCTCATTGGCATCCCTCGAAGTCTACGTCCGCCGTGCTTACCGTGCGTACATCCTTCAGCAGATTGAGTACCACAACGACGAGGCCGAGAACCCTCTCTTCGTCTCTTGGGACTTCCAACTGCGAAAGCTTGGACAAACCGAGTTTGGTGTCCCTGTTCAATCTGCTGCTCCCTCCATGCCTGGCACTCCTAGCGAAGTTGAGCCTAAATTCAACCGCATCAACTCCATCAGCGACATGTCCTATCTCACCAGCAAGTGGGACAGTGGCCCGTCTCGCAAGGGTGTCATTGTTCCTGTCAAGTACATTGACGATGCTGAGGAGCTGCTCCAGAAGGCTTTGGAGACACTGACCTTCTACAACCAGCAGAAGCGACAGAGCAGCACATCAAGTCTTCTTGCTGACCTGAGCGGAAAGCGAAAGCCTTTTGCGGCTCTCAAGAAGGAGTTCCAGAGCCGCAACAACGGTGATGAGCTATCTGCTGTCATCAACGTGGCTGTTCGCGACGCCGAGAGCAAGGATGATGCCGAGACCCTCGCTCGCATCTTGCCCATCGTCCAGGGCCTCAAGAGTGAGCTCTTGATCCGCGGTGTCCGCCGTCTCACCTTCATCTGCGGTCGCAGCGACTGCTCTTACCCTGGCTACTACACCTTCCGAGGCCCCGACTACGAGGAAGACGACAGCATCCGTCACAGTGAGCCCGCCTTGTCCTTCCAGCTTGAGCTTGCCCGTCTCGCCAACTTCCGCATCAAGCCCATGTTCACCGAGAACAAGAACATTCACGTGTACGAGGCTGTTGGAAAGACTGTCGACTCTGATAAGCGCTACTTCACCCGTGCTGTGATTCGACCTGGCCGTCTTCGTGACGAGATCCCTACTGCCGAGTACCTCATCTCAGAGGCCGACCGTGTCATCAACGACATTTTCGATGCCCTTGAGATTATTGGCAACAACAACTCCGATCTCAACCACATCTTCATGAACTTCACCCCCGTCTTCCCGCTCGACCCGGCTACCGTCGAACAGTCCCTCCAGGGCTTCTTGGATCGTTTCGGTGCTCGTGCCTGGAGACTGCGTGTCGCCCAGGTCGAAATTCGCATTGTTTGCACCGACCCCAAGTCGGGTATCCCTTACCCTCTTCGCGTCACCATCACCAACACATCCGGTTATGTCGTTGACGTCGACCTGTACGCTGAGCGCAAGTCTGACAAGGGCGACTGGGTCTTCCACAGCATTGGCGGAACCAAGGACAAGGGCCCTATGCACTTGCTCTCCGTCTCTACGCCTTATGCCACCAAGAACTGGCTCCAGCCCAAGCGATACAAGGCTCACTTGATGGGCACCCAGTACGTGTACGACTTCCCCGAGTTGTTCCGCCAGGCCATCCAGAACAGCTGGGTCAAGGCTGTTAAGAAGCAGCCTGCTCTGGCCGCTCAGCAGCCCAAGGTCGGTGACTGTATTACATTCACGGAACTTGTGGTTGACGACAAGGACAACCTCGACGAGGTCAACCGTGAACCTGGCACCAACACTTGCGGTATGGTTGGATGGATCATCAAGGCTAGAACTCCCGAGTACCCCACCGGCCGTCGCTTCATTGTTGTCGCCAACGACATCACCTACAAGATTGGTTCGTTTGGCCCCAAAGAAGATGACTTCTTCCACAAGTGCACGCAGCTGGCTCGCAAGCTCGGAATTCCTCGCATCTACCTGTCTGCCAACTCGGGTGCTCGCCTGGGTCTCGCAGACGAGCTGATGCCTCACTTCAAGGTCGCATGGAACGATGCCACCAAGCACGAGGGAGGATTCCGCTACCTGTACTTGGATGAGAAGATTAAGCAGCTCTACAAGGACGAGGTTATCACTGAGGAAGTGGTCGAGAATGGTGAGAAGCGACACAAGATTGTCACCATCATTGGAAGGGAGGATGGTCTTGGTGTTGAGTGCTTGAGGGGATCCGGTCTTATTGCCGGTGCCACCAGCCAGGCTTACAACGACATCTTTACCATTACCTTGGTCACCTGCCGCTCAGTCGGTAAGTATTTTTGCAATCTGTTTCTATCCTTGGATGTATTTGACTAATGTTTCTTGTTCCCAGGTATCGGTGCTTACCTTGTCCGTCTTGGCCAGCGTGCTGTCCAGATTGAGGGCCAGCCCATCATCCTTACTGGTGCTCCCGCTCTGAACAACCTGCTTGGTCGTGAGGTTTACTCATCCAACCTTCAGCTTGGTGGCACTCAGATCATGTACCGCAACGGTGTCTCACACATGACTGCCAACGATGACTTTGAGGGTGTCTCCAAGATTGTTGAGTGGATGGCATTTGTGCCTGAGAAGCGTGGCGGTCCTGTTCCCGTCATCCCAAGCATTGACGGCTGGGATCGTGACATTTCTTACCACCCTCCCCAGAAGCAGCCTTATGATGTTCGGTGGATGATTGGCGGTAAGCAGGAAGACGACGGTTCTTTCCAGAGCGGTCTGTTCGACAAGGACTCCTTCGTTGAGGCCCTTGGCGGCTGGGCCCGAACCGTCGTGGTTGGTCGCGCTCGTCTTGGCGGTATTCCCATGGGTGTTATCGCTGTTGAGACTCGCAGCGTTGAGAACATTACGCCTGCTGATCCCGCCAACCCCGACTCTATCGAGCAGATCACCAACGAAGCTGGTGGTGTCTGGTACCCCAACTCTGCCTTCAAGACTGCCCAGGCCATCAACGACTTCAACAACGGTGAACAGCTTCCTCTCATGATCCTGGCCAACTGGCGTGGTTTCTCCGGTGGTCAGCGAGACATGTACAACGAGGTGCTCAAGTATGGTTCATTCATTGTTGATGCCCTGGTCAAGTACGAGCAGCCCATCTTTGTGTACATTCCTCCCTTTGGTGAGCTCCGTGGTGGTTCATGGGTCGTTGTTGACCCTACTATCAATCCTACTGCTATGGAGATGTACGCTGATAACGAGGCTCGCGGTGGTGTCCTTGAGCCCGATGGTATGATTGGTATCAAGTACCGCAAGGACAAGCAGCTGGAGACCATGGCTCGTCTGGATCCTACCTACGCCGAGCTCAAGAAGAAGCTGGAGGACAAGGCTCTCCCCAGCGATGAGGCCGAGAAGATTAAGCTGCAGCTTACCATTCGCGAGAAGCAGCTGCTGCCCATCTACTCACAAATTGCTGTGCAGTTCGCTGATCTGCACGACCGTGCCGGCCGCATGAAGGCCAAGGGTGTCGTCCGTGACTCTCTGGACTGGAGCAATGCCCGCCGATACTTCTACTGGCGTCTGCGCAGACGTCTTAACGAGGAGTACATCCTCAAGCGCATGAACACCAGCTTCCTGCCCACTCCTCAGCTGAACACTGCCAAGGCCAACGAAGCTCGCTCCAAGGGCCTGGGCCTGCTCGAGAGCTGGTCTGGCATTGTCGGCTGGGACCGCAAGGACCAGGAGGTTGCCGAGTGGTACGAGAAGGAGACCCAGTCCATTGGCCAGAAGGTCGAGGCCCTCAAGGCCGACAAGCTTGCAGCTGAGCTGTCTGAGGTTGTGCGCAGCAATGAGAAGGCTGGCTGGAAGGGTGTTCGCGAGGTTCTGCGGGTTATGCCTGTGGAGGAGCGGGAGGCTATCCTCAAGTACTTGAAGGAGTAAAATGTTTAATGATATAAAATAATTGGGATGGGTAGAGTTGGGCATAGTGTTTTAGAAGCGGGTGTATGGGTTATGTTTTGATGTTTTACGATAGATACAATTTATGAGTTTTCAAGTTCAACAAACTATGTCTCTTGTGTGAAGTTTTGGCCACAAACGCGTATTTCTTCTCTGACAGATGTATAAATGGGAAGACTGAAGTAAATAAAGAGAGTGGTTCATAGATCATTATCGCCGTGTCCCTGAAATCTTCTTGACCACCTGCATCATCTACACAACTCAATAGTTAACCGTTGTTACAATCTGCATGTTTGCTCCACGCTTGTATATCCAATAGATGTGGTGTGACGATAAAAACGTTTAGCCTTTTTTGTGTGCATTGTATACTTAATACGAGTACTGAAGTTGATTGGTTGGTAGACAAAAACGGCCGAACTACAAATTGTCAAATCATATTTATATCCTCACCAATCCCATATGGTTATCACTTTAAGGGCAGGGTATCCAATTGGTTGATAATAAGCCAATTATACCTGCAGCATGAAGTGGTTGCCTTGCCATTCTACTGGCCGCGGCTCATTATTTGATGCAGAGCGGTGGCCGATTTCACCCTGCGCCTTTCCCCTCTTCTCATCGAAGGGTATATTTCTTACCTGTTTAGCAAATTGCAATCGAAATCTTTCGTTTTCTTTCTCAACTGAGGGAAAATTTCCTTTCGCTCTCACGCAAATAAATATTAATACCCTGGCAGCGTTCACTGCGGCTTGAAAATGGCACCAGAGAAGAGGTCTCATGACGACTATAGTGTCGGATGGATATGCGCTTTACCAAAGGAACAGACGGCCGCGACGGCCATGCTAGACGAGAGACATCCAGATCTATCAAAGCCTATGAATGACACAAACACCTACACGCTCGGCTCAATCGGGTCGCACAATGTTGTTATAGCTTGCTTGCCTAAAGGGCAATATGGTAACAATTCTGCGGCGAATGTCGCGACACTCATGATTAGAGCATTTCCTTCTATCAAGGTCGGTCTTTTGGTTGGCATTGGTGGGGGTGTACCGATGAAAGTGAGGCTTGGCGATGTTGTCGTCAGTACCCCAAGCGGCCAATATCCCGGAGTCGTCCAGTGGGATCTTGGTAAAGCGACAGAGGGTGGTAAATTTGAGAGGACTGGGGCTTTGAGTAATCCACCAAGTTCTCTTTTAACCGCCTTGGGCAGGCTAGAGACGGAATATGAGCTGAAAGGATCGAAAATCCCCAGCTTCCTAGAAGAGCTCAAGGCGAGGTATCCAAGGTTGGCAAAGAAATACCTGAAATCTGCTTCACTTCAAGATCTGCGTTTTAGAGCAGATTACGCCCACATTCATGAGCCGTTTATGAACACGCAAGGTGCTACTGATGGCATTGTCGAGTCGTCGCTGAATGAAGATGACGGAGTAGATGACGAATGCGAAGAGTCATGCGCGTTTTGTGATAAAAGCAAGACCGTGAAGAGAAAGGCCCGATCGATGAGAGTTCATCATGGACTCATCGCGTCTGGAAATAAAGTAGTTAAGGATGCTTTACTTCGAGATGAGGTGAATAGATCGCTTGGAGGAGACGTGCTTTGTTTTGAGATGGAGGCAGCTGGATTGATGAACAATTTCCCTTGCTTAGTGATTCGGGGCATCTGCGA
This sequence comes from Trichoderma harzianum CBS 226.95, assembly GCF_003025095.1. NCBI lineage: Eukaryota > Fungi > Ascomycota > Sordariomycetes > Hypocreales > Hypocreaceae > Trichoderma > Trichoderma harzianum. The sequence goes on along the minus strand of NW_020209250.1, from coordinate 267,520 downwards.
CTATTGCGATTCACATAAGAACAAAGCCTGGCAAGAACATGCTGCGGCGGTGGCAGCGGCATTTGCTAAAGAGGTGCTCGGTTGTATTCAACATACCGATGTCAAGAATGAACAACTCATCAGCGACGCGATGAACGAGGGTTAGTGCTTTCTTTTCACTGCTTGCTTAAACTTATATATCTGAGTTTCTAAACAATACCCGAATCAGTGAAGCAAGACATTCGGCTTGTACATGAGGTAGCCATAAAAACGAAAAATCATTTGGATACTCTTCTTGATGGTATGGTTGAACTACTCCCCCATACCTTTCAGATGAATGCTTATGCTAAGAGGTGCGAAGATAATGCACTCAAGAAGCAAACAGAAACTCTCGCTTGGCTAAGCCCTCTGGAATTTCCTCCACTGCAGCATGAATATCTTAGGAAATGCGCACCTGATACTGGCCATGAGTTTGTAAAGTCAGACGAGGTTCAAAGTTGGATGTCAACATGCAATCAAACCTTGTTTTGTCAAGGCGTTCCGGGAGCGGGAAAGACCTTCCAAATGGCAATCCTAGTCAACAACCTGATGGAAAAATTTCGAAGTGATGACACAGTTGGTGTCGCCTACTTATACTACAACTTCAAGAAGCAGCAAACCCAGAAAGCAGAGCATATGCTCGCAAATATTATTAAACAACTCGCCCAGATTTCAAGACCTTTTCCCGAATCAGTGCACCAACTGCGCGAACGACATAGCCCCACGAGAACTCGCCCATTCCTCGGAGAACTTTCCGACACCCTCACAGTGGTTATCCAATCTTTTTCACGGGTATTTATTCTCATTGATGCTCTCGATGAAGGGGATGACTGTGAACGTACGAACTTTTTGGGCCAGATGTTTGCCGTGCAAGAAAAGTCTGGGTTTAACCTATTCGCAACATCTCGAACTGTCAACACTATTACGGCTACGTTTGAAGGATCTCTGTCTAGGAATATTTCACCATCTCGTCATGATATTTTCCAATTCCTCGAGACACGCATGTCGGAGCTACCATTATTCGTAGCAGGCGATATAATTCTTCAAGATGAGATCAAGGCGTCTGTTGAATCAGCTATCGGAGGAATGTAAGTGTTGTACACTGGTGAAGCGATGAACAACTTTGCGTGCTAATATTTACACCTAGGTTCCTTCTTGCCCAACTGTACATCAATTCTCTGATGGGCAAAAGATCCCCGGCAGCACTCCAAGTAGCGCTCAAAGACATACGCCGGGCTTCATCATCATCGGATAAATCAAGAGTATTAGAAGAGGCGTATGATAAGTCCATGGAGCGAATACAGCAGCTGAAAGGAGATTTGCCCTGTGACGGATTACTGATACTTTCTTGGATTGTCAAAGCGAAAAGACAGATGAAATTAGCAGAGTTACAAGAGGCTCTTGCTGTTGAATTGGGTTCATCTGAACTAAATAGCGACAACATCCCAACTGTTGAGCATATAACAGAGGCTTGCGCTTCCTTGGTAGTGATCGAGGGAGATACCCTTGAGCTCGTACACTACACAGCTCAGGAATACTTCGAGCACCCAAACAACAAGTGGATGCAAAAAGCCCATGAAAACATAATGCAAATATGCATGGCGTATCTCTCTTTGTCAATTTTCGGAGATAAACCATGTCTATCACAGAAGAGCCTGAATAAGCGAATCGAAAACAATCCTATGTACAACTACACAGCTACGTACTGGGCGTATCATACAAACGAAGCTTTAAACCAAGATTTGGAAGTTTCAAGGGCAATTGAATTTCTTGAAAATGGCCAGATTCGAGGATCATGGTATCAAGACCTACTATATAGCCACTTCCGTTTCGAGCCTGATTTTATTCCGGCTCAGTTAACTGCGCTACACGTCGCAGCTTTCTTCGGCCTACATGACGATGTCGTCTCAAGGCTAATCGAGGAAGGGCACAGTCCGAACGCTAAAGATTCGCTATCACGAATGCCGATATGGTGGGCTGCATGGAATGGACATGATAGAGTCATACAGCTTTTAATTGAAGTAACTACAGACCTGGAAACGAAAGATGTGGAGTATGGCTCGACGCCGCTACACATAGCTGCTCTGCTAGGTTATGAGAAGATCGCCGAATTACTCCTCAAAAAATATTCGATAAACTCTACATCTCTGAAAGGCTGGACACCATTGAGCCTGGCCCTCCACCACGGACATAAAATCCTTGCTGAGCTGTTCGTTGAAAAGGGAGCAAATATCGAAGCTACAGGCAGCTCTCATCAAACACCACTAGCTATAGCTGCAATGGAGGGGCATTTAGACGCAGTTAAATGGCTGATTGAGAAAGGGGCCAATATTGAAGCACGGGACTGTAACAAACAGACCCCGTTAATATTGGCTACAATAGGAAAGCACGACAATGTTATGCGGTATCTCATTGAGAAAGGCGCCAACAGAAAAGCTATGGATAACAACAACGAGACGTCATTTACCACATCCCTTCAAAGAACCCAAAAGAGTGTTACGAAACTCTCTATCGGAAAAGGGGTGAGCCTAAATAAGGCCATGTCAAATAAATATACACCGTTAACTTCGGCCATCAACGACGCAGATTATGACATGGTTAAATTGTTAATCAAGAGAGGTGCCAACTTGGACGGTCTCGATAAACATGGCAAGACTCCATTACTCACAGCCATCGACAGAGGAAATAAAGATATGATTGAATTCCTGATTGAGAAAGGGGCTGGCTTGGAGGTTAAAGGTTGCTCAAGTGGTGATACACCGCTGATATTTGCCACGAAGCAAAACTGCTTGAATTTCGCCAAACTGCTTATTGAGAAAGGGGCCAATTTGGAGGCGCAAGATGATGAACTTGCGGCGACTGCAGTGAGCCATGCCGCTGAACACGGGTTTACAGAAATTATCCAACTGCTTCTCGACAATAATACCAATATCGAGACAAAAGATAATGACGGTGATACGCCATTATGTGTTGCTGCTTATTATGGGCAAACTGCAGCAATCCAACTACTTCTCGAAAATAATGCCAACATCGAGACAAAAGGTAATAAC
>NW_020209250.1:0-264297 GCF_003025095.1 Trichoderma harzianum CBS 226.95 | reverse complement strand
CGCCATTAAGTATTGCTACTTACGAGGGGAACACTGCAGTAATCCAACTGCTTCTTAATAATAATGCCAACATCGAGACAAAAGACATTGCCGGTGATACGCCATTAAGTATTGCTGCTTACAGGGGGCACACTGCAGCAATCCAATTGTTTCTCGATAATAATGCCAACATCGAGACAAAAGACATTGACGGTAAAACGCCATTAGGAAATGCCGCTCACTGGGGGCACACTGCAGTAATCCAACTGCTTCTCGATAATAATGCCAACATCGAGACAAAAGATAAGGACGGTGATACACCATTAGGTATTGCTGCTTATTATGGGCAAACTGCAGCAATCCAACTGCTTCTCGATTATAATGCTGATATTAATGCTAAGAGCAACGACAAGTTCACTCCATTGTGGATAGCCGTTGATTTCGGCAATAGTTCGGGAACCAGAGTACTTCTCGAGCATGGAGCCGATACAGATCTTCCATATAAAGATACATTGATGCATTTAGCAGTCCAAAAGAAGAAATTTGAGACAGTTCTCGTTTTACTTGAATTCGAAGATGTTCAAGTTGACAAAAAAGATAGTGTCGGTCGCACGCCATTGTCATACGCGGTGGAAAAAGGGGGGAAATCTATTGTGAAAGCACTACTAGACTCTGGGAAGGTAGATGTCAACAGAAAAGACAAAAAAGGCCGAACGCCTCTATCTTATTGCACCTCAAGCAATGTGGCAACTCTTCTACTCAACACGCACAAGGTTGATGTCAATTCGAAAGATAATCAGGGCAGAAAACCGGTTTGGTACGCTACTAAAACTAAGAATCAGAAGCTGATTGAGCTGCTACGACAACACGGTGCAAGGAAAGTTTGAAAGGAAAAGAAAGCTCGAGAGTAAAGGATACCTCGAAGACAGAGGATAGTGCGAAGGCAGAGGATAGCGCGAAGGCAGAGGATAGTTCAAAAGCAAAGAGCAAACGCCGAAAGGCCTAAAACAAACAGTCAAGATAGACGGGAATAGAATGTTGAGAAATATTATAATCGTGTAATGCAAGATGACAAAAGATTAAAGGAGAACTGACAGCCCATTGCCCATCGATACAAGGTATTGAATAGCCTGCTGTGGCATTATAAAGATAATGCTATATCGAGGGCAATCATACATTGAGAATGGAGATGACTCTTTTACGTTGGCTCGCTTTCTTTCTCCATCTATTGATTTACTTTCTTGTTCTGTCGTTTTTAATCCCATTGATCTCTTCGTTGGTGGAGGTATACGGTTTGCTACATAGCTAGCAGCAAACGAGAACACCCCTACAGCCAACAACGAGAAAGGCCACTTCCTTGTATAGAGTTTTAAGATTTTTCTCCTCTTGACTTCCCTTTATTATTCACTTTTCCGATACTAAGTCTCCGATTGAATTATTTCCACTTGGCATTATGACATTATGTTTGTCTTTACTCCTCCGGCGGCACCCTCGTCCGTATCTGCACCCCATGCCACTCCTTCACAAGATCCCCCAAAGCCGCATTCACCATCCTCTGCTGCTTCAACATATTCAACCCCTTGAACACCGGCGAAGTAATATCAATAGCATACATGCTCCCACAACCACCTGATATATCCTGCACAAGCAGCGACGTCGGGTTCAGCTTCTCCGCTAGAATCGCCGCGATCGAGGCTTCGGCGGGTGACATGTCCGCCTCTTGCTCTTCCAGCTGCTCATTGGAAGAGGGCGAGGAGTATTTCCGGAGAGGAGTCATGGAGAATTGGCGGGATGTCGTTGAGGAGAGATGGCGAGTGCGCTGGGGAGAGAGTTTGTTGGTGATGGTGGGCTTGAAAGTGTTTGCGATAGGCGCAATTGCCGTGCGAGAAGGGCGTGAGGCTGTTGCGAGGAGGCGCAGACGTAGCGCGGAGCGGCAGGAGGAGCAGATCATGATTGCGATTTGGCAATTCGAGTTTGTCTGTCTGAAGATGATGTTGAGTAGAGAGATGAAAGATCGATCCAATGCTGTTGGGAGAATTATTCAGCGGGAATTGAATGGAGCTTGCCGGAAGCTGTAGCGTGCGATGGGCCGAGCCGGGGCTTTGCCGATGGCCGGCTATTGCCCGCATCCAAATTGCCGAATTGAGCAAGTGACCGGATGAGGAGCTGGAGTAAGTCAAGTTATAAGCTTAATCACCAGCTCGGTATACTGTTTGTCAAGTTGTCTTAATGTATTTTTAGAATATCAATCAATCATGAGTATTAATTATTAGAGCGTGTTGCTTAACGCTGTGCTATGCCAACTCCAGCCATCCCATTCCGCTCATGTCCGAAATAAACACGCTCCTAGAAACACACATTACAATATAGTACACCACAAGTAAACCACTTACACCATCAAAATCACCTCACAATCCACATTCCTCCATTCCCATACACCTTATCCTGCATCACACCAACCTCAGATCTCACCCCAACCCAATGCATCGGTATCTTATCCACCTGCGACACCACCCTCCCCGTCGTATCATCCAGCCTCTCTCCAAGACTTCGGCTGCTCTTCACACTCTTCATCATCGCCACCGTATCGTGCGGGCCCCAAGCCACGCGACCTAGACTAGCAAGAGTGTTCATAATGTCTTGAGAGTGCTCCCCTGCGAGATGCTCTGGCGGGGTATGGGGGTTGGCAGCTGGGTGGAGGAAACCCATGAGCAAGACTTTGACTTTGGCATCGACGAAATGCATGTCTTCAAAGTCGTGGATGATGTGTACCATGACGTTGTTCTTCATGGCGACAGAAGGAGGTGCGTGTCGAGACGGCGCTATGGTAACGACAGCTTCGAGCCAATCGGTGGGCAGCATGTCATTTAATCCTCCGCTTGCATCGTCGTTGCTGTTCTTGGGGGGTTGTATGCAAGCCCAAGCGGCGAATACACCTCCCATACGAACCTTGACTTGATCTGACACACCACTCAGATTGGCCGTTGGGATACCCAGTTCTGCAATCGACCTGCCCGTCCCTCGAACAACTTTTCCGTCGAATTTCACGGGAAACGGCGCCTCGGGACCGCTCTCTGAACCAACCATGTGAATCACCGGCACATTCACCATCAGGGAATCATATCTTTCCTGTTGATCCCTCTGCCGTCGCCAAGAATCCTGCACTGCATCTCCCATACCAGTTATCTGATAACTCTGATAAGCCATCGTGCCAGCCTTCTTCACCGTGGAATTCGTCACAATGCTGCCTACTTGGCTATTCACCACTGCGCTCGCCGCTCCGATATACTTGCTCGCCATAACTTGTCCTACTGTGCTGGCAACCTTGACGCCCATCTCCAAAGGCATCGTACTCAGGCTCGCACCCCTCACGACGCTCACATCAGCAGACGTACTCGCCACGCGAAACACTGGACTCCCGCACAAAACCTTCTTGCCGGCTTCTGCACCTCCGCAGAGAACAAGGCGAAAGTAGCCATCCGACGCGGTGGCGGGAATGCGCACGATGTGAGTTTCTCGCGGAACGTGCTTCTTTTGGCGCCCCGACGCCTTTTTGGCAAAGCGCTTGAGATCTCGCTGGAGACTGCGCTCGTCTGCCTCGGACGTGTCACTCACGTTGGCACGACGAGCAGGCGTGACGTCGATCCAGGACGAGGTTGTGCCGGCCAACGCCTTGATAGCCATGCCCATGTTGCCAGAGTATCCCTTTTGCTGCATCCAAAGGGTCCGCGTAGGGGGTAGAGGCTCATCTGAGAGGATTGTGATGGAGACTGAAGTAGAAGGGCCAGAATACCATATCAATGCACGAGTGTGTCGAATAATGGAGTAATGTCGCGTGGACTCTGAAGGATGAGAAATGAGGCCCGAGGCAAAATACTGAGCTTCGCCAAACGCCGACTTCCAGATTGAATCCTGCTGCTTCGTTTCCATGGGCAAAGTAACTGCCTGCTGCGGATGCGGCCGCGAGAAGCCAGGTGAAGGCGGAGCCCCAGCAGAGAGCCCTGAGGAACTCTGAGCGCGCCGAAGAGGCAGTTCCGGTGGTGCAGATGGCGAGAGATTGCCCGGAGACGGCGAGAGGCCCGGATAAGGTGGCGGAGGAGGCAGATCCTCGTACGGCATCATGCTCACGGGAGCAGGGAGCGCTTCGGTGCTGATCTCCGGGAGACGAGCCGTGGTGGCGGATCGCGTCACAGGAGGAGGAGGAGTGGGCTCGTGCTTGAGATTGGCGGCTGATTTGCTTGGTCTCAGCTGTTGACCTCTTGAAACTGCTTCAGCCGGCGATGCAACTGATGGCGATGGCGATTCGTCCATGTACATGTCATAAATGTCTGCTTGGTGGTCATATCCAGGCGCTGGGACGGGCCGCCGCCTCACCGGCAGGGGCTTACGCACGTATCCCATGCCAGGAGATGCCATTGATAACCTTAGATAGGGGCAATTTTAAGAAAAAGAAAAAGAAAAAGAAACGAAAGGGAGCCGATCAATTATCCCTGGCCGCTGGCGATGCATCACGTCTTATTTCGGCGTTGGGCATCGGTTTCCGGGCACCCGGCCAGATGGGTATATTATAATGGCTCTTCCGGGAAATGGGTCGTCAAAGGGGCTCTCTTTGTCCGGACTCGCTGGGAATTTGTCCGGCCTGAGTCTAAGGCCTTTGACCGGGGCGCGAAAAGTTTGCACAGTGTGTCGTGAACAAAGCGATCAATGGTGGATTCGTATTAGTACGCGTAAGCAGATTCGCACCTCTTCAGCTTTGTGTAATCTCGTATACAAAGGTTAGTGTGCACAGAGCGAGATTGATATCATCATTTGGTCATTTCTTTTTGTTTCTTTCAATTTTTAATTTTTTTTTGTCTTTTGTCTTTGTTCACATTTTGACGCTATGGGAAATGGCTTGCTTGATTGCGTCTTCTAGCTAGCCGCCATGAGGGCCTCCAACTGAGCCGGCTCCTTGATTGCGGTGGTGAGGTTTTCATAGCCCGTCTCGGTGACAAGAATGTTGTCCTCGATACTGTAGCCACGTCAGTGTGTTATTCGGATAGTAAATCACAGTAGATGGAAATGAGATTGCTGGCTTACCGAACACCACCCACGTCCCAGTACTTGGCGAGCACATCGGCGTCAATGTACTTGCTGTGCTCGGGATTCTCCAAGTAAGGATCGATGATGAACTTGCAAAAGTAGACCTGCAGCCGTGTGAGATTAGATGCATCAAACGAAATCTCATGAAATACTTACACCGGGCTCAACAGTCACAACACCACCAGCGGGAACCTGGCCTCGCAGGCGCAGGTTCTGGAAGATGACATCGGGGTCCTGGCGGTTGTGGTTACCGCCAGTGTCGTGGGTGTCCATGCCCAGGTAGTGTCCCAGGCCGTGAGGGAAGAAGGCCTGGCTGGTTCTGGCCTTGAAGATCTCGTCCTTGTCGCCCTTGAGGATACCGATGGCCAGCAAGCCGTCAATGGCAATCTTGTGGGCCAGGATGTGGGCATCTTCCCAGGCCACGCCGGCCTTGAGGATCGCCATGGTCTCCTTTTGCATCTTGAGGACAATGTCGTAAATCTCGCGACCCTCTTTGGTGAACTTGCCATTGAGAGGGAAGGTTCTTGTCTTTGGTTGCAGCGTCAGTCTCGCAGTCACATCGAAGCTGAGTTACCTCATGACTCTCTAGTCCTCAGAAAGGGGGGAAAGAAAGGAAAAGGTAGGCCACTTACGATATCGGCAGCGTAATTGTCCCACTCGGCACCAGCATCAATCAGCAGGTTCTGCTTTCCAGCCAATGGAGCAACGTTGGTGATGTAGTGAAGAGTCGCCGCAGCTGTGCCGCTAGCAACAATGGGGGTGTATGCCATGTTCTTGGCGCCGTGGGCAACACATCGCTCCAAGAAGACAGCCTCGAGCTCTCTCTCGTTGGATGCCTTCTTGGCCTTTTCCACGACGGCCTTGTGGGCCAAGCTGGAGACGTAGTTGGCCTTGCGGATCATGGCCACCTCGAACTCATCCTTGACGACGCGAGAGACCTCGATGGCCTCCTTGAGGAGAGCAAAGTCCTTGTTCTCGAATCCAATAAAGGTGATGTGATCTGAGACTTGGCCGTTGATGGCGTAGATTGTAGAGGTGCCGTTTCCGCTCGAAATGTGAGCCAGCGTCGCGTTGACCTCGGTGGTGTACTTGACCTCGTCGACGTCGTACAACTTGAGGGCCTCGTCGATGGTGGTTGGGAGGCCGGACCAGATGACATCGTGAGGGTCGATCGGGGGGATGAAGAGGGTTGATTTGGCGGACTGGATGTCGTAGGTGAAGTAGCAGTCGGGCAGGTTGCAGCCGGTGAGGTAGTAGAAGTAGCGGCGCTGGCTATATAGAACCAGGCGAAGTTAGCACATCACATACATTCCATTGTTAAGCATGTACAGGGCTGTCTTTGCCATACCGGAAGGGCTCGGGAGAGTCATTGTCCTCGAGAAGCTTGGTCATGCGGCCCTCGAGATAGAGAACGCCGTTGGCCTTGGGATCCTTCTTGCGGATCTGGTCGACGACGCGACTGGCGTGCGCCTTGCCCGGGTACTTGCCCTTGAGCACGGCTTCGAAATCTTCGGCGACCATCTTTGCGTGGAATCGATGCGACGAGTGTGAGAAGCAGCGACGAGCGTGTAGAGGTAGATGTTGAGGAGCAAAAGTTGATGGCCAAGATCGGGATTGGCAATGATTTGGATCAAGTTTATGGTGGGGGATTACGCGGGGCAGTCTGGGTACATGTACAAGCGCTGATAGCAGAGTTGGCCGATGGACAGGTCGCAATGCTGCGAAACCGGACATAGGGCAGGCGGATAAGAGCAATACTGTATGTCTGGAGTAAGCAATCAATGGAGATTTACATTAAAAATCCGTGGACTTGCATCGTTGTCCGGAAGGGGCGCCTCCAAAAAGTTCCATCATGAGGCCTTCGATGTCGGGGTACTTTTTTCTGGATCTCGGCCTTGGACTCCGTTTTTGCCGAGTGTAGGTTAGGTACAAGTCCGAGCCAAAGCTCCCGGAGCTGCAAGCGGCTGTGGCGCGGACAAAGATTGATTGGATGGAAAGCTGCAGCCTCTGATATCAAGGTCATCTATTACAGAATCGAGTCAAGATACAATATAGATTGCCGTATACAGCAACCAGATGCACTTGATGCATTAGACGAGCAGCAGTTCAACTAACAAACTCACATCCAGCTGGCATAGAATGAAACACATCAAACAGCAGCCCTGTAAGAGCCCTGTAAGAGTCCCATGTGCTGTGGCAGCTCTCCAGTGCTGTAAAGTTCAAGGTTCACGGCAAACGAACGCACGGGCGGCGAACCACTGCACGGCGAACCACTGGAAACCCCCGAGTTAGGGGACTCCACCCCGCTGGAACTGCTCGTCTCGTCTCCACAGCGGCTCGGCTGCCAGCGGCTCATCTGACATTACGCTATCATCCATACATCAATGGATGGATTGATGTCAGAATGTCTGGACGGCTCGTATCTTATCAAACCCAACTGAGACTTGAGCTTCAACTCCAACTTTTGCTGCAGGTCTCAGCCACATAAAAAGTTGAATGGATGCAAAGTCGGGCAATCTGTACAGGAAGCAGATCTCTGCCAGCTATCAAAAAAAAAAAAAACTAGCCCATATCAGTATACCCCCTGCACACGGAACCTCACATTAGTGCATCAATATACAAAGATACCCGACGGCTAAGGGTCAGGGAGATCGACAGTATGGATGTCAGTGCAGTGCTGGGATTTACCTCAGCGCACAGACACGGGAGCATGAACATCCATAGCTTCAAAGTACCAAATACTTATGACATGCTGCTGAGACAGGGCTTTATTGATGTGTCCCGTCCTTGGGCCAAGCTGTTTAGCTGTTGAGATAGTAGAGTCTGAGGGGGCGTGGGTGCAAAAGCATTGTATCTGTATACATCATGTATAAACTCATATCACTTAGAAGCGTCCGTCTCCCTTGCATGAAGCTTCAGTTGATCCCCATTGATCTAATCCCTGCATCTTACTAACCTGGTAACCAGCTGCTTGGAGCGGATGAACCCGAATGTACCTGTGCTAGTACCTACTCGTACGTACCTCTTTCTATAGCACCGGAAGGGAGGATGAGTAAGGAACGAGGGCTGGACTGCCTCTTACCTGTATCTACATGTATTCTCTTATGTAACGAAGCTTCTTCATCTCAACCATCTTGACGCAAAATTATTCCTCCAAAATACCTTCATGGACTGCTGTCCTACTTGTGCTGATCATTGCCGGCAGATGCTGTACCCCCCGTGGAACCCTACAGACATCTGATCTGTCCCGGGAAGCCGGGCCGTCAAACATTGGGAAATATTACTCAGCCGCATCACCAGCATCACGTCTCCCGCCTCCCGTCTCTCTCCCTGCATAACGACAGGCCATCAGCGCCATCTCGCAGAAAGAAGCCTCTTCGGTCGTGTCTTTCGTATACGAGTAGCGTCGTGTCGTCGCCTACGTGCTACAATGCTGTGCCGCCCTTGACGAGTCTCTCCGGCTTCCATCCATACCCATGGCAGTCTCAGACTCACCGCAAATCCAAAGTGTCCGAGTCCAGCTTCATCTCGCCAAGCCTTTTACTTTTTTTCCACGGCTTCAGGCGGTGGACGAGGGATCCAGATCTCTTCGACCCTTCTCCACGTACATGTATGAGACAGAAATTACCATCTCCGCGGAACCAGCTTCATGGAGTGGTGTTGTATGCTGGAGCATCGCGGCTCAACATGATGAGACAAACTTCAATAGTGTCCAATCTGCTGGTTCGAAACACCGACTCTTGCCGTGCTCGCCGTCATCTCTCTTAACGCCGGCCACCTGATGGCCAAGCAATGTCCGCACCGCCATGCTGCCTGAAAATTGCTCAAGACAATGAGAGCCACGCGCGTCATAAGACTTCAATAGTCCATATCATGTCTCAGGACACTTGGTGAGCTCCCAAATACACATCCGCGAGCATACGAATACGCTCGCTGGGCGTGCATGGGGGCTCTGCTCTGTGAGCGGAAGACGCCTTGGCCGATCACACGACACTGCGTCTAATTAAACATTGAGAAAAGCAGATGGCATTCATGTGACAGGACAGAATTAGTATCAGGATGACATCTGCCACACCTCGCGGTACCGTCCGTGCGCCCAGATCCTCGGCCGATCGTGCTCCTATCCCCGGTACGTGGGAATTGGTGTAGGGCCACGACAACCTCAAGCAGATCACGTAGTCTTGGCCGAGATCTAAGAGCGGAAATCTGGTCCTGCCATTCAGCAGACACGTTTAGCTTCCGAAACGTGGTTGTGTTTAAGGGACCATGGCGGGAGCGTGCCGTCTTTGTTCGCTGTCTTTGCCTTACGGACGGATAGCTGACAATCCGGTAACCCTTGGGCTCGTTGGGTGCCGAGAAAATGAATGCCGAGAAGACGAATACCGGGAAAAAGGTTACCAATCGATCTGGTACGCCGTACCCTTGCGACGGATGGACAGCTGACTTGTTAAATTGCGCCACACGTCACACAGACCCCCTTGCTCCGGAGGAGTCCTCCCCCCTATCCGTCAGAGACAACTTTAAGCGAGAGCAAAGAGAGTAAAAAGGAGCAAGAGTAAGAGAGTGAGAGAGTGAGAGTGACAGAGCGAGAAAGAGAATGGAGGAAGGAGAGAGTGTGTGGACTTGAGGCTTCGGGAAGAGTGGTCATATATGTATGTGCCGGATACGTGAGATGCCTGGTGCCTCTTGGAGAAACCATCAGATGATGTCTTGGAGGGCTCATCCGGCTGGACTTTATATTCGGCCTACCATCACCTGGGTGGATCCGTCTGTGATCATACAAGGTCATCAGGAGAGAAGCGGCTCTGAATTGCCCAGGCATCCGCCAATGGAGAGGCCAGAATCACCATGGCTGGCACACAAGACACTGTCTTACAGCAAATTGCCACGTTGTGACGGGGGGTTATGCATATACCTATGTTGGAAATTTTGGCCGTCGATCTCGTCGAGAACCAATCATCTCGAGTATATACACGGCTGGAAGACGTCTCTTGTCCCCAAAACAAAGACATGGCTTAACGCCGCGCCTAGCGCAACTCTTACAGAGTACTAATTGCTCAAAGCCCCCGTTCCCCTCAAGAGGTTTTCAAGTTCTTCTCAAGAAACGAGGCGAGCTGTCTTGGAATTATTGGTCCAGGTCTTGCAATGCTCGTAAAGATTGAACAATACGCAGTCAGAGGCAGCCGAAAGGGCCCCCATTCCCACTCAGCGAAACCTACTTCCACACGCGACCTGCTGAACAAGCAGACGAAGACGACGGCAAGCTCAAATACAGAAGAGAATCTCTATTCGCGAGTTACTTCTAGTTGAAGGGTATACAAAATACTTTGTATACCGAGCGCTTGTCCGACAATGAAGCGATGGCATACAGAGCCTTAATCCCACCACGCCGGGACCCCCCACCAGAGTATTCGGCCCCCTCTCTCTCTCTCTCTCACTAATACACCACATCTCTGATTGGTACACCCCGGAGTATTTCTGCCGCTTTTCTCTCTCTAGATGTGTTACCTTGCCTACAATGATGCTCCAATTCTTAGCAGAGGAAAAAAGTCGAGAGAGAGAGAGAGTCCAAAGATCGCTCACCACCGGCGTGAAGCATATGTCTTCTTTCCTCATTACTTTTCTCGCCTTGTCTTTTTGGCCACACAGCTGCCGATTTACCCAGTCTTAACGCCGGGGAATGACCTGGCCGGGGGAAAGGGAGTGTGGCAGACCGGCCGCGTCTTAGTCCCGAGATCATCCATCCCGGGCCCCTGTCCACACCTCCGGACTGAGGGTTGAAGCCGACCATCTCCCCGAGCTCTGCCGCCATCAGACCAAGAGATGGGGCTAGCATAATCTTGGGCAAGGTCTCCGCCAGATTGTTTTGCACGCCCCCTCCCCTGCACCGAGAACCGGGAACCATGTTAGTGCTTTCAGCCTCATATCCAGGGACCGGTCAGCTCTCTAACCAGGCAGATATCTTGACTAACATGGCTGGTTGAGAGTTGTCGGTGGGCTTGACAAAGAAATTACGAGTACCGCTTTGCGCCCTGGAAAGATACGGCGAAACTGGAGAGCATAAGCGAGGCCAAGCATGATGGGAACAAAGGAGCAAACCGAGAGCATGCTCTGGTGTAAGGGGGTCTGATGGTCGCTTGGGGAAAGATAGTGTGGAGGAGCACCGACACCACCACCACCACTCTTGATGCCTGTCATGTTTCCGTTCAGTGTACTTGGTATACCTGCTGACGTCTGTCTTGACCTGCTTGTCAAGAGTAACCCAGTCTCTGAGACTACATCCGATTCGTTCACATGGGAGGTTAGCGTTCACCGCGCTTGCAAGCCGATATCCATGTTCCCCGGTCGCCGTCTCTTGCAAAGGCTCCAGTAGACGGACAAAGACCACCAGGAGCACCACCTAATGTCACTTTGTACTCGGGGGAGTAGCCCGTGTATTACATGTGTCTGTGAGATGCTCGCGGCTTGCTTTTTCTCATGGCAACCAAGGTTGACCACGGCTTGTCTCTGAACCAGTCTTGAACCAGTCTTGAACCAGTCTTGAACAAGCCACTACGGTGACGAGGTGAAAAGACAGCTCCACAAGTTGAACACACAAACTGTCTGTCTTTGAGGGGGGAAACAGATATATAATGAGGCTCTTTCTCGCCCATTTCGTCGAGAATCCAACCTCTCCAAGCAATACACATCCACTGCTCTATTCTGCCTCTTTTCTGCCTACACTGCTACTATTTCCACATACCATCTACGAAGTTTTCACCTTATAAATCATCTTAGCAGCAATGGCCGTTACTCAACTCATGTACCACCCCACTGTTCAGGCCCGAGTTGGCCAAGTGCTGGCTCCAGCCATTACAGTCGGGCATCCGAACATGGATCCAACTGCCTTCTATTACTTTGCAACCCCTGTGCTTCTAAGCGCTACCGGCACCGTGGTTGAGGGCCTCCTCCAGGGGAACAGAGCTGTGACAGGCATGCCAATCAACGGGGGTGCCGCCATCCAGTACACTTTAACCGATCTGGTCATCTTAGCCCCCGGAACATACTACATTCGCCTAGATCTGTACGGGATGTCTACTGAAGGCGCAAATCTTGTGGCACAGACCAATCCGGCCCTGGTTACGGTGTCCAACTAGATCAAGTATCAGGTACGCTTCTTTATTTACCTAGCTTTCCATTGGAAGAGAGACTCTGGTGAGATGTGCTAATTCCTTCTTTTGCTACGTTTTAGCACTGTATCTATCGGGGTTCGGGGTTACTCAATTGGGAGTCAGACTCTGGACATTGTTTGGGAAGTACTACTTAGTACCAAGGGAATTTTGTTTGTTTCATACTATTAGGTAGCCATAGCATGGCGGCCTGGGGACAGTACCCGAGAGAGCCCTTTGCCTCTAACAGCAGAGTGTGGGTTCTAGGGGAATAAAAAGCATGGCAATGCATGGAAGACTGATGGGTTATACCACTATAGCACAAGGGTTATGACGGGGAGACTGGCATGTTTGTTTGTTTGTTTATTTTATTATTAACGTCCACTAAGTAATCTAGTTACATAAGTCCTCATCTGGGCACTAGGACGGTAGGAGCCGCCGAGTTCAGATCGGGCGTTCGCTACGTTTCAATGTAACAAAGGAAAAGGGGATGTGTCAATCTGTTTTACGTATCTGTTTCTGTAGGGGGAGGGCCGTATGGGCTTGTGTCCTCCACTAGTTTCTGAAAGTCCTTATACCCTCCGTCACCGAGGAGGTATTGGATATGGGTGGTTCCGAAGCGCGCCTCCCTCTCCGGTACGTCGGGGAGGAAAGGGGCTACCATGCGGCACTTTACGAAGTGNCCTTGTGTCCTTGGTTCCCCGCATTTGCAGGTGGGCCTGGCGTCGTGTCCGAATCTCTCGTGGTATTCTGTAAAGTCCCCGTGTCCAGACCTTTCGGCTAGCAGCCTATGTAGGATCGGGCGTGGGAGATGTAGTTCAGGGGGCATAGAGGGGGCTTTATAAAGGCCCCATCTACCGGCCTTGTAGGACTCTGGGTAGTTGCTCTCCCAGTCGGCGTCCTGTATTTCCCTGCGTTTCTTTTTCACCCACCTTTTGATAAAGGTGATGGTGGAGCAGTTTCTCGAGAGGCAAGGGAGTTCTGAACCCTCCTTTGCCAGTCGGTCGGCTTCTTCGTTTCCTAGTACGTCTTTGTGGCCTGGGACCCAGGCCACGGGGAGACTGGCATGTCTCAGGTGGTTTAGATAGATAACATGGTTCACACTGCTACACAGCACTCTATTATTTCTCCGTCCCCAAACGAGACTGACAGGCCAGGCAAGCCTTGTAACTGTGACCAAGCATGATCTCTCTCCATCACTTCTTACTATCTACCGTAACAGGCAATCAGGGACGCCTCAGCTTTGGGATCTGATCTATCAGACGGGCCAAATCAGGGCCGTAAAGATGAACCTTGTCCACACCCAAGAAAGAGGCGCGGATCTACGAGGATCCGTGCAGCCAAAAACCCAAGCCACCGGGGTAGAGGCGCACTGCACTCTATTCCAGACAGATGATGCTTGTACGCTATACACTATACACTATACCATGTAGATTGAAACCGGGAAAATAAGGCACCACGCTTAAGTTAACCGAAATCCAAGCCGTGTCGTGAGAGAAGGAAAAAGGAAAAAAGCAGTCATTCGTACGCGCCTCGTAGAGAGAGCTAGGCAGTTTTGGTAACATGATTGGCGGTCACGGTGAAGCAAGCAAACACGGACATTGCTCCTGCTACTAGCAGTCTGGAAGGAAAGGACTGCTGTACAAGAGAGCAGATGTCTGGTGGGAAGACTGGAGAGATACAGTGTCAGGGTGTTTATTGGATTCGCTTCAGGTGGTCATTGGGAAGACGTAAGGGAGGGGGGAGTGGCATACACAGAGATACGATACAAAGCAGACAGTCACAGAGATAGAGAGATAGAGAGGGTGTGGACAAAGAGCAGGAAAAGAAGATGACCAAGACTCCAAAAAAGGGAACAGGGTGGCTTTGTCTTACCCCATAGATGGAAGCTGAAAAGAGATGTCTCGAGATTTGGGGATAGGATCAGCCAGCCACGGGAAGCCCAGATCGTTCAATGAGGACCAGAAGAACAGGGGGGGGGGAAGCGTCCGAAATCTTTCGGACTTGACTGTGGTTGGCTGGAAATACGATTTTGGCGTAGGAGTACAAAGATTTTGTGCGATGAAAGGGATGGGATTTTGTGCAATATATGTTGTGTAACGTATGGTGGAGAGGGTGGAAGGGGGGGTGTGTCAATTTCTGGGGTTCGTCTTTTCAGCGTTTTATGAGCTGGGAGATGAGATTGAGGCGGTGCGAGATGCTGTACGGGATGTTTCAATCTTGAAAACATGAGATGCTAGCCTGGATCGCCGAGATGGAAAAGTTTGGGGGTTGCACGGTGAGATGGTCAAGTACAGAGGGAGTGTGTGTAAGAGAGGCCATCGTGAGCCAACATACAGTGTGAAGTGTTATTGAGTTTATTTAGTACTGTACAATGAAACACACCTGAGATCAAAGTGGAGTCACGTGTCTCACAAGAAGTGGCCGGTTCTCCACTCGGCAGCCTCTTTTTGTCTTTGGAGTCGCATAGAGCAAGACGGAAGAAGAAAAGCAAGAGAAAGGATCAGCAAGATCGTGTGATATCACAGAGAGACAGAAGAGACAAAAGACACCGGGCAGAGGCAGAGAGAGAGAGAGACGCAAATAAAGGGAGGGAAGGGGAAAAAAGATGGTGTATTACTTTTCCTCCAGTGTCGTGGAGCCGGCGGGCTTCATTTACGTGGGCAAGGACAAGTTTGAGAGTGAGTTCTCCTGGGCCTTGTCCCTTGTTCTCTGTGAATGAACATCCCTGACGCTTTTTTTTTTTCTTTTTTTGCTTTTTGTTTAGATGAGGATCTTATCAAGTATGGGTGGGAGGAAGATGTCTGGTATGAGAACTTGTGTCCCCTTCCCTTTCCCTCCCACTCCCATGTTCTCTTTTACTTGTCTTTTCGTTTTTTACTGATTGACTGACACTCTGTACTCTCTCTCTCTATCCAGGGTATGTATGATTGGATCTCTACCACTATGAATGTGAACAAATGCTCTCACTCAACACTGAGAGAGCATCTGTTTGACCTTTTTCCATTTCCATCATCTTTCCCATGTAAAAGAGAGAGAAAATACTCACATCACGTCTCTCTCGCCAGTTTCACGTCGACAAGCTTTCCAGCGCCCACATTTACCTGCGCATGCAGCCGGGCCAGACATGGGACAATCTGCCCGAGGAGCTGGTCATGGACCTGGCACAGCTCACAAAGGCAAACTCAATAGAAGGTTCGTTCACCTCTCAAGCCCTCTATCTCATCGACCTCTTCAACAGTGCTAACCATCTTCTCTCTCTCTATCAGGGAATAAAAAGGACAACATCACCGTCATTTACACGCCCTGGTCAAACCTCAAAAAGGACGGCAGCATGGACGTCGGCCAAGTCTCCTTTCATGACCAACGAAAAGCAAGTCACACTCTCTTTCTCCCATCCTCTCCATCCCCAACTGACACACACGCACACACACACTCCTAAGAATGCCCATCTAACCTAAGAGCAATAGGTCAAGCGCGTCCTCGTCCCCCACCGCGAAAACCCCGTCGTCAACCGCCTCAACAAGACAAAAGTCGAAAAGAAGCCCGACCTCAAGGCCGAGAGGGACGACATGCTCAAGGAGCTGCGCAAGAGGGACCAGGCTGCCCAGCTGATCAAGGTACGCGCGTCATTCTCAGGCTGCTGCTTGTGCCTCGGACCACCAGGCAACAGCTTTTTACCACATTATCATTGGATGATGTTCTCCTTTTTTTTTGAGTGGACTTTTGACTGACTTGTATTGGAACAGAAAAAAGAAGAGCAGCGACAGGCACAGGAGTGGAAGGAAAAGAAATGGCAAAAGGACCACGCCTACGACGACCTGTTTACCGATGAGAACATGGCTTCGTCGAGTAACCAGGATCGGGCGGCGGACTGGGAAGACGACTTTATGTAGATGGATTGCATTGCATTGCTACAGACAGACTACCATTCTTTGAAGCGATCATAGCAATAAAAAGTAGAAATAAAAAAAAGAATACCATTTCCATAACTGACTGCTCCTGTAAAAGTAGGGTATACAAAATACTATATAGCATTACCAAAACTATCTTAAAATCCAAACCCAGTGTATATCCAACACCTGTCCACCTACACGTTGCAATCAACCCTTCGATTACCAATCTTCATACCATCCATCTGCCTTGTAATCCCCGGCAGCTCAGCAACCTCCAGGATAATCGGACTCGACGAGGTAACCGGTGTCGCAATTCTCTTTGGGCTCGATGGCTGGCCCACGAGGGCTGGAGGCATGTCATATTCCTCCTCCTCCTCTTCTTCATCATTTTCTTCTTCCAAAGCCTCATCATCATCCTCTGCCAATCGTCGCGTGTGGTCAAGCTCCTCGGGATCATGGAGCATCACCACGGGTTCACCACCCGGTAGTCGCACCTCCGTTGCTTCCAGAGTTTGCGCAATGTCCAGGAGCAAAACATCCATCGGGCAGATATACGCAACATGTTTACGCGGGCTCCAGGCAAGAACGTGTCCACAGAGCTGCCCTTGATGTCGATCGACAATCCAGGCGCCACTGTCTCCAGGAATACCCAGAGGAATGGACGGCTTTGCAGAGGGGCCTGACGCCGGCGACGGAGTGCTAGCGATTTGGTACGTATGACTGGGTGACTGGCGTCCGTAAATCTTGACGCTGGTCAGGGCCGGTAGAATCTGTCCAGTTTGCGTCCCACTTGTTCGTGCGACACACTGAACCTCGAGACCTGGAAGAGACGACCATGGTGCCACCGTCGTCGGCCGGATCATTGGCTGATTCTTTGTATTTCTCTTACCCAGACTGCGCGATCTTTGGGTTGTATCATCCGAAATCTTGGGAATATAATTGTCGTCTGGCAGGCGCCCGTCGGAAAACTCAAAGAGGGCCCAGTCAACCTCGTGGACCAAGCCATTGGCTTGCTTGCGGCGAATGCCACTCGAGGCGTACACTTCGCCCAAGCTATATGTATCAAGATGGTCTTCATCTTCAGTCTCAGCGTAGGGATAAAACCCTTCCTCGACATCATCCAGAGCAGGCTGAGTGACGATATAACCATCACCACATCCTGGCTCTATGCCAGGTATGTCTCCAGGCTCATTGTACTCTTCGTCTTCCTCGTCTTCCTCATCATCATAGTCGCTGGTGAGGTCTGTCTCGGAATATGGCTCTGATTCTGTGTCGGACAATTCGTAGGAAAAGTCCTCGCTGTCAAAGCTTCCAAACGTCGACTCAGGGGACCACTCCCGACCGGGAATGGCGCTGCTGCGCATTGTATCAGGAGGACCAAAGTCTCGATCCGGATCATCAAGCATGTGATGAACAGTCATTCCATAGGCCTTGTCATCGACAATGACGAGGCCGCCAAAGCTCACAGGTGGCAAGTGACGATCCCCAATCCAAGCTCCGATGCTTGCGCCATTGTTTGGTCTCTCTTGGTACTCGGGGTTCACAGCTTCGACGTGGTCATCATCGCTATCGTGATTTCCACCAGACCTGCTTCCCCGTGCCATGGATCTCATGACTGCGCCTGCCTGTCTCCGTGATCGAATGACGCTGCCGCGGCAAACCTTGAGGCCAAATCCTGTAGAGTCGTCAAAGAGCTCGCTCAGCTTCTTGTTTAAGATGGCACGGACTTTGCCAACAGATGTGCAGACGACCAAAACCGTAGGTCTAGTCTGGTGAGGGCTTGGCCCCACAGACTCAAGAGATATTTCGACCGACTCTGGGTGTTTGCGATAGAAAGTTTTGAGAGCAGTGTTGATCTGAGGCATGAGAATGGAGTTCCACTTCTCCACCACATCAGGAGGCAGGGGTACATGAGGGTATAATCGGACTTTGGTTTCGGGCTTGCTTTCTTTGATCTCGGGTTCTGGTTTCTGTTAGACGCTTTTGCCTCCCCAACATCACTAACGGAAAATATTGCTAACAACGTACCATTTGTCTCAACTTTTTGCTCTTTGAGGTAAGTTGGTGTTGGCGTTGGCGGTAGAGGTGCCTTCTTGGTAAGGGGCACAGGTACGGCCATTGACTTTTGATCTTTGGTGTCTTTCGAAGGCCCAGCCGTGGCCAAAGTGGGAGCTTCGACAGGAGATGATTCCTGGCCCAACCTTTCCTCGAATCCGCTGACGCCATCTAAAATACAGCAGGCTTCCAAGAATCGAGTGACACGCATTTGAACGGCCGAAAGCAGTGATTCGCCCTTGGACACGCCGGAGAGCTCTTCGTCGACAACCTTCCAACAGGCTTGGACGGCCTTCATGTACAACGTACCACATCTAATGGCCAGCGTGTCTAGAGCAGATTCAGGGACAGTCGTGGGCGCTGCCCTGGGCGCGAGATCTTCTAGCTTCGTCCACAATCCAATGGACAGCAGTATCATCGCCAAGGAGTAGACTTCCAGGACTCTCTCGTCAGTGGATTGAGGAAGAGGCGATACCTGTGCAGCCCGAGGGTCGAGAGGATGCCGCCATATCTTGGTTTCGGGCGAAAGCTCTTCAGTGAAGACGTCAAACGATGATAGCACAGGGCGGCGTATATCAACAAGGCCCTTCTCATCGCCAGGGCCCGCCGCAGTAGCTCTGCTGAATGAAATGTTGACATCAGAGAGGTTGCCATGAGTGATTCCTCTAGCGTGCAGGTCAAACACCGTATTGGTAAGGTTGTATGCAAATCGAAA
This sequence comes from Trichoderma harzianum CBS 226.95, assembly GCF_003025095.1. NCBI lineage: Eukaryota > Fungi > Ascomycota > Sordariomycetes > Hypocreales > Hypocreaceae > Trichoderma > Trichoderma harzianum. The sequence continues at coordinate 245,422 of NW_020209250.1, read as the reverse complement.
TTTCGCCTCTAGGGGAGGCTCCGAGCCGCCACGGGCAAGTAGATCACTCAGAGTGGGCAGGCTATACTGTGGGTTTTGGCTCACTTTATTGGAGGCGAGAGTGTTGAACGAAGGAGGAAAGAGGTATACCAAGCCCAATCGAGAATTTTCCAGGTCTTCAAAGTAGCCAAGCAGACGAGGCAGACCAGTCCAAGAGCCAGGCGCTCTCTGAGGATCTTGCTGAAGACCGGCCGAGAGTTTCTCAAAGCGGGCCATCGGGGGCATGATACCCGTGGTCGAATAGATGGGATCAAAGTTGGCATATTCAAGGAGAAGAGGAGCCCAAGGTTGTCGAGTAGCACCCTGGGTCGTAAGCTCGGAATAGGCCGTCTTGCTCATATAGACAACGTTTCGACAAGACTCAGATATTGTGCTAAGTCCATCTTGCATAGGTTGCAGGTGCGTCAAACTCCTGGGGTCGATTTGCTGAGGAGTCTGCATCCTTGTTGACTCGAATGGTCTAAAGTCACCCTCGGCGGCGGCCGACTTGTAAGTCGACTTGGTCACTTGCGGGTTCAAGGCCTCAGACGAGCGCATCCGTGACAAGTCGTAGAGAGTATCGATGGAGGCAGTGAGATCCCGGATGAGATCCTCGAACCGGCCCTTGTCCCATTGGACCAACGGTGCTTTTCGATCTGGCGATGGTCGGACGCCCTCAACAACACGCTTATAGCTTAGCCATAGGGGCTCAGCCTCAGCAAGAATGTCCTTGATAGTGGACATGATACTGCCAACGACCTCACTCAGGCCGGCCTTGGAGAGAGACTCATCGATTTCGGCAGACTGGTTGGGATCTGACCACTCCAGTCCCCAGCTGACAAAGCGGTCCTTTTGGATGCGCAATTTGCGATAGAGGGCCTTGATCTCGGGGTCATCCTCATGCTGGGCAGGCTCCTTGACAAAGTCGCTGGATTTCTTGGTGTCATTGTAAAGACGGCTTAAGCGACGCTGAAAGGGCAGCTGGAAGCCGCCCATTGGCAGAATTCGGTCCATCCTTCCTTTTGCTGGGTGAGAAATGGGGAAAGGCTGAATGCTGCTCTCCCCCCTATCGCTGCCTATATATTGGAGATTTGCTGTTGCCTGAAGGGGGACCCCGTTTGATAAAGGTGAGCGCTTGCTGCTATCAGGCGCTGGGACGGCACCCGGTTGGATCGGGGATACTCAAAGCGGATCTAAGCTGGAATCTCGCCTGACCTTTGACACTGCAGCTGCAGGGCGGATAAGAGTCTGCGACAGTTGATTCAAGCGCGACGCATCGCAGCGCTACAGTAAGCAGCGTCGCAAAGATTTCCAAGAGCAGGCCGTGGCGAGCAATTCGTCAATCGGGCAACGGGGGTCAGATGAACCTTATGCAGGCACCTGTTGAATAGAGTAGACCCTCAACAAGGGTGGGCAAAGGCAAACCCGGTGCAACGGTAGTGAGCACAAAAAAAACCTAGTGAGAAGCAACTCGCAACTCCTCAGAAAGGAATGCGAATGCGGCCTCGAGGAGTCGGAGTCGGATCAGGCAAACGAATTGCAAACGACGTTGGCCTCGACACAGATTCAGCAGACAAGACAAGACTCAGAACGGATTCAACGGGCTAATGCGCGATCCCCGAAGCAACGTTCGTTATCGACTCGAAACTCGCTGCCTTGCGGTGGCACAGACAGTGTGAGTGTGTGTCCTGTCCTATCAAGTCGCCCATCCCGTCGGCTTTTCTCCATGGACTGGCTCTCACGTCCCCGCAGCGCTGGACCGGTGGGGGTTTGCTGGTAACCCAGAACGACAACCGGCGAATCCCATCATCGCAGAATCCTGCTGCCTGGTGCCGTTGGTGGGCGACGGCGTGATGCTGATTGGAGGGCTGGGTGAGACTGGGGCCGATCTTGGAGTTCGGCTGGTCTGGAGAATTTTGGAGATGCTGGAATGGGTGCTTGGGGTCGACACGTGATTGCTCACATGATGTTTCACATGACTCTCCTCCTACTGTTCTACGATATGTGACGACAGTGACAAATTAATGATTCACAGCATAAACCAAGGCATTCAGAAAAAAAGAGTCATATACTATTATTGTTTTTGTTATCCTTATCACACAGCTACATAATGATGCAAGCCCATCTCCCTCCTCGCTTCTTCCTTCATCCATCTACGCATACTTGATCGTAAACGCAGGAGACTCGCTGACATCCCAGTCCTCCTTCTTCTTCTCATTGCCGAAAATACGCAGCGCGTGGAAGACGGCCTTGTATGTTCCGGGAGGAGCAAACTTGTTGTCAGTCAGCTCGCCGCTCCACGAAAGAGGAGTCGGGCCACGGCTCGCCCAGAGAACAGGTGCTCCAGCGGGTTGGCCAATGGACGTAGTATCGAGGAACTTGGTCGTCTTGATCTTGGTGTTCTTGGGAGGAGCCGACAGGAGCACAAGGTCAACACGGATGAGCCGGGAACCAAAAGCCGGGCTGACGACAAGGGAGGGAAGCACATCAGTGGACTGAGCATTACCAGGGGCGGGAATGGTGAAGACAGTGCCGTTCTCAACAGGGTTCAAGTTCTCATCGGTGGACTTGGCGATCCAAGAATCCTCTGCGAAAAGGACTTGCTGCTTGTGGAGGGAACCAGTCAGGCCCTGGTACGGGACAGAGAGGGCGGTGCCGTCTGTGCCGTTGACTGTGATGTAGCCGGACCACAGGCCAAGGCGCTTTGCGTCAACGCCCTTAGGAGGAGTAGGGACGACATCAATGGTGATGGACTTTCCAGCAGGGAGCGTCACTGTCTGCAAAGCAAGCTTGACAGAGGCGTGAGCCGCGATGGCGTCGTTGGGGAAAGCAGCCGGGTAGGGGCTGTCGCCTGACAGAGTGTAGAATGTGTTGGTGGGGACGTGGTTGAGCTTGTAGGTGACCCTCTGCTTGCTAGTGTTCTTGAGGGTGATTTGCCTCTTGCGGACAAAGTGGTCAGTGTCGTTGAAGGTCAAGCTGGATGGAGACAGAAGAGTGGTTGCGAAAGCGGCGTCATAGGCCTGGATGAGACCACCACCCTGCTGAGCGACGGGAGCGAGGAAGTCGTAGAATTGAGCGCCGTCGTTGAAGACCTGGGGGTTGGCAGTTGTGGCCAGCAGGTTCTCAATCAGGACAGGGTCAAAGGTTCCGCGAGCCTGGGCAACCAGAGCAACAGCAGCAGCAGTCAAGGGGCAGGCCATCGAGGTACCCGAAAGGGTAGCATATCCTCCCAGAGCGACGGGGTAGGTGGACAGAATGTTGCCACCAGGAGAGCTGATTTGGGGCTTGACGTCCACCTCCCAGGTAGGTCCCCAGGATGTGTACGTGCTGAGAGCACCACCAGTCGCCTTGTTGTCGGCGAACTGAATCTGCTTGGTGGCTGAATCCGGGTCAACCATTGACAAGGTAACAGTCTTTCCGGCCTTGATGGCAGCAATCCAAGCCGCACCAGTCGAGTCCTGAACCATGCCGGCGGCGGTAATCCGAGTTACAGTGCTAACATCGACGGACAGTGCACCGGCAATGTTGTTGTAGTAGAGGAGGTACTTGGCGCCCTTGGCAGCAACATTCTGAGCCTTCTGGACAAAGGTGCAGGTACCGCGACGAACAAGGACAATGTAGTTGGAGAGGTCAGGGGTGCTATCGGGGAGAGGTGAGCAGGCATCATCAGGAATTGTGGTGTCGAGAGTCACAGCGTAGACAGGCTTGGTCACTCCCTTCCAGGCCTTGGCGGAAGAGACATAACCAAACTGCTGGGAATCGCCATTGTCGACCTTGTAGCTGGAGAGGGAGAAGACGGTTGGGATGTTCTTGTTGTCAACAGACGCAACAGCGAGAACCTTCTTTCCGTTGGCCGCCGTGCTGGCGAAGAAAAGACCGTGGTCACCATCGTTACCGGCAGAGACAGTGCAAGGAACACCAGCTTCGACGATGCGGCTGACGGCAACAGCCCAAGGCTCTTCAGCCCAGCCAGAGGGACCGCCAATGGAGGCAGTGATGATCTGAGCACCGTCTTCAAATGCTTTGTTGTATGCAGCAATCAAAACATCGTTACCGGCCTGGCCTTCGCAGCCAAAGACTCGGTAAGCACCAAGAGTGACGTCGGGAGCGCCACCAGTGAAGCCGTATGGGTTCTCCTGGGCAGCAATGATACCAGCGACGTGAGAGCCGTGGCCGGCGCAGTCCTTGGGATCGTTGTCAGGCACAGGGGTGTTGAAACCGCTGTAGTTGTCACCGACCAAGTCAGTACCAAATGATACCAGACAGCCTGCGCCAAAGCAGCCACCAAGAGCAGGGTGAGTGTAATCAATCTATCATCTTTGTAAGTCAATGTCTAACAAAGGGAGGCTCCTAAGGGCAATAGGTTTCTACTCACGCCTGTGTCAATGACGGCAACTTTAACGCCCTTGCCTGTAAATCCCTTGGCCCGCAGCTTGTCAATCTGGACCATCTGGTGGGGAGGAAAGTTGTTTGGATCAGTCGGGCTGACATCTCTTGCCTGCAGAGCAGGAGAGGTGCTGCTGGCAACCCACTCGACCTTTGGGTTGGGGGCCTGGATGAGGGTGACGGGCCACATGTTCTTGACCGCGGGCAGCTGGGCCATCTTCTGTGCCTTGCTCTCATGGTTGGAGAGGTCTTTCAGTTGGACTGAGACACCCTTGAACAGCTTGTAGTTGAACTTCATGCGAGTTGAGCCCTCGCCGTTAAGCTGCTTGTAAAAAGCGGCCGTGTCCTATTGGAGTCCCGTCAGCATTTGCCACCGCGGTAGGCAACGTGCCCAGTGCCAACGGCTGAGCGAGACTCACCTGGTCATTCTCAAATTCGAAGATGTAGGCGCCGGGGACGACTTTCGACGTCTGGCCAGAGCCGCGGGCAATGACCCCGGAGATGGTCGCCAGCAGCGACAGAAACACAGCTGAGCGCACCATCTTGAACTTTCCACTTGTTTGACTATGGAAAGGATTTGCAACGGCGCAATGCTTGCGGAACGATGAGTAGAGACAATGAAAGCTGCTCTCTGCCCTCTTCAAGCCAACATCATCTAGGGTGAAGGGGATGTCTCCCGGTATAAGTACTCACTCCCTCGAGGCCATCCCGCGGCCCTGCAGCTCGAGCTGCCAAGCACGGCTTGATTCAGAAGCACCTCTCGGGACCCTGGAGAACGGGGTTTTCGTCGCCACGACGACTTAGAACGCCCATCCAGGACGCGCTTCTCATGCGGCAGGCAAGACAAAGGACAACGACGGGCTGGGACCTGAACGTTCACTAGTCCCCTTGCCGCTGTGGCGCCAGGGGTTCACAGCCGGCTTCCCCCATGTCTAGCCTCACGATAGCGGTAGTATCTTTGTGCGACTTTGCATCCGCCAAGATCTCTCTCTTTGTCTGGGCAGCTTCCGAGGTCAGAAATTGAAGCACGCGATGAGGTTATATGCGGGGTCAGCTTCCAAGAGAGGAGCGGCAGACGTTTAGATCTCCAATCGCCACTACCATTTTCACCTACCTCTTTGGGACAGTCGGCCGTTGGCGAACCAGCCTCATGTCAAGGCTCGAGCCACAGCGACTGAGGCGGAACAAAAACGGCACCGGCCGATGCGGAACGTTTGCAATGAGAGGCCCGACTATCGCTCGTTGGAGCGTTCAGTGCTTGTAATGGAACTAAGTTATACGTCTTTATCAAAGCGGCCTATAGGAAAGAGTCGAAGACAGACACCCGTGACGCTGAGAAATTGTGCGACGGACCACAGGGATGCAATATATTTGGATGGCCGCAGATAGGTGGCGTTCTTTATACGTGATCATCCGGGACAATATTCCTGTACGAGTGCTTGCATTGTGTTGGTGATGCATAACAAATAACTACAACACGGCTCTCCACCGCGCCCCTTCTCTACACGGTTGACGAGATGTCAGAATGGCCTGGCCCGCCTAGGTAGCATCTGGCGGCCGGCATGCTCCGGTGAGGTATATTGACAAGTGGGGGATGGACATGGACGTGCTCCATGGAACAATTTCATCAAAGCCTCGGTCGAGTGGTACGGCATTGTTGACCTAGGTACGATTTATGCGGACGCACAAGAGGGCGAGCGAGGGGATTGATGCAAGAACCCGCCAGGCCACTGTATTGCGCCGCCGGTCTACGGCAAAAGGGCTCCGCTGCTGCTTGGGAGCGGCTGTTGGCCGATATGCAGGTCAAAGCTCGAGGTAAGCTTGATTATTAGCTATGATTGCCGACGAGAACTGCTCCGCACTCGGTACGGAGCATCTATCGTCTTCGTTGCACCACCGCCCCTGTAAGCTACGCAAAGCCTCCTCGCCAATGGACGCAGCGCAAGGACAGACGAAGAATTCGAATCGTGTCCTGCCTGCTTTTCGCATCTAGCATCGAGGCTCGACTATGTAGAACCAGTTCCTGTGTCGTGTTTCAAGAGTGTCAATGAAGAACCATCTGGACTCCAATACAAACACGCCCGCAATTAGATGTCGCGAGCCACGCGAAGATAGCCTGATGACTATCTGGATGACAGCTGCGAAGCAGGCTTTAATGAAAGCACGCAAACAGCTCTCGCGAAAGTGCAGGGTCTAACCAGAAAATCCTTCCCCCCGCCGGCTTGGCAAAGATATCAGTTGGCTTCACACAGCAACCCTCAAACCCCTGCCAGGACAAAGTTCCATGTTCCCTTATCAAGCACCTCTTCTGTCGTGGTGCTAGTTCGAAGGACTATTGCGGACTTTTGTATCTGCTCTTGGCTCGTTCGGTAAGGTAGGAAAACAAACTTCCCAGTCGGTGCTAACTTGTGGCTGGCACCATCAGCAGGGACCTTTTTTAACCTTGCCGCAACGCCAAGATAGCGCTGTCTTAATATTATGGGGCTTGGTCCTGGAATCGGAGGCCATCGAGGCTAATCGCTTCGTTGACAGCGAAATTGCATGTGCTGGGATGAATCAAGTATAATTCCGACTATGCCCCGAGATGGTCCTTGTTGTGCTTGTGCTGGACGAATCATCAGCACAAGAGTGAATACGAAGTATGAATGGCTTTGCAGAGTATCACAGCGTCGAGCAAAGAGACAGACGAGACGACATGACGATCGGCGGGTTTGCAGCGATCCCATAGACACCCACCAATAGCAATTCCACAATCAAACCCAGGAATCACCCTTGCTGGAAGCCGCTGGCCAAGACCATCATACATCAGTTACACGCTCTGGCCGCGGCCTTCTGGCCCAAGATGGTACTTATTTGGAGCCTATGGATGCACCTGAAGACATAATAAATAGCCAATGTCCTCAAGCCGGAGCCATTTCAGCACAATGCAATGGATGGCCAATCTCTCTGGAACATGCCCATCGCCACGACACGACACGCTACCCCGGATTCGGCATTGGCAAAAAAGTGCCCCTGCTAGGCTTGGATCAAATCAAATCACATCCACCAGGCACTTTCGACGCGGTGGGCCGTTTTGGCGTGCCAAGAGGAGCGACAAAGATTCCATGCTTTGGTCGTCGCGATGATGGCGATGGTCGGATGCATTTCTTGGCTAATCAAACGCCATTTTACGTGAGTAAGAAATTGCTTTCCAATGAATCAATTGAATCAAATAAATCAAATTGTGCCCCTGGCGAGCTTTCCATTCTCGTGGCGCATTCTCGTCGTGTTTGAGTTCTCCAGGTTCACACCCTGAAAAGGTCAATTCTCAAATACAGGAGAGATGATCGTGGAAGTCTCTCACTTCGCTTATGAAAATACTCACGAGTTCATAAGTTGAAGTCCCGCTCATTGCTATTCATTTAGCGATACCGCGCTGATTCGATCCAGTCAGTATTAACATTCAGATGCCAGAAACCCGAATTGCCGAACTCTCGACTCCAGGGTAAATGCCCAAGGCTATTACTGGCGACACGCGAAGGTCGCCAACAGCCACCGAATCCTCAATGCGAATTTCCTCATCGTTTCCTCGTCGTGATTCAATTTGTGCCTCGATTATATATATCTACATGCCATCATTTTAGGCCGAAAAGGCTGTTCAGCTACAATGTCTTTTGGTGACTCTGTCGGCTCTGCTACTGTTTCTACTTCTGTGTCTTCATTTATCACACTCCGAACTTTTCACAAGATCGCCAACATGACCGATCAAATGTCGGATCCACGCGTATCCTGGCTGTTTCTGCTACCAGAACTGCGGATAATGATCCTAAAAAAGTCAATCTGATCACCCTATATGCGAATAGAAGGCAATCTTAAAGAGCAAGCCCGCCGAAGGTCTGCCAATGCTGCCATCCCTCGAGAATGGTAAGCTTGAAACTTGAAAATTTATGTACATTGCATTACATCAATTAGATATCGAAGAATTTGGCAGTGTCATGACGCGAAACCCTCGGATATTTGTGAAATATATCTTTCTACGCCTAGAGCTCCTAGAATATGATTACAAGGGGCGCGAAAAGAGAGAATCTCTCGAGGACGTCAGGATGAACAACCTGCTCTTTCCGAATGCTGTTGGGGGCTTATTTTTTATCTTAATGGAAGTGAAAAGGCGACATTCGACTCAATCTTGGTGCCCATGCTCCAAGCGATGCGGGCCACTGTTTCCAGAAGTCATAGGAATTCACAGGAGCTAAAGGACGGATTCAATCACAACATAGAAACTATCCTTAAGAGACGTTAAACCGGGTAAGAAGAGATCTGATTCTTATGGCTGGAGACATGGGAGACGAGTTGATCTACTCAGCAGTGCCATTAAGCTCAGGTCTTTGGGCATCCTGAGGATGATGCCACGATATGCGTGCATCATTGGCACATAAACTGAAAAGCCTACTCACCATATTTCGTGATCAATCTTGACAAATCCTATTCTCACGCTCTCGCGAACCATTATTTGACAGCTCATCTATCCAACTCACTGGTCGGTGGATTGTGCGTGTGAGAATGTTTTCACTGTAACCAGCTTACATACACTTCTTCATCAATATCAAGGGTTTGGCTAGCACAGCGACCGATCTTGTTGGCCATTGCAGTCCTTGTAGTTGAAGTTTCAATCTGAAAGAATCGTCACAATGAAGTGAGAAGGGCACTATTTCTTACCCTAGGATCCTCGAAACTCAATCTTGGGCGATAGGTTGCGGCTCACGCTTCAGCGCCCGTTCTTGCACATCTTATGTCAATAGGAAACCGTAAAACGACTTTCGCTTATATATATTGAAAATTAATTAATCAAAGTTCAAGTAAATAGCCTCCCTCACCAGTGCTTCTCGGAAATGTCAACGGTATTCACATCAACGCCATCCTTGAACCATCTCTCCGCATCGCTAATCTTCACGTCATTTCCACTCATCTGACGTTTCCTCATCAGCCCATTCTCGGCAAAAGTCCAGTCCTCAAGCCCATACGTGCGCCACCACTGGCCTGCCTCATCATGCCACTCGTACCAGAACTGCACGGCAATCTTGTTGTCTGTAAAGGCAAAAAGCTCCTTGCGAAGTCGGTAGCCGTCTTCCTTGCTCCATTTATCGGTTAAGAACGTTTTGATCTCATCGCGGCCTTGTAGAAATGTGCCGCGATTGCGCCAGATTGAGTCTGGAGTGTATGCCATTTTAACACCATCTGGGTTTCTGCAGGCTTTTGGTAAGTAGTTGCGATTGAAAGAAGTGAAAGGGATGGGATGTACGAACCTGGTGTTCCAGGCATCTTGAGCGGCTTTGACTTTAACTTGAGCCGTCTCCAGCGTGAATGGCGGGTACGGAGCTCGTCCTTCTTGTGCAGCCATTGTGGTGGTTGTGATTGAGGTTGAATATGCTGAGAGAGAGGAGGTATGAGTTATTGGAAATTGTAGAGATGATAGTCAATAGGAAAGTAAGTTGTCTCTCTTATATAGTCTATGTCTTCTATTTGTCTAGATTTAGAATTCTTCTACCAGCCTCAATTTGGAATCCTTCTTTTCCATTTTTACTTTTCGCTCCATCATACATCATGACTTACATCATAACCGCTTTACCCTAGCGAGCGGCACAGCAGCGGCACGTCGGGCGGCTTGGCTGTCGGCATTTGGAGAAACTGCGCCATCTCCGCGGGATCCGCACAAAAACCTCAGCAAACGGCGTAAGCATGCAAGCTGAAAGAAGTCCAAAGTTTAAACAAGGTGATTCAAATGCGGCCTAGGATGCGTCATTTTCGCTGGGCTGAAAGAGTTGAGCAACTCGTTGTGTTGTCGCAACTCTGCGAAACGCTTCAACTCGTTGACAAATGCTTACGAAATGCGCTATGGAGATAAAGAATTGAGCTTGTCATCTTACGGAGCTGATTGTACAAAGTAGTTTCGAAGAAACTTTCCTATTAGAGCTAGGTCAGCTGCTCTCCGAATAGTTGCACAGTGGAGCTTGAGCGTATACAACCATTCGCTCGAGTAACTTTTACTGACAATTAAGACATGAAATATCACAAATCTGATGGTATAAAAGCATTGATACTTTGGCCAAAAGTTTTTTTCATTCAAGTTTTCTAAATACCCATCGCTATGTTCATGTACGAGCTAATTCAATGCTTGAGGCTGGCACATCTGAGCCAAGTAGATTTCCCAATTCATTCAGTAGCCCTTTCACTCAATGCGCCGCCTCAGAGTCGCCCTCAAGCAGTCAGGGTGCCGGCCTCGATGTTGTTGCCAATAGGGTCGTGGATGAAAGTAGCGTAGTACTTGGGGTGAATTCCAGCTCGGATTCCAGGAGCGCCATTGTCCTTGGCGCCGGCAGCGAGAGCGGCGGTGTGGAAAGCGTCAACGGCATTGGAATCTGTGGTTTAGAGTTAGCAGCTGTATAGAAATGAACCACTCTATAAGAGAGAGCGATATGCGTAGAGAAGAGTGTTGTTACTACATACCGGCAGCAGCGAAAGCGACGTGGGCGTTGGAGGTCTTGTCTCCAGAGAGAAGGACAAACTCGGGTCCAGCAGTTCCAAAGCCAACCATGCCCTCAGGGAAGCCGGGGAGCTTCTGAAGTCCCAGAGACTTGAGGACGGTGGTGTAGAACTCAACGGTGGAAGCAAAGTTGGCCTTTGCGACGTGGAGGAGAACGTGTCCGATAGGCATTTTGAAGGTTGTGGAAGTAAAAGGTGTGTAAGCTAAAAGTGGTTGAAAGTGTGTGTGTTGATTGTGTTGATTGGTTTTGAATGTTTGTTGTGTGAATGATTCTCGACTCCAGAGGGGATCCCATCACCTTATATAGACGATTTGCAAGATGCTTTGTTGCCCTGAAACTCAACTCAATCGTCACATCAACGCAACCGACGTCAACATCGGCCCAATTACAAATCCGACGAAGCATACATCCGCAAAGCTCACCAAAGATTACACATGCTTTCCTCCTCGCTTCTCGCGTTGTCTCTACAAAACGGGCATCACCGGCAGCTTCTCTTCCGCTGGGCGAAGGATCAAGCCATCCGGCGTAGCTCGGGGAAGCGCCGCTAAACCGTTCCCGGAAATCTGTACCCTTGTCGTTTTCTGGGGAACTTCGAGCGGTTTCTTTCTCGGCATCACGAAGCGGCGAAGATGCGGGCGCTAAGCTTTTTCGAGGGACCAGTACCCTGGCAGGGGTGTGACATCAGGTTGCAATAGAGTTATTTTGCTAGTTTGGAATCAAAGAGAAAAGCTGTTCCGGGTATCAATCATGCCAGAATTAATATTAAACAGAAAAGTCGTGGGGATAGCCTATCTGTGGCGATTATAAAGAAGTGTTTTATATAATAAGGAAGATGTCGTCTACATGGAGCTGATATACCCGTGAATTACTCTGTCCAAATGAGGCGCTTTGTCTCCTAACTAAACATATTCTACGGCATTCGTTTTCTTTTCCTCTTTTTTTTTATCTAGTTGTTTTTAGGTTTCTTTTTTCTCCTTTGTCTTTTTTCAACTAAGGCTGACGAGGAGTCTCCCAACCCATCCGTTGACACCAATCAACAAAGATGTCCTTTGGCATAATCAGTGCTTCCGTCAGAGGGCTAGACTTAGTACACACACTCATCCGCCAATCCCTCCACCTTTCAGCTGTAGCAAGGGTAACTTTGGCAACCTTGAACTTGATTGCCATGAAAAGCTCAGCTTGAGATACGGCCGAGAGCTCTTGGTTGGCAATCATTAGAATTTTCAAAGCACTGTCCTGCGCAGTCTCCTCACAGAGGGCATTCTCCACCGGATCCAAGCAGAAAAGCAGACGGTTAAGTATGATGGACACGGCAAAGCTGAACCCGAGAGCTTCATGCTTCCTGTCCTTGTCTATTGCCACTTTGGGATAATCCGATGAGGCTGGCCCAAAGAATGTTTCGTACCAATGCAGGAGTTGGAGACGAAGCAGCTGCAGGTTGTTCTTGACATCATCAATCAGGCCGGCCGGTGTGTCGTGGCGAGTGACGCATATGATCTGCGTCGTCTTATAAAAATATTCCGGTACGCGGCATACCGTAGTCAAAAGCGATATAATGGGCTCGCTCCTATCGGAGAATAGATTGTCGGTTGTGGGGATGGAGCGCAATGCAGCCTGCCACGGATCATCGCTCAAGAAGCAAGTTTGGTTGACATTAAGCGCCTCGTGGAACTGGAAGTGAGTTTTTAGTAATCACACCTTTCTTCTTGTCTTTTAGAAGATTGCGGACTAGAAAGGAAGACTTACGATTTGTCCGACGTGAGACAGCACCAATGCCTTCTCAAAATCAGTCTCGCAGCGTCCGGGGCCACGAAGCTTGATCAACGCAGTTGCTCCTGTGGAATGATATCTCCAAGCGTCTTCAGTTGACATTTTCAAGAGCTGGTAGTTGCGTAAGCATACGACAATAGTGGAATCATTTGTCTACAAGTATCAAAAACTCACTTCGTATATCCCAAGGAGTTGCGTGGCACAGAGCACATCTGGTCGAAGACATGCATTAGGACACTGCAGCTCGGCCTGCAGAGCCGCCAACGCGCTCGAGTACAGCTTCAAGATGCTGCTGGACACGGGCTCAGAAGGCGAAGAGAGCCACTGTTGAGCTCGAGCGGCTACACATGCGGCAGCTTTGTCTAAAGCGCTATTATGCCCGATCCGGCCCGGCAAGTAGTTCAGGTAAGACCAATCTCGATGGCCCAGCACCTCAGTCAACATGGTGGGCTTGTTGGCCAGGATGTTTGCCGTTGCATAGCTGATGTGGAATGATGTCAACTGAGATAGATCTAGGAGATCGAAATTGTACCGTATCCTCATCTTTTCGTATGAGCTGGATGCGAGACTAGCCGGGATGAGAACTTTCACCGAAACTTGGGGATCAGATTTGCCGTCACTGCAGGGCAGATACTCAGCCGGGTACTGAATTAGATTATGCTGTCCATAGTCGCCTCGTTTCCGCCTGGCCTGGGCAGACTTGCTCATGGCCTGTTTCCGTATCCGCTTCCTAGCATGTTTGTCGTCGGGCTCCAGCTTATTGGTGGCCGTTATGAAAACGTGAGTAACAGTAGTCGACATGGTGTCTGTATTAGGTGCTAATAATGACAGAACAACCAATCCTTACAGGCGTACACAGTTTCCTGGACATCAAGGTGCAAAAGTATGGAGAGCACCCATCACATCTTGGGAGAGGTTAAGGAGCAGTTGACGAGACTTCATTTCAAAGGTCGGTTCAGCCCGGGCAATAATCCAATCCGAGGTGGCTGTCGTCAGTAGCTTAGCGCGGATAAGCAAGTCATGCAACTCGTAGCTCGGAGAGAGAAGCGGGCTTGGTGGCGCTGGTTGTGGGGTGACCATGAGGATTTGACAAGGGTACTGTTGTCCAGAACAGGAATGGCGAGTTGCATCGCGTCTGAGTTAGTGGAAGAGAGGCGTATTTAAAGAGCATCGTGGGCTTCGACTCTTGTTTATACAATCCCGAGATAATGCCACAAGGAGAATTGGTAACGGCCCTATAACGGAGTTTGACTCTTTGCAAATATATTCTCTCAGTATGGAATTATCGGCATATCTCGCCTTCTCACATAGTTTTCAATAGTTAATACCGCGACAGTTCCTCGTATAAGCGACTATAACCAAAACAAGCAAACCAGATCTTCAATGCCATCAGATAGCCGCCAGCACCGAATCCGCGAAAAACAACTGCCGAAGAAAAGTTCTTTCTCATAACGTCATCCTAGCAATGAAATGATATTAATGTGGCCTTATCCACGATATTGTTATGCGTATACGACTGTTTCTCAGAATGGTATGACGTGAGACCGATAGTCGATCTACTGCTTCGCACTCATCTCGGAGTTAAGCCGTTTAATAGACATGCATAGCTCAGCCGTCTTCAGCCTTTGCATCTCATCCAGTGATGTGTAAAACTCTTCTCCTCATATAGCATTCACTCCGAACAACAACAATCTTGTTATATTGTCAACATTAATGATTAAATCTATAGGATCAAGCGTTACTCCTAATCCTTTACCTTGATGCAGTATATCCCGCCTCTCCCCTTCTCATAACTGATCCTGACGCTATTCCCGAGCTTCTCAAATATCCTCTTCTCGCTCGCCATCCTCGCCCCTCCGTTATAATCCAGCCTCCACAGCAACGGCTGCAACGCCGCCGCCAAACCAACGCAGCTGTGATCCCTCACCGTCACCCTGCTCGCCACTGCGGCTGCAATCACCGCCAGCAGCAGTTGCAGTCCCACCGTCAGGCCCAAGATCAAATGCACATATAACCACTGTGTAATGTCCAGCCTGATGCCCTTCAACGGCAGCAATCCAGGGGCATTGATGTTGGTGTTTACCTGAGCCGTGATGGCCACAACACCAACGGCAAAGGAAGCCATCACCTGACCCATACCGGTCACATTGCCTCCCTGAATTGCTCCGTAAAAGGACTCCGCCGGATAACTCTGGAACTGAAAATGTCTGGTACTGTTTGTGCTGACTCCAAAAGTCGAGGCGCCGTAGCCCTGGAGAGCAATGGCCGAGGCAGCGAGCGTCGTGACATTCACACCAACCTCTTGCACCGGATTCTCGACATTGGTGACTGCTCCAACAGTAACATTACAGTTGTAGAACCACGGATCCGTCGGCGATGCCTCAAACGCCAAGACGTGCCCCCACGCTGGCCCGGAGCCCCGATCGGGATCAACCATAAAGGTCGTCTGCGACGCCCCATTCAGGGCGGGAATCGTAAACTCGGTCCGGTTGGCGTCTCCAATGACAATCGTGTGCTGGGTCCCGTCTCCTCCCTTGAGGACCTTCCACCCCTGGCACGTTGCCTGGGTCGAAATCGATCGATTCGTCGCCACCATCTGGTAGTATGACAGGTCATCTGGGGTTGCCTCGTAGAAGATGTACTGGCACGAGTTCTGATTGCAGTACATCAGATTGGCGTCGGTGTCGAAGAGCGTGCCGGGCTTGGGAATCTCGTCGACTCCACCGTATCCGTAGGCAAGGGCAATGAGGCCATAACTGTGCTACGAGTTAGTTAATGCATCCCTTTATTTCTGTTTCTCTCGAGACGCACTTGTTTGCTGTGTATCGCAGGGCGCTGATGGCCTGTGAATTAGTCGAAAGCACTTTATTTGTCTGAATGTTGCTCATATCCGGCACCGAGACGGTTCCGGGTTTCGTCACGGCCACCGTGTCTGCCGGATTGATGTTGTAAGTCAAGCCGAGAGTCGCAACGGCTATTTGCGAAGCCTAATACCGGATTCACATTTAGTTGAATCGCTCCCGATGAACCTCGTCAAAGAGAAAGGGAGAGGATTGCCGTTACTCACAACATTGATCAACACCCAAAACAAAACATAGACCCTCACCCAATGGCGATGTGTCACGTAGCCCAGCGTGAAGAGACTGCTAAAGTTTTCGCTCTGTAGAATACAATCGGCCTGTACCATCATCAACACATCAGCCATTACGAAATGCCTCGCGTGAATCGGAGCTTTTGTTTTACCTCTCTCGGCGTCCACTCGTACCAGCTCAAAACCCACCATCTCAACTCCCTCACCATGTGCTTCATCGAACTCGCAATGTTCAGACCCAGCGCAATCGAAATGGCAATAATTAACGTGTTAAACTCCTTCTTCTTATTGCTCAACATGGCCTCCTTCACCGAATACCTCCACAGCACGAGATACGCCCCGACAACCAGCAGCACCGTCATCACCCATCGCACGAGGCACGCGAGAATCAGCCGCTTGAACTGGTTCTTGCGCTTAAAGTGCTCGGCGGAGAAGACGTCGCCGCGCTTCTCGCTGCGCCAGCTGTCGCTCCGCAGGCTCTGCAGCGTTGGCGAGTGCTTTATAGCCGTCATGGCGGTACGCATCTTGGTTCTGTTGTTGTTTCCCTCGACCGGAGCGCCCGCACTCGTTGGTGAGAATCGATTACATGTTCGTTTCGGCTTGGCTCGAGAATGCTTGACGGCAGCCAACTTATAGGTTTACTTTTTTTAACCCTCCACCTCCACGGTGTAGGTATGTCAAATTATGAAACAGGAGTCTCCCGTGGAGTCAAGAGAAAGAAATGGAAAACAAAATCGAAACCACCAAGCAGACTCGAGAAAGTGGTCCCAGGAAGAGCTGAAGCATTAAAGTTCAGGTGGCACTTTTACAAACTCATACTAGTTACTCGGTGGCAGCTGTCTCAACCACCAAGGAAGAAGGAAAGTCTAGAAGGAAAAAAAGACCACAAGTTCCCGCTGTTCCAGACCAAAAAACCCGCCCTTGCTAGAGCCGCAATTCCCAAACTGAGACATGTTTTTCGTCTTCTCATCTCCGGTTTTGGCTACCTCTTACTCATAGAAAAGAAAAAATCGTGGCAGTGCTGGTTTGGGGCCATACTGGATAGGGCTCGAGCCGAATCGCGATAGCCGTAAGGCTAGCCCTTCCAAGTCGCCGAAAGGGACAGATGCGGCTGATCGGCTCATTCCTTGTTCGAGTTTTCGTTTTCAATGTTCTTGATACTAAATAGCTGTCAGAGCTGTTGTGGAACAAGAACGTTGACGTCTTCTCGCCACAATGTTGGCATCTACAAGATGAGCTGTCTCGGCTGTCTCAGTCACAAGCACGGTGGCAAATGGCTGATAATTCCAGTCTCCAATTAGTCACAGCTATAGATAACTTGACTTGCAGCGGTTTGCTAATTGAGCTGTTATCTCGCCGGACGGGACAGCTATTCGCACGGGCCAGCAACCAATATAGCCTGTTGAGCCATTCGGAAACGCCGCCACCACCAACGTTGCGTATGCGGCGCTCGTTGCACCGTTCATCATCGGCACGCTTTCCGTAGAGAGCAAACCTGATCAATTGGCACAATGCCCCAATTCAGACATAGTTACGAAAGTAGTACAAACAGCTAAACCAGCTACCTTGTGCTTCTGTCACTCGTATACGCCGGCAGTAGCTCTTCTTTCAACTATTACATACCCTGCATATCCGTAGCGTTTTTGGCGCTTCAACAAGCCAATGTGGCATGACCTGTAAAGGCAGAGTTGCAAAGAGTAACTTGACCACGTCAACTCGGCGATTTCCCCTTCTAATCCGAGTTAGTTACTTCTCATAACGGAAAACAGCTCCCCAAAACCCTTGTTTCTTCTCTGAAGCCTTTCACATGTATGTACGAGCTACTGTACCAGTTAGTAATGTAACCACGGCTCAGAGCCCAACGGCACTTGCAAGCCAATCGGTGCTTAATCAATCGTCCCACACCGAAAAGAGGAGACGAGGGGAAAAAGGAGAGAGAAAAGAGAGAGCCCTGCAGTAGACCAAAACACACTTGGCATCTTCAACCATTCTCCAGCAGCTGTGTCTGTCAATCCCCAGCATCACAATGACGCTTACATGTTGCCCTTGCCGCGGAGTAACTAGCGGATGTATTTCTCCTCTCTTGCATCCTACTTATGTGATGCATTGCCATTGTTCTTGCTCACTGGACGTTGGGGGACGGGCGTCTTTTGGCATATGCATTAGCACCTAGATATGCATCTCGAAGGCACAACAAACAAAACAAGCAACGACAAACAAAGAGTCCGCTGGCCGTTTCCACCAGCCCGCAGCTGGAGCCATGCGATGTGACTAAGGCAAGGCCAGGATACAACATTAACCAACGTGTATTAGTGCATATGTAGACAGCTACATGCTCGTACAGAAACGCCTTCGAAATCCATGTTCGCGATGCACGACCCTCTCAATCAAGAACGTTGGACTCCACAAAGCCATGGGTCTCTTCCTCTCGCTCTCCACAATCGATGCGTTTTCCTTTGCTCCATCTCCATACAGATAATAAGTACAAGCAACGGGCTCTCGCTCCGCCAAAAATCAAGAACAAGGCCAAAAACCCCAGCCGCATCGCCATCCCCCAAAAGCCCTCGTCGCTTAGTTTGGTCCATAAAATCCTCATTCGCGATCCTCCCCGTCCGTTATCAGGTCCTTTCAATCCACGCACGCCCTTGCTCCTTTCTCACTCCCCCCATTTCAAGTCGCCCGCTTGGGGACGTAACTCGTATGTATGAGTACTATGTATGTATGTACGAGTAACTCGCACGGAGTCACTCCGTTGCTCCATCCATTCTGCAACCCCCATCATGCATTGCATCTTACACGTACCCCTATCAAAAAAGAGATACTCCGTATATATAAATTAAAATAAATAAATAACATAATACTACTCGTACTACTATAAAAAAGGCCCCCCTCCCCCTCCCCATCGTCAGGCACCAAGACATAAGCAACCTTATAAAAACGAGCCACTCCTCTCTCAACACATGTTCCCTCTTTTCCCCCTTCTCATGCACATCCGCCCAAAAAAAATGCACGTCCGAATGCACGTCGTCGCCTCGCCACCTCTCTCCTCTTATACGAGGAAGAAAAAAACCTCCCCTAGTCTAGAAGAAACTCGCTCACGCCCAGAACGTAAGAAAAAGAAAAATGATAGTCCCTTCTTCTTCCTTCTAGGCTAGTCCTCCGGTTGGTTTTTTTAAAAAAAAAACAAAAAAAACAAGAGCTTATACGCCCTGATACGCACTGCACTGCAAAGATGCATCTCTCGCGGCCGCATGGAACCAAACCACACACAGGAAGAACAACCAACACAGCCCAATGCAATGGCTTGTTACTTCCACCATTCTATGCACGCACTTCGCCCCCGCAAAGTTGCCGAGCTCATCGCCGCCGATGGCTTTTGCTGACTCCGACTCTTATCTGGATGGATGACGAAAAGGTGAGAGCGATGATGCCGAATAGCGAATGCTCACTTGCTGTGAACGATGACGAGTAGTGCTTTGTATCGTATGTCTGGTCCCCATACCCGTAAGAGTATCCGTCTTCCGTATCTGTGCTCCGTATCCGGACTCCGTATTACCAGGCCAAGTCCTCGCTTGGGAGTAAGCAAACCTGGTACAATAGACATCGTGAACCAAACGGCCAATCCAACACCCCAATTGGCTCTCTTTGTATCCTTCTGCTTGCTTACCTTGTCCTCACGCCATGTCCCTTCCAAGCGAATGCCGCCGCCAAGTGGGCCATGGTCGATGCCAAAGCAAAAGCCAAGCCTGCCATGTAGCATAGACAGGCAATCACATGCAGTCACATGCAATCACAACACAAGCACAGCACAAAGGGGGATTGGGATTGTTGAGCACAACATCTTGTTTGTAATCTAGGCAATTTCATTTATGCCTGATCTCTCTCTTTGTGTAGTAGTAGTACCAGAATGCCCGCAGAACCAATCGAATCAATACCATTAGCAACCGACTTTTTCCTTTCCCGTTCCCCGCCTGCTCGTAGTAGCCCAATGCACCCTGGACCAAAGAACCAACCCGTCGGCCGCCTTTCAGTCCATTCCCTTAAAAACACAAATGAGAGCGTTGACAAGTCATTATCAATCCGCCTGGTCCGCTTGTTCATAACGGTCTGGAGCCGTGAAAGACGTATAACAAAGCGGGAGAAGAAGAAAAACCTCCCGTAGGAAAAATGAAACACAAAGTAGAGGAGAAAACCGTAGTGGCGAAGTTACTCCAACGCAAGACCTGTCATGAACCGAACCCAGAGCGCAAAATAAAAAGAAAGCGGAAAGGAAAAAACAGCACCAGCAATCCCAATGCCCTTGTGAGCGCCAAGCAGTAAAAAAAGACGAATCCGTATCGTATGCGGCCGAAACTCCCAGAAGCTAAAACAAAAAGCCAAAATACAAGTAAAGAGAAAAAGAGTAAAAGGAAAAAAGTACAACAATTATCGCTCTTTAATTGTTGCTGTGAACAAAAAGAAAAGCAAAGGCCCCTTCCGATTTTTGGGGGGCCAGTAAAAAATGGACGAGGTCATATGAAAACCTCGCAATGTTTTATAAAAAAAAAACAATGGGACATCCGTTGCTCTGTCAGCTGTCCAAACCCAAACCAAGTTGTTTCGTGTAGAAAAAATTGTTCTTCACAGTTTGTAAAAATAAAAAATAAAACCGTCAACCGAGAAAGATGCGGCAAATAGCAGCTGTCCTCATCCGATAACCGCCTCCGTGGACAATCTAGCCTCGGATGGCGGTAGCGGTATGAGGCTCTGCGCCCCAACGGAATCGCTGCTGAATCATCTGCTGCGCGAAGAAGGGAGCATCAGTTGGGGATGTGGAAAAAGACGGCGAAGGCGACCTCATGTGAGGCATCGACTTGGGCGTCGACGACTGGTCCCTGCTGATGAGGACAGAGGATATAGAGTCGAGAGGAGACGAGTGCGATGCCGCGAGGTAATCGGCGGTCAGGGGGCGGGTGAGCTTCATCTCAATGGGGTGGTGAAGGCTGTGGTGAGCTGCAGGACCGGTGTGGTGAAGAGGGTGAGCCATCGTCGCCACTGACACCGTAGTCGGGCTGATGCCCTCGATCTCTTCGCTCTTGGTCGTCGCCACCGTCGTGGTCGATGTCTTCGAACCAAACTGTAAGTACAGAAAAAGCCAAATGTCAGCTACACAATTCCATCCCATTTTTTTCATCAATTTTTTTTTCAGATAGTCTTGCCCATCGCTCCTCAAGCCTCCCTCCATTTTTGTTGCATGACGGCGGGAAATTTTCCTTGTTCCAACAACTAGACGGCGGAAGGCGGCTGGGGCGGCTGGGGGACGCTGAAGTGGTCTCCAGGGGTACGTACAAAGCAGTATTTACTGACGAGCTCTTCGTAGGAAGAGCTGGCGAGGCCGAGGCCAAGGCCAACAGGGGGCGAAGAAGGAGCAGAAGCAGCAGCTGCGGCAGCGGCAGCGGCAGCAGGTGCAGCGGCGGGCTGGCTGGACTGCGAAGCAGACTGTGCGCTCAGAGGAGGGCCGAAGCTCATGCTCATGGGCGTGGGGCTGTCGCGGACGTTCCTCTTCATGTAGAGGGCATCCTTGTCCTTGGATGCAGAGTCCTTGGCGGCCTGGACGGCAGCGCTCAGTGAAGCTCCAAAATCATAACGGTTGGCAAAGGCCAGTCCGCTGGGAGCGGTCAGGCCCAGACCCTTGGAAATGTTATCACTAGCCAAGTTGCTGGTCGACTTGGTCTTGAGGCGAAGGCCAGGAGTGTTGTGCTCGCCCAAGAAGTCGTTGATATGGTCATCAAACTTAAACTTTGGTTTTTTATCAAAATCATCAAACGAAAGAGGCATCTGCACCTGTCGACCGGGAGCAGTAGGAGTCTGCTTGCGGTTGCTCCGTGGCAGACTGTTGTTGCTCGACCGGGACTGGGCGCCTTGGAAGCCGTTCTTACCGTTCTGCGGCTTGAATTGCTTCCGGAAGTCGACCTGGAAGTTGGCAGAGCTGTTGCTGTCCCAATACTCCTGGCCATTGACATTGTAGCGGATGCAGAAATACAGAGTCTTCATCTCCAGGTTGGCAGTATCTGACAACTTGATGGAGAATTGGAAGCGGTCTTGACCATCACGGGTAACCTTGGGGCGGATCTCGTGGCTGAACTCGGCAACGACCTCTGAAGTTGTCTTCCAGTAGTCCAAAGTGAAGCGGCAGACAACCAGCTTCTGGTAGGACATGTTGGCGACAACGACGGAACCCAGCATCGACTTCTGATCAGGCGACAGCCAAACCTTTTCTAGGCGAACAGGTTGGTCCCGTCGTGATGGAGAGTCGTGGGGGAAGTTGTTGGTGATGAGTTGCCAGTCAAACGGCGGTGTTCGTGCAACGGTCCTCTTCTCGCCTCCCGGGAAGGGATACTCGGCATCACTGTCGTAGTTCTCAACCGGAGACGAGCCCGCACTAACTGCCAAAGGTCGGTCGACCTGGAGGAAGTGACGGATGTGCTCCAAATGAGAATCGAAGTGAACGGCCTTGGCGAAAACAGGAGTACCAGGCATGCTAGAGGGTCGCTTGTGTCCACGGAGAGCTGGTCGGACCAGCTCGCCGGACTTCTTGCGGACCATCGGCGGTTTAGGCCTCAAGTCATCCTCCGAGTCCTCCGAGACAGTCTGGGAGTTCTCAGCAGATGTCATGATAGCTGACACATTGGGATCGGTTGCAGATCGAACATGGCCCCGGCGTCCCGACTTGGGAAGATCGCTTAGGCTCATGGCACTGAAGCTAGTGTGCACGATGCTTCGAGGAGTAACGTCGCCAGGGCTTAGCCTCGAGTCCTTGCTTGGGGGTGATGGTGTCCGGGGTTGGGGAATCTGGCTGACGGCATCCCTGAGCTTTCCCAGCTTCCTCCCTCGAATCTCCGGCCGGCTGTCATCCTCGCTATCTGACGAGGCAGAGTCGGGCGGAGAGATGATGGCAGCATTAGGAATTCCCCGGTCGTCAGTCACCGGCGGGGGTGACTTGCGGAGGCTTGCGCTCACAGGAGGGGTACCGGCGTTCTTGACTTCATCGGAAGAGCCATAGGGAGGAGATGGTGTAGAGTGGGACTCTACAGCCGGGGGTGCAGACGGTGTTCGACGGTTCTTGCTGAGGTACGAGGCTGAGCGAGGGAGCGAAGGCTTCTGGCCGGAGGTAATTGATGAGCGTCGGCTGACATCCGGAGAAGCAGTCGCTGAGGAGGCGGGAGATCGGTGAGAGGGCGGCGTGTAAGGCATTCCCAGAACGTTTGCCGGGGTATTGCTTGAAGAGTAAAAAAGCCTTGTCTGGTATTGATGATGTAATCCGGCTTATAAGAGATGTTGCAAATTATTCAACGGCGACGAAATTACCGTTGTTAAATGCTGCTAATTTGCACGCTCGTTCCAATTATATCATAGGATAAAAAGAATAGGGCTTGTTGTCGGACTCGTGGGCGGGCAACAGAGGAAGAGTAGTGACTGGGAAGCTAGTATCTAGGTAGGATGATCTGGACACATGGGAAAGTACGTTGTCAGCACGAGGTGATCGACATTAAACAATAAAGGATACCGTTCGAGGTTCGGAATAGGGTGCGTGGTGGAGAGGGAACAACACATGGTTTAAATGACCCAAGTCTGGTCCACGAGCATGGCACGGTGACGTCCATGAGTAAAAAGAAAAAATTTGGACCTTGAGGGCGATGGAACAGGATGCAGATTGCTCAAACGGAAGATTTCGAAGACGGAAAGGAATAAGACAAGGGTTGTCGGAAGTTGCCGTGCTTGGTAATGAAACTCTCTTTGACAAAGGCTAAAACTCAATGGCGACTTACAGTGGAAGGTAGAAGAGGAATTCAAGGCCAATTTTCTCCGAAGTGCACAGGAAGCAACGACACGGTCTCAAGCTCGGGCAATATTCCAGCAACCGAGCAAAAGACTGTGAGGTGCAGCCGTGGAAGCACAAAACTTGGTGCGGAGGCTGATGCTTAAGATCGCCAAACTAAGTCGTCTGGCGGATGATGTGGCCGGCTCGGAAGGGGAGCGTTGTCGAGTCGGGACAGTGGAGAGAGTAGAATAAAAAATCCTTGCACAATGACGAAGTAGAGACCCAGCTGAAGCTTGAAGCGGGTTGTGGAGATGCTCGGGATGAAGGGAGTTGAGAATTGATGATGGACGGAAAGCACGGCGAGGATGGCGGATGACTCTCGAAAGATGCAACGGGAACGACGGGGAGGAGACTGCAGACTGGTTCTTGGTCCTGGAGGCGGGCAGGACGGTCGTGGAATGGGCTGTAGGGGGATGAATTAACCCTTGAAGAAGAGAAGAGGAGGAGGAGAAGAAGAGAACGGCGGTAGTGATGCCGATGAGGTTGAAGATGAGGATGAGGAAATGGGAAAGATAGGGAAGATTGAAGACGGAGGAGGTGGGGAGAGGCTGTTTTTGGCTGCGTGAGACGGCCGATACGTACCCAGCGGTTGTGCCAACTCGAGGCAAGCCTGCAAGTACCGGCGCCCAAATGGAGCAGAGGCGAAAAAAAAAAAAAAATCAAAAAAATCAAAAAATTAGAGCAGCGCCATCGTACAGGTACCTGCTAGTGGAAGGCTCGGGCCCGGATCCAGGTTGCTATGCGCCGCAGCAGAAGAGACTGGAGACTGGAGACTGCACTGAGACCTTGAACTTGCCCTGCTCTAGTCTGCATGGGGGATTGAAAACTTGGCTGGCTGGCGACTAGCGGCAGAGACAGGGGTGAGGAGGAGGGTGAAGGTTGAGGTTGAGTCCATCTCGAAATCTTGTCATCTAAGCCGGCCTTGCCTGGTCGGTGGCCATGATCCATCCATGCCATGCCCATGGGTGATGGGCCAACCCTGGGCCAAGCCAGCACCGCCTTACTAGCAGGACCACCAAGGCCACTCCCCTCCCCAACTGGTTCGATGGCTTGAGATGGTGGGCCGCCGTCGATCGGCTTGGAGGGTGGCCTGTGGCCATGGGCCCAGCAACCTCATCCCTGAGAGAGGGGCCTTGGAGATAGGCGGCCAACAGGGGGGCGAGACAACAAATTGGCGAGCCGAAGCAACAGCTCAACCGGCTACCTGAACCCAGCAACCACCAACAAACGCTCAGCAGCCCCATCGCCGTGCCTAGTGTTAGTGGTGTTAGTGCAGTGTTGTATCGGCGGCCCAAGCACTGGTCCTCCGTCAAGCTTGCCATGCGTCTCGTCGCCTCTCGAGGTTGCGAATCCTGATGCTCAGACCTCCATTCCATACTCGTACTTGCAGTTGGATTGGAGATGCTTGGACCTTTGATCTTCAATTTACGGGGGCCGGGGCCTAGCTCCATCTCGACGACGGAGCACTCGCACTTGTGCTTGGAGTCGTGATATGAAGACGCCCTCCCCCCCCTTCCTTGCCCCATCCACAGCAGCGTCTCCGATATCAACATGTACCAGATATGCTCGTATGTAACAAGCACAGTAGCGCAGCGGCAAAGGAATCAGAGACAAAAACCACTCGGAGAGGCGAAAAACGGCCCCAAGATGCACGCACTCACACACATACACATACACACACAATTTCATGCTCCGTTATACACAGCACAAACCACAAACCAAACGAAGCAGAGGAGGAGAGCGGCGAGAGGGCGGCAAAGTTGTGTGGCCCAGTTCTTGCTTCTCCCCCCCTCCCACAGCCGGGAGCCGGAGGGATTTGCCAGTCCAGTGGTCGTCAGCCAACGAATACCTCGCCAGTAATGCAACCTAATGGAATAGAGCTGCAGTGTCGAGGTCGCATCTGGATGCCCATTTTTGCGGAGTACACCGGCAGCTGCGTTGCAAAGCCGCCTACCACTAGCCACCTCAATGCGCATCCTGCCCTGCCGTTCGTTTTTCTCCTCCTACCTAGACCTAGTGCTTGTGTGTCGTCTCGTCTCGCCTGTCGAATGCATATGTATGTACGAGCATGTACTCCAAACAAGGCCATGTACGAGCATGTATCTGGATACATGTACTGTACGAGTACATAATCCATAATCCAGAGCAGCAATGCACACATCCTGTATTTCCTGTGCACCCCCCCGTTGCCCATTGCCATCCTCAAGACGGTAAGAAGCTAGTAATCGAAACGAACGGAGCACCGGTATGTGTTGGGAAGCTTCTCCAAGCCTTTTGATTACATTACACCACAAAGACAACAACACACTCGTACGAGTACCTAGATAGATACCCGGTGAGCCAAATTATGGCAAACGATAAACAATTGCCGTGATACCATTTCAGCGCCAGACGGAAACATGGCCTCTCGTCCTCGACACTCATTCGTCCAGCCCCGGGACAGACCCAGCCGCCGGCCCCTACGGGCGTTGCGAGTTACCGCAGTGGGCAGCGTTTCTTCTAAGCATCTCAGCAAAGAACGGGGCTCGTCTGTCATCATCCTGTCTTGAAAAGACGCCGTCGCCTTTTTTAGAACGGTTTCTGATCTCTCCCTCCACCCAGATAAGCGTGCACCGGCGAGCGAAAATTTTGCGTCAGTCCCGAAATGGACGTGCGCTTGTGGCGTCGCCTGATAACAATGCACTTACGAATATAATATGGCCTTTTATCAGCTTCGATGGCGATTGCACAAGATCGCGTGGAATGCATGGGCTGATATCGATGTCACATGGCTTGATGGATTGCCCAGATGTGAACGATTCCCCAGGCAATAGCGCAACTATCTCGAGCCGGGCCAAACCTTTTCATTCATTTGAGCAGTATAGTGAGCTGGTAGAATAATATTTGGGTCGGTCCCATCCACCGGCGCCCTCTCTCTTGTTAGCTTTGCCTTTTTTTCTTTTTTGCTTTTTTCTGTGTCGGCGCTCTTGGCCAAGTCGGAACACCGGTGAAGCCGGATATGGAGATAGCTACGACGACTAACACTGCCAATTGACGTTAGTACCAGCTGGCCATTGCCCTGCTAATGAGGGCATCCGGGTACTTGTATCGCTAACAGCACTCGTAACAGCACTTGTTCTTCCGTTTGCTGTGCTGAGCTCGTAGCGGGTACTTTGTCGTCATGTATTATTCATGGTTTGCCGGGCAGCCAGCGTCAACGTTTATGTTGTGCGTAACGAGCACGGTACGGGTAAGGTAATGCGCCAGTGCGGATTCCGTCCGGGTGCTTCGTACTCGCAACGGGACTTGACTGGCAATGGAGCTTGCCCGACAGATAAAATTTGCAAATTTTGTGCCAAACGCGAGCCCTTGTTGGCTCAACGGCCTGCCGAATCGCATTGAAGGGGGCGACTGGGGGACTGAGGCGTTTCCAGGTATTTTTCTTGCTTGCAGCCTTGCACTGCAGGCTCCGTGCATGTACGGTACGAACAATAATGTACCGGTCTTCTCGCACTCCGTCCGTCCTGTCCTGGGCCCTCTTTTCCAATTCCTCCTGCATCAAGATGGGGAAGGGTGGGAAGGGAAAGAAAGGGAGGATGGCAGAGGAGCTGCGGCTTTCTTCAAGTACGGCAGACAGTTCTGCAATGCTTCGCTGCGAGTCTGCCCATCCAGCTCCCAAAACCCCATCTCCAAAGATACATGTCCATGCTCGTACAGTATACACACGCCAGTAGGCTTTTTCCAAAGGAGAATTTTCGTTTCTGGCGTCAGGGGGGGTTTGGTTGGATGGACATGGCCTGGGAATAGCAACTGGGGTGGGCTCTCCGGCATGAGACCCGGTCCTGGTGTGGCGCCCGACGCTGTGGTCCGTTGAATATATCTCACCCCTGTTCTCGCCAGTGCAAGTCCATGCCGACCGTTCTCAGCCGCTCATTGGCAGTGCCCCGGCCTGGGTTAGCTGTTTGATGTCGAGATAATGACGTTGCTCGCGGTTTGGGTGAGGCTCGCTCAGAAGGCGCCCTCCAATCAGGGTATGGCAGAACACGCGCAATGCATTCCGCAGCGTGGCCTTCCTGTTTCATATTGGCCTCTTTGTTTGCTTTCTCCCTGCAACGCCTGTTCGTCTGGTGTCTCTCAAACCACTTCTTGAAAAATAAAAGTGGGAAAACGGAACGGACGCGCTGTGCGGAGTAGCCAGTACTTTCTACTCCGAAAGTGCTTCAGCCCGTCCCTTCGGGTGTCCGCCCCGGATCCGGGATCATCTCGAGACACCAGCCTGCATCGCCGTCTCTCCATGACTGACACCAAACGAGAAGATTCCCAGAAAGATGCAGAGAATCCAAGGGCCCCCCCTTTTCCCCCTCCTCCTCCCCCGAGCCCAACGACATCTGGCACCTCTTCCCCCTTCCCCACGACGGACCGAAAAGCTTCCCCAGGTTGTCAAACTCGGCCTCGTCATGCCTCCTAATGCAGAGAATGAATGCAGCTCTTACTAGCGAGTGCATGTCTGCGCTGCGCTGCTGCTGCAATGCCTGCGAGCCCAACATGGAGCTGGTTCGGGCTCAATTGGCTCCAATTGCTTCTGCCAGAGCATCACCGGTTTAGGCGCCTGGACGGCTTGAGCTGCATATGAGCTGTCTCTGTCTCTGGTCTACCCTACCCGATTAGAGGTAGCCGTCCGTATCTGCAGGAGGAGTAACGGACGGCACGCTGTGTGATGACCGAGTCAGGCAGCGAGCCACCGACCGTTTTCCGAGTCGCAATTCGCAAGGCATTGGGAGCCGTGTATCGGATGGATACCGTGAAATAATAATAAATGATAAAAATGATAATGACAATGAAAAAATGCCTCCATCACGACGACAGTCAGTAGCAGTACGTAAAAGGCCGTGGAATAGTAACAGCAGCTGAAGGGCGTGTATCTTGAATTGAATCCAAATTGAACCCCTCCATCTCCATCTCCATCCCATGCATCTGCGGGTCACAAAAGGCTGTGCTTCCAACTTCCAAGGCACAAACATCGCCATCGTCAAGCCACATTGTCTTAGTCATCGCGCCAAGAGATAAGGAATGGGTCCAGCACGGGCCAATGTCGAGCTTCCAGTTCCACGCGGTGGGGACAGGGCAAGCCACACGCACGGGCCACTGATATCAGGGGTGGCTTGCTCCTCATTTTGCAGCGCTAGCAAGCTAGAAACAACGCCAAAGGCAATACTATCACAACGACAGGAAAACCTTCTTCATCCTTGCCATCGACCATCTCCATTTGCACACGCTGCCGTGCCGTGCCTTCGCTACAGTACCCGCCTCGAGCTTGTCTTGTACCTGTGCTGCCATCCGGATAGGGAGCGGTACTTCCGTGTCTTTGGGTGATTACCTACTGGAAATTGCCTGCTCGGCTACAAGGTTCCCTCTCCCGTGGTATTTGCTCGCCTCTCGTACGAGCATGGGCACAAAACGACTCGCGGAAAAGACGCTTGGCATGCACGCCATTTGCAAGCCCATCGGATGATTGGATGGTCATTGTCAATGTCAATGGAAAAAACGAGATGCTGTATGTCGGCCTGGAGCTGAGCTGAGCTCCCAAGCCGTCCAAGTGCGTCTGCGTCTGCGTCTGCCTGCCTGCCCAGCACATCATCTCGCATCTCGAAACTCGTCTACGAGCACTTACATGACGCCGGTGCTCCGTACATGATGCTAATTCCATGTCGATGCGCCTGACCATCAGCAAACGCACAGTTCTGCATGCTTAAAAAACCGCACCTACATGCCGCATAGGATGGCGTTCGAGCCTGAAGGGTCATCATGACTGGCATCCCGGCATCCAAGTACATGTAGTAGGTATGTATGAGATGTGCCGAGCTTACGATACTACTTGGGTTGATACACACTGTACTCCGTACTCGTACAGTACAGTCCTCGTACATGGGCAGATGCTGATGGTGTCGAGATAGATTACGGGAGCTTGTCTTGGCCAATCTGATGGGCTAGCAGCCCAAGCACAAAGCGCTCAAGTTTGCCGCCCGCCACGGCCTCCTCAGATCGCGGAGACGGGATTCTCTCATGGCCATTCGTCTCTAGGCGCCCAAGGGGCCTGCTCGCACATCCCAAGATGTATCTCTACTGCTACTCTTACCAACAGGTCTCAGCAATCTGCATGGCGTCCCAGGTGCAAGGATGCCATGGCAATATCCCCAACAAGCTACGAATCCTGACTCCTCGTTCGCCAGCCATGGAATCGCTCGTCGCCAAACGTACCACTATCACGGCATAGCGTCGCAATGCGTTGCAGCTCCCGTTCGCCAGCGAGTCAAGACCAACCATGGTTCCATCTAGGAAATGGCACAGCTCAGATCAACTGGCCACTCTGCAAGTCATCCCATGGCACCACGGCGCCAACTCCCAGTGCTACACATTTGTATGTGTGTATGTAGTCTCTTACAAAAGCGGACGCAGGCTTCGTCCGTGTTGCTAGGAACGGACAAGACGACGACTAGTTTCACGCCTTGCAGCCGCATCTCCACCAGCCAACAGTAAGCGAAGAAAAATTAGAACAGGTCCACTTTATGCGCGCATGGGGGGGGGGGACACAACGAGCTCTGATACGTAGGGACACTGCAGAAGTTGGCGACACCACTGGCGCCCTCGTATCTCCCTAACACACGCTCCACCAAGAGAACCGCTTTCACATGGTAAGCAAACAGGGCACAGGCATGCAACTGCCACCTACCTGTGAAGCTACAATCTAGAAGACGACAGGGAAAATGTCGTGATAGCTCTTTGCAATACGCAAGCAATCTGACTCACCGCGGTGGGAAAAGAGCAACAGAGCACTCAAGAGTAAGGCCAGAGCTCGGAAATGGCTAGTTCCAAAGCATCTTAACGAGCTTCTTTTTGCCTTTTTAGAAGGACGAGAAGAAACCCAGTTCAGGCACAACACTGCGAAACTACTTCCAGATGGAGTCTCGAAGGGAAATCCTCAACGCCGCCGGATGGACTGGGCCACCGAGCCGGTGGCAAAGCTCCGCGGCGACGCTATCATCGGCCTTCTTATTAGCGCTGGCCGCACCGCAAACCTTGCAGCCACATCCCTTCAGCACTGGCCATGGAGGAGGGCGAGGGCCGTCAAGGCCGTCTTGCTCACCGACACCAAAACCGTTGAGAGAGAAAAATTTCCCTCCTGAGATGATAAGCGTAAGAAAGCTTATGTGTGTACTACTTGCCTCCCTATCCACGCCTAGGAATAACTGCTGTACGAGTACTCCGGTGTGTCGATGCACGCCACCTGAAACCGAACGCAAAGGCCGCTGATTATTTCTTGTCTTTTTTTCCCATGTTTTTTTGCAGTTCCCTGTTTTGTAATACCTTACGTCGCATTACAGTTCCCGGTCCCCGGCAGTTGCTTGGACGTGCAAGGTTGCGAGGAGCCCGAAGCTGGATATATCTGCAGCTGAGATTCGCAATTTCGTCGTCTCGAGAAGAAAGAAAAAAAAAGCAACCCCCTCCCATCTCGACAAGCAAGCCGGGGGGCGCTGGCTTAGCGAGTTTCACGCTCATCGTTCGATCGAAATCTTGCCCCTTGTGAGGCTGCCATTGACGCTAAGCAGGGGTAGTAGCTCTTTTGTCGATTCCAGAGATGGAATACTAATGCGCAACCAGCCTTCGGCGGACAAGGCCTAAAAAGGAGAGGCTGCCTGGGCTGAACATGTTGAATTGTTGAACGGAACCGCCAAGGAAGTGATGAATTTTTTTTTTTTTCAAATTGTCATTTACAAGTGACTCATGGCAAAACAAAAAGTACTCGCAAGGGCTCGTTGTCAGCCTTCGCATTCTGCTCCCGTAAAAACTGAATCATCGGTTCGCTCATCTCCGCGCGGCAAACCCACTTCGATAAGAAGAGCGACGCCGCACAAAATCTCCGACACACGGACAGCTTATCTATCGCCATAGCCCGGCTGTCGCTCCGTATACATGCAGTGTTCATACTATTGAGACATTATCCTTCCACCAAGCGCGAGATGAAAACGGGGCCCATCTGGCATGAATGCCCAAAGGCAAAATGATCACTTGCATTCATACGGCCGTACAGTCATGCTCCTAGCCGATGCTGAAGACATCCGACAGAGGCCCAGAGCCGTGAGCATGCAAGTCGGAGCGATCCGTACCCACAAACTCCCGTGTCCGGCTGCCCCACCTCACGATGTTCTCTGCCGCCGGCCTTGTGGTAGTCGTGGTAGTAGTACGAGTTACAAGGCTGGCACCAGAACGGGGCCCACGTCTTTGTATATGGGGCATAAAAGATGGACGCTTTTGCAATGGTACGAGTGCTGTAGGGAGTACGGTTCGGAGTACTACGCACATGTACCACGACGACGCTACTGTAGACGCGAGCACTTACAAGCAGCAGTTTGCGATGTGTATCATGCTCGTCAACCCGAGACGCACAGTCGGAGCGTTGCAAACGCGTGTCGGCGCTTCCAGCATGCACATCATGGCCACTCATATGCCCACAAGCCGATAAGGGCGAGCAAGTTTGGAGTCCGAGGAGCGCCTTGGCGAGGGCTTACTCGTACATACATACAGGGAGACGCAAGGATCCGAGCTCGGACGGCATCCGCTCCGCCATGCCATGCCATGTCATGTAGCATGTACGGTGCAGCAAGGAGCATGGAGCATGGAGCCTGTGCTATCATGTATCATGTATCATGTAGTAGCATGTATGGCGAGCATCAGCAGAACATCAATAGTTGCCGGCCCATGCATGCAAACGGTAGGCACGGAAATTATTTTCATCTCGAACGTACACCTTCAGGCAGCATTTTCTGCTCGCACTTTAACTCTCTCTCTCTAGACTGCGGGGGAATGGAGGCAGCTGACTTTGGCAGAAGCGAAGCAAGCGGGAAGTCATGTTCTGCATGCCCGTGATGGATGGCACAGCACAGGGAACTCACATCGGCAAAGAGAGAGCCCACCTCTTCCGTACAGGATTCTCAACTAGGGAGGAGGAGAACCAGCCACAGTAGCAGTCAGTTTTCACCTTCGTCTTCTTCTTTTTGCCTCCGATATGCATCCAATGGACCCTGTGGCGAGAGGAAAATACAGTTAGAGAAAACGCCTCCCGTCTGGACGATTCCTTTTTCCGTATTACGAGTACACCGGTCTTCTGGGCCTTTCGCCATTGCCGCATGCCGCATGCCACAAATCAAATGTAAGGGAGATGGTAGCGGCACACGAGTACCTTGGTGGTGTGGCACTTACTTTCTTGGGTTCTACAAGCCGCAGATTCCAAGGCAACGATGCAGGAAGCTAGTAGCATTAGTATTACCATATCCACACCGAGTCGTAGTCGGAGGGGGGAGTGTGTGAAAGGCTGAGAGGACCAGCAGCAGCAAGCCCACTCTCTTCGCCTTTCGTGCCGTGTTGAAGGGGCTGTGGCATGGTTTCTGGTGGATACAGTACCGTCCAAAGGATCTCCCCAATCAAACTAAATGCCAGCCATCCAACAGCCTCTGACCCAACGATTGGTGAGATTGTGTTGTGGGAGTTTCCCCTCTCTCTCTTACACCCCCTCCGGGGCCTACTCCGTTTACCAGCTTGTGGACTGGGACCTGGATGGCCAGAGAGAACGGAGACCAGATATGGAGATGGAGAGAGAAAAGAGAGAACGGTCTCCTCCCCCGTGGAGAGGATTTCCTCTTCGTTTTGCAGCTCCACTGGCCAAAGGTCTAAGAGAGGAGTTGCTAATGCGAGACCCGTATTTACAGCACAGGCAGTATCTATGAATAGAGGTTGAGCCTTATTGGTGATGGACGGTTCCGGACAAAGGACGAGATGAACTTGCAGAGTCACCGCCTTGCATTGTCCACGGCTGTCAACCCCGGATCATCCATCTCATCACGCCTTCGAAACGATGGGTGGCTTGACATGTATTCGACCAAGTCGGCAATATCAGCCCAGGCGGTCTCGTGGTTCGACAAGCTGCAACCCCCGTCAAGCCACCTGCAGCCGCCAGGTGCTTGTCGTGCATTTCATCTCGCTCCCAGACAGCTTTTGAGGCGTTCCCCCGTACCTCGTACATGGCGCACAACTTACTCCAAAGCATGGCTGGCTCATTGGCGCCAGGGGTCGAAACTTCCCACACCTTTCCTCCGTGGGGATGTTGTGATTTTTTGTTTTAGTCGTGGCCGCCCTGCATCTTGCTCCGCAGTGTGGCGCCAGAGGGAAGCTCGTTTACTGCAAATTGCCCAACCTCCAGGATGGCTGATAACGTGAATCACATGCTTCGAGTCCGTCTCATCCGTGCCGCCAATGTATCAGTTCTCGAACCTCGAGAATTTTACCTTTAATTGACTTGCATATTCGCAAAGGGCGGGGTAAAAAGGAGGGTGGCATTCTCTCCCCCTTCTTCCTCTGATATTGGCAGCCGTCTTCCCCGGAAACCATCAACAATCAAACGTTTATGCCGGCGGCGCAAAACAAAGCTGGGCTGGCTGGCAATGGCACTTGATCACTTCAGCCCGCGGGTTCATGCTAGGGGGGACCATAGCTACACCAGCTAAGGCATGTCGAGATGCAACCCACGCTGAGCAACCCGTCCCGGCTAACGTTGGACGGAGCAATTTAACGGCGCACACAAATCTGCGGACGAGACCCGGTCTGCTGCACGAGCGGCCCACCGAGATTGAATCCCAGCAAAGCAGCTCGCCAGCTCTGAACCACACGAACGCCTCAGTCAGTGCCTTGTGTTGCGCTGCTGCGTTTCAAGTTGCGTGCTGCAAAAAGACGACATGGGTATGATGGCGGGGCCGTTTTTTTCTGCCCTCTGCCTTGGTCGCCGGCGGCTCGATGACGACATGCTGATGTTTGTGCTCCATTTCTGCGAGCTCCTCTCTCCCTTGTGTCGAGCTCACGGAGATGAGGGAAAAGGCCAGCTGAGATTTGATGATACGTTGTCAAGTCAGATCAGATGTTGGGCGGCGAAATGTCGCTGCAGGAATGATAGATGAAGAAATGGCCCGAACGGCTGGGCATACATCTCGATGTTCGCCACCGGTACAGGTACATCTAGATCAAGAATCGCTAGCCCAACAATCTAGCAATCTAGAAGCTCGGATCGACAGAGGGAGCAGCAACAATGTCACCATGAAGGCGACGAGTTTAGACCGCGCAGCGCACATCAGGCAAATCAGGGTCCTATTGGCAGCATCTAGATGTGCCACGGCGCAATCTAAGGAAAATCCGGGAATCCTATCACAATGCCATGGCAAAAGGGACAAAAAGCCATCGGCCGCGTCGCCGCGCAATTGCTTGTTATCAAAGTCGGGTCTGCCACACCATCTCGCGCCGCAAAAGGCCATGATGCGCGCGCCGCCTTGCTTTGTCAGTCCTAAGCAGTCGTGTGAGCTCGTGCTGCATTAACAATAAATTACTGTTTCGTATATTTGAGCAAGAAAAAACCAAAAGGACAGTACACAATGAAATCATATGGCGTACGCCCCCCAAGAGGAAGCGGCCACGTCGAATCCCGCAGCAGCCGGCGGTTTTTGTTACTCGTGCCGGTTTACTCATGCATTGTGACATCGTTTGCCTCTCCACAGGGGGCCTTTCGGGGTGAATCTTTTCTGTTCCCTCAACAAAGCTGAATACGTCTCTTTTCTTTTTTCTTCTCGCGGTGAGATGGGATTTGAAATTACACTGGGACCGAGTCTTGCGAAACACGGAGCCTCTATTTTTTTCTTAGCCCCTCTAGATCGTGATGAGGTGCATGGCACATCCAGCCCTGATCATGGATCAGTATGAGGATCGAAAATACGTACCCTGTCACCGAGGTGGATGCGCGACGATCGCAGCGTTATTTACGAGTGCTCAAGTGGCTCCCGTGTGTCAAAGCCCAAACTAACGGTGCCAGTCTCCTCCAGGCTGCATACGAGAGGACGAGGAGTCAATGGCAGCTGGCCAAATAGGGCAATTAGCTCTTTGACGAAGCTTCTCGTTTACGGCGATGATTTTCAAAACTCCAATTTTCATTTCCCATGCAGCCGGATATACAGGCAAGCTCTGACTTTGGGCTCTCTTTTCTTACGGAAGCTTTCCCTCCCACGTACGGCCTCTCCCACACACACCCCCCTTTGAAGCTTTTTCTCCTCCTCACCCCGGCCATCACACCGACTGG
Source organism: Trichoderma harzianum CBS 226.95 (assembly GCF_003025095.1). Classification (NCBI taxonomy): domain Eukaryota; kingdom Fungi; phylum Ascomycota; class Sordariomycetes; order Hypocreales; family Hypocreaceae; genus Trichoderma; species Trichoderma harzianum. The sequence goes on along the minus strand of NW_020209250.1, from coordinate 209,624 downwards.
AATTGGCGCCGTCGGTTGGGGGCTGATGATACTATCCCCAAGCGCTGGCTACTCCAGGTACATTCGCTCTGCTGCCAATACTTGTACATGCTTTTCCTGGAAAGCTACGAAGGGAAGCAAGGAGAAGAGGGCGGATAACGGAGCTAAGGCCCGTTGTAAGCTTTCGTCCCGTCCAGCTATCGCAGCCATTCTCAATTCTGCACCCCCTTCAGAAGTTCGTCAGTGTTTGGTTATGGCGCTGTATATTGCGTTACGACCCCAGCCCAATTGTGCATATTCAGCCATCAAGTTGGCTTCCTTCTTCCCCGCAGTCCAAGAAAGCAAAAACTGCAGCCCGTAAATTAAAAACCCAAAGCTATTGCCCGGTCGTCTGCAGCTTTTGGGCTCGAGGGGGAAGCAGCCAAAACGGCCTTGCATACGCGCCTGGAGACGGTTTGGCGAACGAAACGCCACGCCGATGTGGCCGGCACGCCTGAGCGCTGCAGTTGCAGCAGCTAACGCCGTATCTGGCTGCTTGACGAAGCTTGGATCATGCATTATGTGTCTATTCTTATGCCTGCCTACCTTACCTTAGCACGCCTTTGGTACCCTTACCGGTACTCGTAACAGACAAACGTTGCAGTACAAGCTTGGTACGTGTACCGTACTTTGGGACTAAACCCAAGGCATGGGTGAGCAAACGGAGTGTGCATATGGCCTCGCATCCGGCCCCACTGGATGCCGGTGACGGATGAATGATCATTTATTTGATATTACTATATTGGCAGCAAGACGTACAGTACAAACGGGCGTCTACGAGAGTGCTAGGGCATGGGGAACCATCCGCGAGACGAAAAGGGCAATGAGAAGAGGGAGGGGTCAGGGTACAGTACATGCGATTTGCAGAAGCCCGTCTTCTCTCGTCAGGCATCGTTTCTTTTTGCTGCTTGGTTCCTTTTTCGAATAGCTTCATTTTTGGGCGCGGCCGAACTCGAGGTTCTTTTTTCCCTTTCGACGGAATTAAGATGAGGTCTTATTACTGTTGCTTATGGGACTGGGGCTCTTTGCTGACAATAGCTGGGCTTTCTTCTTTTTGATGACAGATAAACGACGTCATGGACATGCCGGGGGGTAACCCTAGCTGAGAGCGGCAGGTCATGATACGGCAGCGTTTTTGTATCATCTGATGGGGGGAGAGACGAGCAATTGAGACACCTTTGCTTTTTTTGCTGGGAGAGAGAGGAAAATCCTATTGCGACGGCGAGATGGTTTCACAAGTTTAGTTCGAAGGCGGAACCGGTGAAGCTTCTTCCGGGGGGGCTATTTCATTCAAGCCCGGCCGGCCGCCTTTCAGATTTGCTTAGTCCGCTTGACCGCTAGTCCAAAGGGCTATCTTGCATCTCTTCTCTTTTTACCCTGGAGGTTTGGTGGTGGCTTGCAACCTTTTTGTTTTCGGGGCTAAAAGATGGAACGGCTTCTGTTTTTGCTGGCGCGAGAAAGTAACCCTCCTCCTGTAAGACGCATCTTTTGGTTCGCGTTCGCTCCGGCCGGTGTATTACTTGGACGACTAGTGGTGGTACTGCTTGGAGTTTGCCGGCCGGTTGGCTGAGCTGGGCCGGTGGTGGTGGTTGCTGCTGCAGTTTACCCTGCATCTGCGTTGTCGTTTCTTTTTTTTCCCTTTCCCCAGGATGTTGCTTGGTTTTTGCCTGGATCATGCTCCTTCGAATGCACCTGGGGGAGGGATGATTGCATATGATATTCTGGGGTGCGGCATTGGCGGCTTTCTTGGTGTCCTTTTTTTACGAGCTGCGTGAGTGACTTGCGTTTCCAATGTTTCGGAGTGTGCATTCTTTGGTCTTGTCAAAAGACAAGATGGGAGCAGCTGGATTGGCTGCTGGACGGACGATGATGATTCATGTTTTGTTTCTTTCCTGGGGATATCCATGTCAGAATAAGCACATGTTATCCCTACCTATGCTCGTGCGTGCATGTGTGTATGTACTCATATGCAGTAAACAGCTAGGTTTTGGGGGGCGTAGTCATCCGCATGTCTCTCTTTTTTCCCCAGGGATGATGATCTCTTTTTTCTCTTCACCGACATGGACATGGACATGACAGCTTGCGTGCTGCAGGAGTCGTGCATGGCGCTTCGCTTGTAAGAGACTTGACTTGGCTGTGCAGGAGTATGTAGTATGTAGTAGAAAGAAGCAAGCTGCTTTGCTGTACGAATATGCATGTCCAAGTCAGCAGGCAGTCAAGTGACCTGAAAGTCTGTACAGTAGTCCTTTCTGGAGAAGCATTAGCTCGGTGAAGGTAGACTGCTCACGCTGGGCTGGGCGAATAGTTCAGTCCTCCTCGTCACGAGATTGTGTTTTTCGGTAACCGAGAAAGTTTACTTTTGTCTCTGCTGATCCGATCAATTTTTATTTTTTTTTCCTTCTAGAATGATGCTTCGATTTCTCTTTTCGTCTGAATTGGATGGTCTTGAATGGCTGCTTCGAGTTAGGAAGACGTTTGAGTGATCGGAGTCTGGGGTTGTGAGGTGTACGGTAAAGTTTCCAGCTTGCATATCTGCATCCATGGGGGGTCTTTTTTTTTTTTTTTTTTGTGATAACTCAGAACTCGTATCTCTGTTTCTCTGTCTGTTTGTGTCAACGGCAATGGCAATGCAGAGATGCATCATGAGATCTATGATGGCATTGACATTGAATTTGTGACTGTCTGTATACGTGAGTGTGCATGTGAGCGTATAGATCGAGATGTATGAGTGTATAACTTTCGGTTGGCCGTGACTATTTTTTTTTTTTTTTCATCGTGTGACTGGAAGAAAAAAAAAGTTTGTTGCCTCTTTTTTCTTTCTCCCTTTCTTTCTCTCTCTCTCTTTTTCCTGTTCCGTTATCCTTTCGGCTTGTTTCTCCTGTGTTGTGAGTACACGATATGTTTGGTTGTGCAAACGGAGTGACGGTGAGCTTCTGATTGCTCCTGTTTGCCTCGCACAAAAGGCCAGTTTCACAAATCTAGTTCATAATTCAGCATACCGTTTTGAATTGATAAGAGAAAGAAGAAAAAATAGACCGAATTCCATACCCTTGTGCCGTCTCTCGCGAGAAATTCCCCCCTTCGTGAACCCTTTTGATAACGATGACTCTGCCACGTCACCAGAGGGTGGTGTTTGATAAGAGAAGCGAGAGATACCCGATGGAGGACCAAAGTTAAGAGGACGACGAGGGTCGATAAACGGCGGTGGGAAACCCGGAGTTTTGAAAGAAATAAAATATTTTATTTCGCACAACTATGTAAAATTCCTGTTGTCATCATTCACACGTATCAAACATCCACCACCAAAAAAAAACGCCACTCTTTGGGGGTATCCAAAAATCCTTTTTATTTGCCCTTTTTGTTCCAAAAAAAAAACACTGAACACTTGAAAAAAGGTGTGAAAAGCTCGCTTAATCTTCATGCACAGGGGGGCCGGCATAGTTCTTGTTGCCCCAGGCCCAGTACCAGATGCCGGAAATCGCCGTCGCGGCAACGAAGACGACGGGGGCGTAGTTGACGGTCTCGGCGGTGACGGGGATGACAGTCGGCATACAGAACAGCGGCAGAGCGAGCAGGGACCAGGCTGTTTGAAAACGGGGGAGTAAGCATGAGAGCAGAACAAAGAGGGTTATACGATTCGAGAAAGAAAGAGAAGATTACATACCGACAGTGACGACGTTGCAGACGGTGCCAAGAGGGCCGAGGTAGAACTTGCCCTTGCGGACCTGCTTCCTTCCACTCAACAGGCTGATGGCAACGGGAGTTGCATAGGCAGCAGTCAAACAAATGACACCCACACCGGAGAAGGCGTTAAATGCGGCGGGGGAACCAAAGTAGATGACTCCGAGGATAATCTGAACAGCCATGCTGAGCATCATGGCGTTGAGCGGCACGTCGAGCTTCTTGTTGACCTTGACCCACCACTTGGAGCCGGGAATGGCACCGTCACGAGCAAAGGCCCAGGTGCAACGAGACGCGGCAGTGGTGCAGCCAATACCGCAAATGATGGCGAGGACCATGATGGGAATGAGCAGGCCAATAGCACCGCCAGAAGATCCAACGGCCGACTTGATGATCGGGGGCACGGGCTGAGCGGACACGAGTTCGGCGAGCTCCTGCAGATCGGGAATGACGAAGACGAGAGGGATGAGGAAGAGGAGGCCAGCAAAGGTGTTGATGAAGATGGTGGCAACCATGGCCTTGGGGACCTGGGTGGCCGGGTCCTTGACTTCCTCGCACATACTGGACGTTGTGTGTTAGTTTCCAAGATGACAACTCGAAGGGGGGCTGCCAATTGCAAACGGCATGACTTACGAGATAATCATTCCCGTCGAAGAGGTGGCATAGGCGGCGTGAAGCAGACCGACGCAGAAAGACCAGCCACTGGGCCAACCGGAGAAGGACTCGAAATGGCCAAACACCCACTTGGCCTCGTGACGGCCGTGCTTGGCGAGGACCAGAATGGTGATGAGAATGGCAATGACACCGGCAAAGGTCCAGAAAACGGCAGCAGTCTGAGCAGCAAAATTAGCACATTGTCAGAATTGGTCGCTGAAGCAAAAGAAACCCCCATTTCCCTCGATTCTGAAAGGAATTGAAAGAAAGACGAGGACAGGATAGGACAAGACTCACATCCAACCAAGGAAGCCATTTGTTGCCGAGAGCAGACACAGCATTGCAAAAGAGCGTCAGGGCCAAAAAGATGAGAAACACCTGCCAGGTTTCACCGGCAAAGATGCCAACGCCGGGCTCCTTTTCAAATACATTGATGCAAGAGACGAAGAAGAGCGTGGTGCCAAAGTTTACGGCCAGGGTGATGGTGATGTTGCCAACAACAAAGAGCCAGCCCGTGATCCAGGATGCGATGCGCCGCCACTTGGGAGAGGCCAGCATAAAGGCTTGGTAGTAGACACCTGAGGAAAACAGCAAAGATATGAATTAGCACGTTGCGCATTACGATTACGAACAATTATACGAATGTTCTTGTTTCTTGTCCGGGAACGGGATGGGCTAGATGTTTATTACCTCCGGCAGTAGGGTAGACACTGGTGATTTCACCCAGAGACACGGCGACGCAGACAATAATGAGCGACACGAGAACCCAGCCCCAGATGATGTCGACCGGACCGCCTCCCACCAGCGGGTAGTATAGCGTCGTGGCAAGACCGTACGGGATAGAGGCGAGGACAAAGGACATGAAGGCGACCTGGGCGGTGGATCGGTTGCGCGACAGCTCGGGGGTGTATCCGAGCGTCTCGAGGAGGTGATCGGCCGAGTCCTCGACGGTGGAGAGATTCTGGGCGGTTTCGAGCTTGGAGTCGACGAGGCCCGGCTTCCCTGCCGGCTTGTTGGCCGAGGAAGAGGAAGACATTGTCGCGGGTGAGGAGAGAGGCCGCCCAAGAGTATCACCAACAGAGAGGAACAGAGAGGGGAGAGAGAGGAGGGGGGATGAGGGGAAAGAGGAGAAGAGGTGAGAAAAGAGAAAAGAGAAGAGGAGGAGATGAGGAGGTTAAAGAGGAGAGTAAAAAAAGAGGCCGGAGTGGTCTAGACTTTTGCGCGTGGGAATAGCGATAGATGATTGTTGAGAGATTGTGGCGCCGAAGCTCATGCAAGTAAGCAGTGCAACCAGGATGCTGTCATGGCCATTAAACGAGGGTTCGTTTGGAGCTGAGATTTCGGTTCGGTTTGGTTTGGTTTGGTCCAGATGGCGAGACTAGGCCGCATCCGAAGATTGTCGCGTGCTTCGTTTCGGGGGTTTGGGCCAAAAAGAGGCTGAAGGCGGAAGCGGAGACGTTGAAGAGATTTGCTTGCACTAATCAAAGAGGCTATTCTCTAGTATATATTGATGTGAGTATGAGTATGTGTAGCAGAATCTCGTAGGGGAGAGAGAGTGGGAAGAAGAAGAAGAGGAGGTGAAAGGTGAGAAAAGAAGGTTGAAGAGTTTAAAAAGGTAAAGAGAAATTTACGAGTCGAGCAAGTCGGCAAGTACCTGAAAAGCTGAATGTATTTTTGCTCGGTTTTCTGGGCGGCGGGGCCTCGGCCAGTTTCAGCAGCAGAAGAAAAACTTGGCGTTGATCGACGGTGCGGGCGGTTTGGCGCTAGAAGTAGAAGAAAAAGAAGAAGATGCTGATGTTTCAATTGATGGATGTTCATTCTTTATGCGTGCTGGATCGCCGTCGTACAGCTGAGATGCAGGGACTGATTGAGATCATCGGCATGGATGGAGGCTGTACACAGAGTTACAGTTACAGTGGTTACAGAGCTGGAGTTCAGTTCACTGATACAGTGAGTACACATCAACTAACAGCCTTAACACATGCTCTCTCTCCCCCAGAGAACAGACCACACAGTTCCCACCCTCCGCCCGTGGAGACAAAAGCCCAAATTTCCCATCAAAAAAACCCCCCATCATGGGATTATGGATTCTTGATATCATGGCGCCGCCCATTGGAGCCCATTGGAGCCCTTTCCCCAGGCTAACGACCGGCCTAGGCTGGATTCATCAGGGGGAGGCGACCTAAGGCAATCTTGGTTCATCCATGTTCCTAGGGGGGCCCTTGAGTGGCTTCCAGTGGCTCCAGGCGGCGTCGTTGGTGGTTGGTCCAGCGCTGGGCCCGAGAGGCTAGCGGACGTTGGAACCTTGAACACCTACGTCAGAAGAGTTTTGAACACAGGCGGCCTTGGCCGAAGGGGGGGATGACGGTGGTTGTGATTTGTTTTCTAGAAGGCTTGAGGGCACTATAATACGTAAGGAGGTGGTAATCTGATGGCGGGAATGCTTTAGAATGCTGACCGGCGGCGGCGACTTTTTTTTTTTGCTGGAGATTTTTCCCAGATTGAGTTTCATCTTGCTCGCTGCGAGATGGACGGGGCCTTATTTCAGTGGTTCAAATGGATCAACCAACGGAAGGATGTCACTTGTAAAGACAAACAAACACACAAACAAACTATTAAATTCACATACAAGGAATATCCATATGCATCTATCCCATTAATCTCATAAACAACACAACCAGGTATCGACTGATGAAAAAGCAACTGACAGAGGAAGAAACAAAAAGACCCGCAAGCACATGCAAATCCATCCTCGAAATGATAGACTTGTTTGTACCATGTTCGACGCTAAACCGTTAAAAAGTGTCGCTCGGTGGGCCATTCAGGAAAGACTGCACGAGCGCGCTAAGCCGAGAGGGAAATGGCCCGGCCGCTGGCAAATTCAACAATTCGAGTCTGGCCCTGGTAAGGGAACTTGTGATATGATATGATGCCTGTTGTGCTGTTATCTGTTCTGTTTATGGCCAACTAGGTAATACGGCCAACTAATACTAATTGATTATTCATGGTATGAAGATATACTCAGCTTAATCTATCTAGGTTGTCTCTTTTGTGGACTGAAAGGACATCATCGGCTACAGAAATGCATATTGAACCTCAGGTACACGCAATGGAGTCGTCCATCCACCACTGACCGTAGCATCTCTCCCCTGTATTTACGAGCACGAGCACATGCTGTCTTCTCTACGAGTACACACCGCATGTCTTGGGTCGCATCTCGTAGTAGCCATCACAACTAACTATCCTTCTTATAGCCTGGCCCATCTCGCCCTCTGTCCATCACGACCCGTAGCCCATCAGGGTCTGGACGTGCATCAGGGTCTAGACGTCTTGCCATCACCTCGGCCCATCTATCTGTCCAAACCAGACCACAGCTGCAGCTTTTGCTCACTTGTCCATCTCAGTCTCTTCTTATTTTTGTTTCTTTCGGCTTTTTTTTCCATCTTTCTTTTTCTTCTTGTCATTTTCTCTTTTTTTGTTTTAGTCAGCTCTTATCTCGTTTCACTCGCTCCTCATTCCCTCTGCTTTTTGTTTATATGTGCTCGCTGTATCATTCTCATATCATGTCATCGTCATGCCATCAACTAAAAGTACTAGTCACGTATATGTAGCTCTATATCGATATATCCAGATTTTTGTTTTTGGGCTCCCCTCATTCTATCCATCTATCCACTCTCTGTTCCGTCCCTTCACCCCATCCTGTCTCTATCTCCCCCCATATTCCCCCCCTTTTAACGAGTCCCCAAATCAACCCCGTCCACCGTTGTAATCAGCGCCTCCAGACTTCCGCAACAGCTTCACAAGGTCGTCCTCCTTGAGCTCCGACCGCTCCTCCGCCGTAATGGCCAAGTGATGATGCGCCAGCGCCTTCTTGACGTCGCCGCTCTCCACGCTGACCCGCGCTTTTCGCATCACCCGCGTGTTCTTGCCGATCCACACGGCCAGCACAAACTTGACGCGCGTGCTCTCCTTGTCGTTGGCGTACTCGATCCGCACGTAGCCGTACTGCACCTGCTCGTCGTCCAGCGCCGCCACGAGCTCCTCAAGCCCGCCCGTGCCCGAGGCGGTCAGCGTCAGCTTGTTGCCCACGGCCGCCGCGTACGACAGGAGCATCCAGTTGGTGTCCTTTTTGTCGTTGCGCACGTCGTCGTACGCAGCCACGATATCGGGGGCGTCGAGGCCAGACATTGTTGCCTTTTATCTTCGTTTGTAAATGCCGGGCCGGTGAAGTCAAGGTGACACAGCAGAATGAGTGAATCGCCGATCCGGGAACTTCAAGATAGATCGGCTTCGGAGCTTCGGGTTGGATCTGGATCCAAGGCACGTGCGGGACCTGCGACAGAAGACGGCCAGTTAGCATTGCCATTTGCCATTGCATTGTTTTCTGTCGATCCGCCGCTTTGCTTCTCCCTGCTCAATGTTTCAATGTCTCGCCTTACCTTGCAGACTGGCTAGATGGGCGTATTCTAGAGGGTTGGGAGAGCAAAAGGGCGGGGAAGAAATCTGGCTTAGTATGTACGAATCGTCGGTCACGGCCTCCACCGACAGCCCCCTTTCGCCCAGCTAATCGATTACAATACATTCGCCTACCCTAGACTTGGCCAAGATGTTGGAATTTGTAGACCGTAATCCCACTTGCCAGGTGATATAAGGAAGAGCATTGCCTGATAACCAAGTAGGATGCACTTTGGTCAATTGTTTTCTTAAATGGGTTGCTCAATGGAATTGCATTAATCGCCCTGTGTTTGTCTCAGCCATTTCTTCTTCTATTGCAACCCTCCAATATCAACTAGCAATGCCCCTCCACACGAAAAGATTCAACATCCATGTAGCATGATCGCCAGTCCCTGCAGATGCACAATGCAGTACTTAGCAAAGTAAAGTGAATGCGGCCATAGTATCAACATCGTCGAGATTATTAACTTCTTCGTGTACTTCAGTAATGTATATCTTTGTTTAATCTAGTTGCCTGGCTCATTCATGTCCAATCCGGCAATATGCATCTCCAACCTCAAAATCCAAACGCCCTATATCCCATCTCATAGTCTACCTGTACAGAGTTTCCAACTCGTATTCCCTGTGAATTAAACGCAGTACTAAGAAAAAAAGAAACACTGTCCTTCTTACTTCATCACTTCTACAACTCTTCCACTGCCCCCTTCACCATCTCCCAACACTTCTTCATCCCCGTTCCCATATTCTCAGCGTCAACATCACCTCCAGCCACCCACCGTCTCGGCTGGTCTTCATCCTCTGCCACCGCAGCATCATCTCCCACCTCAAACAAATAGACATGCATCGTCAGCTTGATGTGCGAGAAAAGCCACGGCACATTCCCCAACTCGCCCTCACACGATATCTTTGTCTTTCCACCTGCCTTGTCGCCATTCAGCAAGTCCGACACGTACTCATGGGCCAGCCGCTCGCGCTTCTTCTTATCCGACTTTGTCGACGGCTCGAGCAATTTGCTGGGAAACTCCCATAGTCCGGCCAGTAGACCGCTGAGAGGCCGGCGGTGGATGAGATAGTGGCCGTCGCTTCGGCGGATGGCGCACACGAGCGTTTCTTCCTCGCGGACGGCCTTTTTGATGGCCTTGACGGGGAATTTGCGAGCGTAGCTGGTGATTGTGTCCATTGTTGCCTTGGAGGTGGCCGAGGTCGTCGTTGATGGAGAGGGCGAAGGGGATGATGAGTTGCTAACGGTTTTTCGCGTAAACGCAAATGCTGCAAGCGTGGGCTGCTTGCTTTTCTTTGCTTCCGTCTTCTTCGTGCTGCCGCCTTTCTTGTCCTGGATCGAGTCTTCGTCGCTGTCGCCGTCGGCTTCGTCAAACTCTTCGCATAAGATGCACAAGTCTTCAATGTCGACTACCCTCGGAGACTTTTCCTTTGACTTGTTCGCTTTCAGTTCGCCTTCTTTATAAACGCGACATGTCGATGTGATAGGACATTGAGAGCAGTTCGGGTTTGGTGTGCAGATTGTACTGCCCAGCTCCATCAGAGCCTGACCCCATCGTCCCGGTCTGTCATTAGGCTCTGAGCTTGTCTTGCCGTCGTCGCTATCCTGCTCGGCTGTGGCTTTGACAATTGCATCTGCCGCGGCCCAGATGGAGTCAATGACGGCCTTGCCCGTCTTGATGTTGCCGTGTATCCCCAGCTGCCTGCTCAGTACTCGCAGCACGTTGCCATCGACCATTGGCTCTGCCCGACCGAAAACGATACATGAAATGGCGCCGGCGGTATATCGTCCGACGCCAGGCATCTTTGCCTCAAGATCCTTTGCCGAAGATGGTAACAGGCCCTTCATCTCTGAGTCGCCAACTGCCAGCTTTGCTGCTTCATGGATTCTCGTCGCACGGCTGTAATACCCGAGTCCGCTCCACGCAGCAAGCACGTCTTCTGACTTTGCCGCTGCCAGGTCGTGAATCGTTGGCCACTTGTCCATCCAGCGGCTCCAGTAGTCAATCACGACGGCCACTCGAGTCTGTTGCAGCATGATCTCGCTGATCCATACCTCGTATGCGCGCTTCTCGAGCGTCTTTCGAAGCTCTGCTGGGTCCGATATCGTCTTTGGGTCAACCCAAGCTTTGCGCCACGGCATAGACCGGGATTGGCTGACTGAGTCAAACCACGAGAGCAGAGCCTTTCGACCTTGAGATCCAACTTGTTCATCCAAGAGGAGGGGTCTGTGGTATAAGACGGAGTGCCGGCGTAAAGGTGGGAAGCATGCCTCTTCTTTTGCCGCTTCTCTGGCTTCTTGTGCAAAGAGTCTCTTGCTGAGAGCAGCGTCGAATTTGACTGAACGCAATGCAGGAGCTGCTATTTTTCGTCTTTTGGCGTCATTCTCTGGTGGGATGTCTTCCATGTCAACTTCATCTTCAACCGCGACCTCAAAGTCAGAATCGCTGTGTGAGGGCGAGGCATCTTGCGTCTTTGCTGCTCGAGAGACGGAGCGAGATGAATTTCTTTTGCTTGCTGCTGAAGATGCTCTCGCTGGCGGTCTTGAGCGTTTTGTCGCAGGCATGATTTAATTAATTATTTTTGCTATCGATTGGCAGCTTTGAAGCCTGATTTCGTTTCTGCTCATCTGTGAGAGGAAGCTGGTGAACCGCGTCTTGGCTTATCCTTATCTGAGTCGCGACGCGCACGGACCACCCATTTACTTGCTTTGCGAAAACACCAGAAATTTGGCATCATGGGAATTGTGTGTGTAGTTTTGATGCTTCATTATCTATTGTGAGAAGCAAAGGCTGAACTCGTAGTTATTCTTTTAAATTTAAAAGAGAGTATGGAAATTGTAATTCACTCAAAACAACTGCATTTGACTTTCCATTGACGTCGACTATTTCTGTCATTTGTGCGTGTGCAGATATTTGGTGAGGCCACCTCTACTCAAGTTGCTTACAGCTTCGAGACCAACGCATTTGTAGAGAATATATTTTTTTTATTTACACGCCTAAAAGCCCAACTTTTAACAATTCTTCTCTAACCTCTTAGAATCCAAGCAACATGGCCGCAATCGACACCGCCGCTGGAACGGCCTGCACATACAAAATCCTCTTGCTCGCCGTCGCCGCGCCATACACGCCTGCCACTCCCACACATCCCAGGAAGAAGAGCCTGATCTGCGCCGCAAACTCCTCCACCGGATGGGCCAGCCCCCAGAACAGCCCGGCGGCGAGGAAGCCGTTGTACAGGCCCTGGTTGGCCGCCAGCACTTTGGTCTTGGTGGCAAAGTCCGGGGCCAGCTTGAAGGCCTTGTGGCCGCGCGGGGTGTCCCAGAGGAACATTTCGAGCGTGAGGATGTAGACGTGGATGGCACCCACGGCGCCGGTGGCGATGTTGGAGATGAGAGGCATTGTTTGTTTAATTGCTGTTGTGGGAGTATTATGAATAACCGCCTCTGATTACTTCTTGTTGTTCTTGTCTTGTTCCTGGAGTCTTGTCTGCTGGAAACTGACTTGGTAGACGCGGCTCAAGCTAGCAAGTTGGTGCTATTAGACCCCCAATGACTCGATTGGCCGAGGGAAGATGGGTTCAGCTGGGACAACTGTGGCTTTCGGGGAACCAAGTCTCGTAGGCGATTGGATGAGCTCTAGTTTCGTGGCGTCGTACTTCGTATTTGGCTGCGGAACAAAAAACCGGCGAAAATTGATTCGAGACAGTGAGAGCGGAATGAGTGCGAATGTAAATCAACTTGAGATTCAATTTTGTAAATAGCTGGACTATGTATATATTGCAATAAAGGCTCGGTTGAAATAGTAACACAACTATTTTTCGTCTCACTCTTTTTCACGGAGAAAATTTAACATTGCATCGGACACAGCGACATCTTACTCTATGCGGCAGCTTGAAAACCCTGTACTACGCCCTTTCAAACCAGATGGCGGGTCTCGTCGCACTTCCCGTGTCAGATCGGCTAGTTTTCCATATTAAAAAAAATGAACGCAGTCGGTACTGAGGCAGAGATGCCGAGGCATGTCTCGTTACGGAACTTGTACGCGTAGTATAGCGAGAGTGGCTGAAAATCTTGTACGTTGAAGAAGACGCGACACGGGAATATAGAAATACAAACACAAGACCGGCCTGAATGCCCAATAATCATAGATAGACAGAACTTGGCGAAGAGGATTCTGCTAGTCGCTATCTGGAAAATGCATCTCTGCTAGAACTGGTACCTTGACAACCAAAGTCTTAATGTTGGAAACTCAGGAAGCCAACAAGTGAATATTCCTTTTGTTTGTCAGCAAATCATCTTGGTCAAGTTCGAGACTTCTCTTTCAGCTTGCAGAGTCATCGGTGGCTCTCGGAGCGAGAGCCTAAAGCCAAGACCGGCGGCATGTCGCGGGATATCGAGCGTTTAGCCGGTCCTCGTGACTAACGCGCCGACGATGAACCCAGTTGCTTGTGCCGTATTCTTACGTGGTAATAATATTCGGCTGGCGTGTTGAAGCATCGTTTGCAACTACACCGAGTAGATGGTAAGGTAATGCGATAGCTTTCTGAATACACGTACTCGTAGTACATGTGGATTCACCGCCGGCTGCTTAAAATGATGACGTTCCCCATTATACATGTACTTTCGGCCGAGTGTCTGGAGCAAGCACTCGCTACTCCGGAGAGTCGTTTTCATATCACCTCGAATGGTATCGGTTGACGCAGAATGATAGTCGCACGCATATCATAAACGATAAGTCTTCAATGATAGAGAGATAACAGGCCGATGCCGAGTTGATTGTATGATAATACGGCATAGATTGCTGCTATGCCTTATCAGTATGCGCCAAACCAACATCTCACCACTTGACCCCCTCGCAACTCCAGCTGAACCAAGCTCACGTTGCAGCAAGTCTATCAGCAGTTGAACCATTCATTCGGGACGACGCTTCCATGAGGCGCCACCGTGAAAACGTCAAGCCACTTCCATGTTTCCGCTGTTGTCCAACGGCGGTCATCTGGCTGAAAGCTCCATGGCTGATATTGGGGGTCCCAAAGCGAAATCCATAGAAAGGGGGCGCACGAGAACAATACAAAATATCAAAGCTCTCAATAGCGTCCTTTGTTAGACCCACGATGCAAAAAATGGAAAAAAAGGAAACAAGAGAAAGGAGGAATGGGAGACGAGTAAAGTTGAGCCCGTGTCATTCTCTCGTATTTGTCAACGTTTAGAATGCTCGCAACTCTCTTTTCAGTCTTCTTCAAGAGGCTCGTCTCGTGCAAGAGATGCAACCCCATTCTGTGGGGGACCAACCGCAGGGCGCGGCCAGGTTAAATTCATACTGGGGGCTTTCACCAAGCGTCGGCCGCGTGCGGGGAACCCGCAGGGAGGACTCAAAATAGCAGCCGGAGTAATACCCGTCTTTCATAGCAGAGATGAAGCTCTGTGAAGGGCGTCATGAGCTTCTAGTTTCTCGTCCCGGATCCTCCATAGCTCTATGTGGAGCTCCAAGGTAACATCTGCTGCAGCTAGCACCATATCAATGAATTTCTCCAGGACTTGTGTACAATACTTGACAGCTCTAGAGATAGGTATTGAGGATCTCGCTTTGCTGGCCCGAGGCGGGACCCCCTACCTCTTCTCCCAAGCTCTTTTGGGGACCCATACGGGCTTCCGTGGGGGGACGAGCCTACGCCAGGCCTCGCCGTGATGAAACGTTCTGATCAGCACCTGCTCTGTCACCGCCGACGATGAATATAGATAGGCAAGACGTGCGCCAAGAGACGCCTCGCAACGTTGGGGTGGTACACGGGGGGTTCGGTTGGTGGGGTTTCTATCGTCGAGCGTTCGACGCTGGGCTGACGACGAGATACGATACGGCTGCTGGGAGGAAAATGATGATTCGGCGAGCGAGTCTGTCCGGCGGCGTTAGGTGTTTGAACACACAAGGCCTCGCTAGATATCTTGAAAGAAAGAAATGCACGCAGATAACGGGATGGTGTGGGCGCGTGAGCAGTGCCGATCAGGGTGTAGCGAGCGATTCGGATAAAGGCATCTAGAAGGAGGAGGTCGGAGCTACTCGAGAGGGAAAACTGACCAACGGCAGTGCGTGGATTGAGCAAGAATGGCCTTGTCCTTGTCCCTTGTTCATGCAGTGAGCCACACCTCTTTTTGTTCGTTTCTTGTTTGCCCTCAACTTGGATTCAGACAAGACACACTGCTTATGCATGAGCCCCGGAATATTATGTGATGGCTCACAGTGTCTGTCTGTGAATAGCTATAAAGACCAAAGCCATGTATTGTACGGAATAGGACGGTGGCTTTCTGCTAGTACAGTGTAGGCGTTTGCCCAAAGAGAGAGAGAGAGAGAGAATGACAAGACTCCAATCTCTCTTCCTCTCTCTCTCGCTACTGTATGTGCTAGGTTCGGTGAATTGCCATCTTGTTGGGGGTCAGCCGCCAGTCTGCATCAAGATAAGCCCCAGGCCTGGATATGCTCTGCACATGTACGAGTACTCGGTATGGCTTCCGTGCCTGAGGGTGATCGTGGCTGAGCAACTTCAGCTCGATTTCCGTTCAACAATGAAACGCCAGTTGAGCCTCATTCAAGATGCGATACACCCACGCATACGTCCGCTGCATCATCCCTTTGTGAAAGCCCTTTCCCCCCTTGCGTGGCGGACGAAAGCTCGTGGAACAGCGAACCAAAGTCTCACAATCCACCGGTGAGCTGCCCATTCACCACAGCTAAACCACATACGGCACTTTTTGCGTATGCATTTACAATGCCTTTTACCCCATCTCTCCGCGTCTCCAAAAAGTCTTGCCGCCGCTAGCCTTAGACCCAGCTCAATGGTTCGAGTGCTTATTGATCCCTGGCGCTCGGTGGGGGAACAAAAGATGGGGGAAAAGAGACTTGCGGAGGGCCACAAGTTGTGGCGCTTTTTGCCTTGGGTTTTCTGCTTCCGAAGGGGACTGAGACATTGCGGACGGAGGTGATAGGGCTTTTGCTGCCGCTTTCGAACCAAGTGGGCGAGGGATTGCAACCTCCATATCGTGCCTTGGTTACATACCCTTGTCCGGAATTGGGCCTTTGCCTCGTGGCTCTTCGTGGAGCATGGGGAAGATATAGCCGTACTTCGTACAGTAGTAGCCTTGGTTACCTATCGCTGGACTGCGCGAAACCCATAAAGAGATCTCGGCCCGCTGTCAATCTTGCGTACATCCATTCCCTTCATCGGCCTTTCCACCTCTCCCTTTCCCTTGCCGACATCCGAACGCTGCTCTTGACTCGCAGTAGCGCGCAGGGAAAACAGCAACAGATATCAAGGAGAAGCGACAGACGCGATATCAGAGCAATGGCGGAGAAGGACGAGTCGCGGCCAGAGCCGGTCATCGACCATGGCTCGATCAATGGCGATCACATTGACAAGTCAGCCATTGGAAACGTCACCGAAGTCCAGGGCAACACACACTTCCACGAGACGGTCTCTGCGGCGCCTCTGAATCCCTGGTCATGGACGAGCATTCAGCTCTACTGTATCCTCCTCGTGGCGGCGTTGAACGCGACATCATCTGGTTTCGATGGTGTAAGTAAAGAGACTCTTGCATTGTTGTCGGCAAGACACGATGACTGACCGTTCACAACAGTCCATCTTCAGTTCTATCAACGCCATGACTCAATACCAGAACTACTTTCATCACACGGAGCTCGGCTCTTCTACTGGAATGTAAGTTTTCATCTTTATGCCGACATCTATCTATCGCCCGTCTGCTGTATCTCACACGGTCCTCTTTACAGCATCTTCATGATTTACACCATCGGTAACATGATCGGCTCTCTCTTCACCGGTCTCATTTGCGACCAGTTTGGCCGTCGCGCGGGTATGATGACCGGTTCTCTGTTCATCATGGTGGGTGCTATCGTCCAGACGGCCGCCAAGTCCGATGCCTACCTCCTCGGAGGTCGTTTTACCCTCGGATTTGGTGTTGCCATCGGAACCTCGTCTGCACCTACATACGCTCTCGAGCTGGCTCCGCCCCAATGGCGAGCCCGAGTAGTCGGTTATTACAACACCTGTAAGTAGAGCTTCTTGTGGATAAAAAGGAGTTTCTTATACGGATAACTAACATGGAGATGATACTTAGTCTTCTACACCGGTTCTATTCTCGCCACGGGAGTCACATATGCCTCTGCCAAGAACAACAGCGAACTGGCCTTCCGCCTCCCCATGGGTCTCCAGCTCATTCCTCCGTTCTTCATCTTCATCGGCGCACTTCTCATCCCCGAATCTCCTCGATGGCTCACTGCGACGGGAAAGAAGGAACAAGCTGCTGCAATCCTGGCCAAGTATCACGGAGGCGGTGACACCAACCACCCTGTTGTCCAGCTCGAGCTGCGCGAATTCGAAGACTCCATCGAGCTGCAGAAGGCGTCCAACCTGTGGGACTACTGGGCGCTGGTCAAGGACCACAACGCTCGCTGGCGATTCACCATGATGTCCTTCATGTCCTTCTTCGCTCAGCTGTCTGGAAACTCCGTCTTGACTTACTACCTCCCTTCCATGTACAAGATCCTCGGCATCATCTCCGTCGAACGTCGACTGCTCCTCTCCTTTGCCAACTCTATTGTTTCTGCTACTGGTGCTGTTGCTGGATCTGCTACCAACGACAAGATTGGTCGTCGTACCAAGCTCTGGGTCGGAAGCATCGTCCTCGCTGGCCTGTTCGGTGCCGTCACAGGATTCTCCGCCAAGTTTGAGCACGGCGCGGAAGGCATTAGCACAGCCTTTAGCAACGCTGGTGTTGCCATGGTAAGTGATGCTCCGTATTATTACCACGGCCTGTACTAACGTCTTGTGCTTCTAGATCTTCCTCTTCGGCTGTGCCTACTCCTTCGTGTACACTCCCCTGACTGCCACTTACTGTGCCGAAGTTTTAGCCAATCCTACCCGAGCCAAGGGTATGGGAGTTGTAAGTTTTAACCAAATAATACAAACTATTTCTCTACATCTGTCTCAGTTGCTGACCACATCTTTCTCACAGCACGTCATCATGTCCAACTGTGCCAACCTCTACAACACCTACGTGACTGCCGTTGCTCTCGAAGCCATCAACTGGCGCTACTACCTCATCTTTGTCGGCCTCAACCTCATCTACTCCTTCCTCTGGTGGTTCCTCGGTGTTGAGACCCGTGGCCGCACTCTTGAGGAGTTGGACGAAGTCTTCAACGCCAAGTTCCCGCCGCGTGCTGCTCTGCAAAAGCACGTCATGGTCAAGAGACAGGATGGCCACCTTGCTGGTCTGAGTGACAGCAGCGATGTCGCTGACCGAGTTTAAATGGATATTGCCGCAGGCGGTGTTGGGCTTTGTAATACCTGGAGGTGAAGCCGTTGGTGGAGAGTTAATTGCCATGAAGCGGAGGCTATATTTGTTAAGATATTATATGCACGATTAATGATAAGAAGAAGTAGAAAGCGTTTGCTTGACTACAAGTATTGACGAATGTCATTTATTCTGTCGAGTCCATTGTCATGCTTCCTGAGTGCTAGTTCGGCTCATCTTGTAGAATGCCGTACATATTTCCATGGCCTGAGAGATAGCTCGCCAGCTCGCTGCTATCTTGGTCATGCCCTTCTTGCAATCCATTCAGCTTGGTAATATCTTCAATGGCCCATGCTACTCTCTCTGCAGCAACTTTGGCCCCTCCAATGTTCGGTGCTGCTGGCCCAAGCTGAAGAGCTCCCAACCGTCCGGCCAAGAATAGGGGCACGCCGTCTTTCCACATAAGATCCTCGTTGATGCAGGGGAATCCGCCATGCCCATGGATAGGATACTTTTGAAGCATGGTTTGCAGGTATGGTAGGCACGCAAAATCCGTCTGGATTCCTGTAGCAAAGTATATGTAGTCAAAGAGTGGCACCTCCGCAATAGGCGGCTCTGTCTTGATGGCCCAGAAACGAAATCCGTTTATTTCTTTCATCTCGGCGTCCACCAGGCTTGTATTGGTGTGAAGCTCGATATGGCCAGATGCAATATATTTCTTCACTTTCTTGTAGTAAGTGGGTGTGAGACTGCCGCCGCCGCGGGCCTCTTTTATAATCTCGAGACGTTCGATATCCGAGTCTGCGGTCCAGAAACGCGCTTGCTCGGCGTTTTTGTATTTGCCCATCCATGAAAGATCGACGTCAAAATGCTTGACGCGCATAGGACCTCGCATGAGATGCCATATCTTGGTGACACCCCTTTTCAGGGCAAGCACGGCGAGCTGGGCGGAAGTAAGGCCGCCACCAATGATGAGAACATTTGTAGAGCGGCCGGCGGCGATGCGCGATTTGACAATGAGATCGGGAAATTCTTTGATTTGCATACTGTGGCATGCTTGAGGAGGCACACCGCTAGCTGTGAGAGGAGCAGATGGGAGAGGAGGGATTTTGGGGGTATTTGCAGGACCGACGGCGAGGACAACGGTTTTGGCGTAATAGTGTCGAGTAGAGTCTGTAGTTACAGTAAACAGTTTTGCACCGTCTACTGAAACGCCTCGAACTTCGCCGTAGTCGATGTCTTGTAGTGTCTCCTTGCGGATGAGTTGCTCTCCAAGATTGTATCGTCCGGCCACATCCATGCAATGATCACGAAAGAGGGCTTGAGATGGTGTGTAGTAGTCGTTTCGTTCTCTAAGATTGATGGAGATTCTTGCTTCTTGTCTGTGGTCATTTGTTAGCATATTTTAATGTGATAATCTGAGAAATGGAAAGTAACATACTTGCCACCGCAAACTCGGCCATTGGCCATCTTTTTACTTGCGTGTTTGCTTATCTCCTTGCCGACACAGTTGCGGATCTCGACCAGCTCATCCTCCCGCTGATGATGATATGCATGCGCGAGAAGCGCATCTCTATCGAGGGGATCCACGTGCCAGAGCATCGGGCTGCGCAGATGCGAAATGTCGTACGTCTTGAAAAGATGATTCCATCGGCCCAACCACTTGTTATCCGTGGCGTCCAAGACGAGCATCTTGTACTCGGGTCGACAGTGGCAGCTTTGTGATATTTTGCCACTTTTTACATGTTTGAGGTTGACATTTTTGCCGTATTTGCCAATCCAATGGAAACGGCGGTGTTCTTCGTCCGTGAAGAGGGCGGCCGGGGTGTGTTCGCGGAGACGGGAGGCCGTGGAGAGGCCACAGGGGCCGGCACCGACAATGATGACATCGTATACTTCGTCTTCCACTTCAGCCATGGCTTTGGAGTAGGATTGGAATAAATCGGTGTGATTTTCTTCGGTGTAAAAGAGTTGGTAGCTGTTGAGACTTAAACGGGAGATGCTGCGGCGTTGCTATATGACGGATGAAGTCTTGTCCGTTCATTGCTATTATCCTGTTCATCGTTGAGAACCTTGATGGCAAGTTTCTTTGCCTTTATAGCAACAATTTACGCGTTCATCTCATTTGTTCAGTATGGTTAGACTTGATAAGATGTATAGTTGGAGGTTGCGTGGACCTTGATGGACTGTGGGGGAAGCCATCAAGGTTGCTCGCAATGAGATGGCTAGCTATTCCTTAGCTCAACTTGGAAACAAACACGGTCCCTCGACACTCAGAATTTATTCTGTGCCACATTTAATGAGTTAATCTGGTCAATGCTTTCCTTCAAAATGACCTCTAAGTTCATTTTATTGCTGGGACATTGGGCTTCCCATAAATGGAATCCATTTCGGTGAACAAAGTGGCTCTTTTAACAAGACGGGATGAACATTGTTCTTTTATTTGACATAACAACTTTTTGCAGTCCCCCACGTACATAGATACAGATGCCAGTACCGTTGCCCTCCTACACAACTCATGATATGACAGAACTCAAGTCTATGGCGACCAGCTTTCCTGGCTCCATTAGGGTACCACTGATAGGTGAAAAACGGTCGCCTGATGTTGTAACAAAGAGTGTTTTCTTCCGATGCGGCCCTCTTCCGAATTGCGCAGCTGTTCCACCACCAACGGCCAGTGAATCGGCTGTTCCGGCCAATTGTTGCACGCGTCCGTCGAGTGAAACTCGAATGACAGTGTTCTGAGACGTAGTTGGCAAATACACAGTCCCATCCGGTTGCACGTCAAAGTCATCGCACATGAAACCCTCAGCGATCCGCTGGATGCTGCCGGTGATTGTGCCATTTTTAGCTATAGGAAGCCTGCTCAGACTCATTTGAGCTGTATTGGTGAAATACAAGTAACCGTTATGAATGTGCACTCCATTTATTCCTGCGGGGATGTTGCTACCCTCGGGAATTGCCATTGACGGGTCTTGAAGGAAAATCTCGTAATGGCCTGTGGATATATCGACCTTCCACAAGAGACCCAAGTTAGTATCGGTTACAATCACCGTTTTGGGGTCAAGAGTTGCAATGCCGTTCAAGAAGCTCGCACGATCAATTTTGGCGATAGGGTAAGTCTGAGGTTCCTCATGCGTGAGGTCCAGGCCCCAGACCTGAAAAGAGCCGTCAACTGCTCCTTGGCTGGTGACATTTCCGGCGTTGAAGGCGTAGACATTGGGAGATGTCTCTGTGATACCGAGTACGCTGACCACATCGCCCTCAATGGTGATGACTCGAATATGAATGGGATCTGCAGGGTCAATCCACCATATCTCTGGAACGTCGATTCTGGTGGCAAGGATTGTGCCGTCTGTACGAGTGATGAGATTCTCGAACTGAGTTCCAGTTTGCTGCAGTTGGACGACAGTCTTAATAGGAGCACCTGACACTGATTGGTAGGTTGGTGCTGCCATAGCTGCCACAGCTGCGCTGAGTATCGTAACGATATACAGCAACATATTCATATTCTGACTTCCCTCGAAGATTTAGGAGCTTATTTTTGAACCGAGCTTTATAAAGATGTGATGAAGGCTATGCACTTGAATGGGTATAATATGTTCTTATGACATGTTGAATAAGAGAGTTAGGGCCTTCAAGTAACTACTTATATATTCAACATGTGGCATGCAGATACCTCATTATTAACAACTGTTCTTACGTAGTTGATATGATCTCCTTTTCTCAAAGTTACATCCGTCTTAGGGACCGCCCATTACTCCGCATATCCCGCAACTTGATCCCGTGTCAGCAAAGAAGTTATGTCTTGGTGCATGAAGCTTTTACTGCTACAGCTTGACTTATGTATATACATGATACAAGACATTAAATTTTTTTTAGAGCATAGACGACACCTAGAGCTCCAAAAGAACGATTTGAAGAGATCCAATTATCACCAATTGATGCAACATAGAATGGGGTATAAGCTGGACACAAACCCAAACATGCTCCAATATCACCAGTGACTGTGGCGATTTTCTTTTCATGTCCTATTTCCGTGTTTGGCCAGTGGGATTCGGTAATGGCGTGGGATGCTGCTTGATTCTGCTGAGTAACTGTATCCGCGATGTAACACTTTCAAAATCGCCCCACGCTATATGCTGAGTTGCTTGGCACGCCGGAGTAAGGAGTGATGACGTGGAAGGTCGAGTTTGGTTGTGTTCCGCATGTTTAACTCCTTTGCCGGATTTTAAAAGATTTAATTTGTAAATATTCAGAGATTCGATGTATGTATGGACAGACAAGCGTGAACTTCGGAAGAGCATCATTTTCAATGATAGAAGAAGCCATGGGCGATGCGGAGAAGCGATGCTGCTTCACTGGTATATAAGATGCTCTGAATATGGCGGTGATGATAGAGGATGTGAGACAAAACATCACCCAAGAAATAACATTTAATATCTCATTGCCAATAAAATGCTTCGAGCTCTGGTCTTTACTATGCTGAGTCTGCCAAGCCTCTGCTTGGCTACAGGTAAGTCAAGCAATGCCCGGTTCTCAAACTTGAACCATATTAAATCTAGGCCAAATGCAGACAATTCTAGCGCCTTGATTGATCCAATTGCCCGTTACTCGGACATGCGACTCAGCTTGCCAACTGGCGCTGCTGCTGAATTCCCTGTTCTTCAGTCTAGCCTTGATCAACGCCCAGACTGCGGCGAGACATCTTACAAAGGAGCTGGACGACTTCGGGGCCTCAATGCTTTGATCACGGGTGGAGACTCTGGTATCGGAAGAGCCATTGTGATTGCATACCTTCGTGAAGGAGCCAACGTTGCTATCAACTACATGGAGGAAGAGGAGTCTGATGCACAAGACCTCGCTGATTTTCTTGCGAAAGAGGGATTGTTTTTTGAACGCATTCCTGGAAACTTGCTGAATGAGACCTTTTGTACCTGGCTTGTCCAAGAGGCCCATCGCCGTCTTGGCGGTCTCGATATTCTGGTCAATCATGCTGGGTGAGGAAGCCTGAGAGACCCAGTAGACGATGAGAAAAACTGACATGTCCTCACAGAGTCTCTGGTTATACTCAAGGTCCCAATTGGCGTCCTATTGCCAATGAGTCAACAGAGCAGTTTGACCAGGTATTTCGCACCAACGTTTATGCTAGCTTTTTCTTGACGAGAGCCGCCGTGCCTCTGCTTCCACGTGGTGGCAACGTGGTCTTCACTGCCTCTACTGTTGCCATAGAGCCAAACGCTGGAGCGCTTGCCTATGGAGCGAGTAAAGCGGCCATCGTCATGATGGTCCGTAACTTGGCCCAACAGCTTGCTGAGGATGGAATTCGGGTCAATGGTGTTGCTCCCGGCTTCACCTATACGCCTTTCTTAGCTGCCGGGGGGTTCACTACTGAGTCTGTGAAGGAGATATCTGAGGGCACTTTCTTCAGACGCCCTGCTCAGCCTGCAGAACTTGCACCGCTGTATGTGAGTGTCGTTGATGCATCGTCCTCGTATGTGAGCGGGGAGATTTACGGTAACAGCGGAGCGACCCTTGGATTTTAGAGCTGGACGCACATTAATCCAATATGTGCCCTGAAGTCGTCGTCATGTCCATAGTAAATGACTTATATACCTTGGCACGCATGGCAAACGTATATAGACTTCAAGATGGATTCTTGTCAAGTGCACTATCAAATAGAATTCCGCGTTTTGTCTTCCTGCGTCTTATATCTTCTCTTTTCTATCATCAACATCATCACGCTTCACACCAACACTAGTAACACTTGGTAGTGCTTCTGGTGATCCATTTCTGTTCCGATTCTGACTCACAACTCCATCCTGGACGCTTATTCCCCACTTCACCTGCGAGTGGAAATTTTCACATCCACAAATCCATCCATCCATACCTAGCAATTTACGAGCGTCGCCATCCAACAAGCGAATCAAAAGCAATTTGGCGCAGTGGAAGCGCGCCGGGCTCATAACCCGGAGGTCGCACGATCGAAACGTGCAATTGCTATTTCGCCTTGTTTTTTTTTCCTTTTGTTCTTTTTCTTGCCTCTCTGCTTTTACCATATCATCAGAGTGAGCTTGGGTAAAGGTTTTCTTTTTATCATTAAGTCATAAATCATAAATCGTCAAGTCGGCCACTGCATGGCCATACACCTAAACCACAACAGAATATGCAGATCACCGCCACTTCTTCCACGTAAAGGAGCAATAGATGCCCGTGATCACGCACAAGACCCCCAAGAAACTGCACAGATGCAGCCACTCCTGGTTTGTGCTAAAGTGGAAAAAACTTCCACAAGCAGGACCAAGAAAAAGGCCCAAGGCCCACGCCGTACTCAGGCCGCTCAGCATCATGCCGGGAGTCAGCATTTTCAACTCCCAACTTAGTTCCACGCCGCTGGCTCGAATTCGGCTTCTTAGAGCCTCGGCTCTCTGTGCAGCTGCGGAAATGGCGGTTGTTTGCGTCGTTGTGCCGAGAGAGATGCAGAGGCCAATGAATCCGATATTCACCACAAAGAGGATCTGAGTAGTGGGATCATCCCCAGTGAGAAAGCCTAGAGTGACCATGAAGACACCGCATGCGAGCGATGCTATGGTGCTAAACCATCGAGGGCCGTTCAAGGTGGTATATTTGCCAACCAATGGGCCGCCCACCATAGGCAAAAGCAATGCAAACATGACGCCGCCACTGGTCGACGAAGTCCAGCCGAAATGTCGAAGAACGTAGATTGGGATGGTCTGATAGGTTTGTCAATAACACACCAGAAAAACAATTTGACATGTGCGGTGAGCTTACAGCTTCCAAAGCTGACCTAACGACACATGCTATGGCGGCGCCGATGACGCTGGAGAGCCAGTTCCATCCCAGAGTCCTCAATGCTGATACATCACCATCGCAGTCAGTCGTACCAGAAAGTGCCGATCGATCGTCATCCCCTCCATGCTCCAAATCTGTCGATGTCATGTAATCTAACGTTCCGTGAGATACCGCCACTGAGTTACCCAGCAAAGCATCGGTATCGGAAAGTCCCTTTACTGCGTCCACCAGGCTTTGCTGCTGTGATTCCGGTTCTTTTTCTTTGACTAGGAGTCGAAGAACAATGTCGCCCGCAATCACTACCTCTACTACACCAAAGACAGCCCAGTGCCCCAGCCTCTCATATAGGTAGCCACCGAGTAGAGGTCCAATGAGCTCGCCGATTGTAGCACCCAGCGTCGTGTAACCCATACACACTCCTAAATTAGCCTCGTCCACCTGCGAGACTAGAAAAGCGATGCCAGACACCCATACGAGGGCCTCGGAAGCTCCTTGGAGAGCACGAGCGAAGATGATGAGGTATGGATCTACACTGAGAAAGAAGAGCAGAGTGGCGATAAGCATAATACCGATGCCAGCAAGAAACGGACGGCTTTTTGAGACGTTCCCATCGGCAATGTATCCAGCAATCCCTAGGCGCAGATCAATAAATTTGTCTTAACAAGGTTGCTGAGTGAGAATTTGGTTAACATACAGTTGGTGATAAGCAGTGCCATTCCAAAAGACTCGAGAGATAACGCTGCCCAATTGTCGACTTTTGATCGGCCACTAACGTCAGCAAGATTCGAATTTAGCTGCTGATAAAACTCGGTTGATTCTAACCATCTTCTGGAGGTGTCTTTAGTCGGCCCGTGAAGAGCTCTGGTAAAAACGGTATAACCAGATCATACACCAATCCGTCCTATGAATTGATATCAATTAGCTCTCGGTTCAAATTTTGGAGGCCCATTCATCAGGTCTGTTACTTACTGTAAACACTGCAAATGCGACTGCAAAGGTCACCAATCCCTCCGACGAGCGCCATGGCGATGTTCCTCTTTCTGATAGGCGGCCCATCACAGGCACTTTGGGATGGCGCTCTGAACGGCGACGATAGATCTGAGAAGAGCAGAGTAAACAAGTAGGATTCCAGGGAAAATGTACTCTTAGAAGAAATTTGTCATGGAAGCCGAAGGGACCCTGACATTTTAATACTCCAAAGCTTCACCGCAAAAGAGACGTAGGATCAAGATCTGGAAGCAGGTTGGGTGGGCGGGACGGCAGAT
Source organism: Trichoderma harzianum CBS 226.95 (assembly GCF_003025095.1). NCBI lineage: Eukaryota > Fungi > Ascomycota > Sordariomycetes > Hypocreales > Hypocreaceae > Trichoderma > Trichoderma harzianum. Next base: position 183,434 of record NW_020209250.1, on the reverse strand, counting down.
GCTCGAAAGGGAGGGTACAAAATGCCCAAGTCCCTGTCCACAAAATGGCGGGCCATCGTTATTCTCTCTGTATAAGAAAGACTTGACTGTCAATACCAATAGCGCCTGCATACTCCGTAATACATGGAGTACTTTGGAGACTTGTGTAGAAATAGACCAGCGCGACAGGTCATGCGAATCGGTGGCGGAATGCGTAGCGAGGCGAGAGGATACTAGCAAATTGGAGAGCCTGCCGTACCCCCATGGATATGTCTCACAGTAATAAAAAGAGCAAACACCAACTCACGATGATGGGCGTCTATCTGGTAATCAGCCACTATTACAAGGAGGCGATAACATCCCGCCTCTTCCACACGCCCCAGCCAGGTTCCACTGCCACCTCCTACGGAGAGAAACGGGCTTTGTATGTACAAGTCTTGATTTTGCTCCGAATCCAGTGCTACGCGAACACAGCCCTACTGCGAAGCCATTTACAAGCATTGATAGCTGACGCAGGGATGGCCAATTGCATCAATGGATTCTGGAGCTGAGCTTGAAAAGGTGAGAGGTGATTAGTGAGGCCCTTATCTTGAGAAATCCGGTACTGATATTCCGACTGCAAGCAAGGAGGCTTCCCTTCTGCATGTTTCTCCACTCCCGAATCGAGGGATGTGAGATGTGTTAGCCTCTCTGGAACAAGAAAGATGCACGCGCGCTCATGATCAAGGATCCACCAAGGACTGCCTGCATATGATCCTTGACAAAGAGAGATGGCGTCTACTGTAAATGCATTCTATTGATGCAGATTTGACTGGACAGGTGGTATGTATGCAGAGTCGGCGACTCACCGACCTGCAGCTCTGAGCCCGTTTGCTATTCAGAAACAATTCCACACAATGAGTGCATGATTCACTGACTGAGTGATAGCGTACATGTCAGTACTCGTAGAGCGGAGAGTGGCGCTAACTGTCTGCGTGTCTCAGCAAACCTCCATCACCTTTGCCTTTATCACGGAGATCATTTTCCTAGCATTGAAATGCAACTCGAGAGACTTTTGGTCATTCTTACTGCGAGATGGTAACATGATAGTCTCGGAAGATGTTTGCCTCTTCTGCAAAAGCAAAGACAACATCCGTGTTTGAGATTTCACATTGCATTCAGAATGAATGCCACGCCATGCACCTTGCTTCCGCCACAAGGTTGCCTGCGTACCCTGCTTCCATGCCCTTGACGTGACATGCTTTATACGCATAAGCCACGGAAGAGATAGATTGATCCATCTGCAAGATGTGATTTTTTTGCCCCGAAAAGGACATCATGATCCGTGTCTAATGGCCAGCTTAACTTCCTTATACAGGCCCCAAAGCGCTTCCAGGGATTCAGCTTGCCCCTCTCTAGCAACCCCGCGCCTTGATAGTTGGTTTTGTTTCCGAGTATTAGCTTGGTTGCTACGCTTCCGTACGACTCTAGAGCGGTAGGAGCTGGGGAAATGGTGGTCGTGGGGGCAAAATTCCCTCAAATCACGAGGCGCAGTGGGAAAAGAGGCATCGTGACTTTCGGAGAGCCGGCGAATGAGGGGCCTCCAAGGCCTCACGTTACAGGCGCGTAAGAGGGACTAAGGTATCCGACCGGACTACTATGTACCAACGGCGATTTTGGTCATTTAGCACGAAGGCGTGCTCGGCTTCAAGCATCGCAGGGATAGATTTGAACGCAAGCCTGGTCTTGCATGACGAACATCACGCAGAGCATTGAATGCTGTTGCATGGAATGTGATTTTTGTTCTGAAACTGTCTGAGCTGAATATCTTCGTCAGCAGCTTATACGTAATCATGGTCATAGCATATTCTGATTTATCGGGCACCTAACGAGATGAAATAGTAGAACTATCTGCAGGCTTGAACTGACAGTAGTATCATCGACCGCCTATTGTGCGTTCGGTATGGATTGAAATATCGAAAATGATAGACAACACAATTGGTCGTCTTTGCGACATATGACTGCTTGATCGAAACTGCGGCTTAGATCCAAATGTGTGTTCAACCGCCATGAAGGTGTGTATTGAGTATATCTGAGCCATCGATCTTCATCTGGGGTGGTGTATGCGCTCTCCGAATGGAAAGCAATAGTAGCTAGGAGTCCAAAAGAGGAGATTGCAGGACTTGCACTATCTGTTGGCGATCTCCAATCAAGAGGCTCTATTAATTTGGAGGTGCAGCGCAGGATGCGGCACTGATTCAGTAAAGGCTACATCAGTTCCTCAGATCAAGTGGCTTGGCTCTATTCTTTGAGATACAACAATGGCTCCCAGCGCCATATACGAAAATGGAAAGCGGAATAGATCAAAGTTTACCTCACAAACAAAGTTCTCGGTGGATGAGAAATGGCGCACGGCCGAATTAGAGTCAAGCCAAAGACCTGACTTACAAAGTTCGGTGATAAATCAACGACTGAGAAAAAGACCCGAACAATATATATGATTAAGGAAGTCTGGGTATTTATATACACCAAGGGGGTCAATTATATCGTGGTAGAGGCGTAGGATATTTTGAATCCGCATCGACATCACCGTCGTCCTTTATAATATGTGTGAATCGGAAAAAATTGACGCTGCTCAGCGAAGAAGAATGCCATAGCCACATTTGGAAATGCTGATAAAGTTCTACCATTTCCTATTCATCGGGGCAGCAAAAGCGGCTTGGGCGACTTAGAAAACGGTTTGGAGATGATGGAAGCCACAGGATTTGACGAAACCTAGATACAGTGGAGGTGTGCGAAATGTGCTTTTCTGTATTATCCCTCATAAATATATCTTTATCTAGATATACTGGTCAATGTACGAAGAAGCAGGACATAGTTGCAAAATTAAAAGGGATGGCCTGGTCTTTGATGAAGGCACTGTGGTTGGAAGACGAATCGTCAGAAATCTTGAGATGATAAGCAAATTTCACATGCAAACTCGGCTGTACCTGCGCATTAATGACATTAGGCTATGAGTTAAAATAGTCATTTGACTTGGCTTAATATATATTACGACGGAATTGATTGCTTGGCTCAGCACTTAAGTGTAACAGAGGGTGGTTTTGGACAGGGTTCTCCGCCTTATAAGCGCCGGCAAATGGCTTAGAGAAGAAGCCCTTTTTGTGTCGTACTATTAAAGGTACCAATGTCTGCAAGCCAGGCCTGTTAGTTAATTGGTGAGAAGGCAGCTCGGCCTTCTCATTGACTCAGTTTTCAGCCACTAACACGGGGCTTGTGCCTTTTTGTGGTTTCCACCGAGCATTTCAATCTACGTCCCTACCTAAGGCGCAAGATTATTCGCGCATTTGGAATATGCTTTTCTTTTAATCGCCCGCAGCGTCACCCTAAAATGAAGACAAGCCGGCGCCTTGCCTTTCCTGTTACCGGGCCCTACCGGCACGGCCCAACCAGGAAGGGCAGAGCCGTCCGTGGGCGATCGGCGACTATTCGGGATAAAGAAGGCTTCTGGAGAAGCCTCTTGGCATAGTATGAGAATATACTCCTTCAGGCAGGTCCATGATATGAGCGGAAGCTTGTTGAGACTTTTGTCTGTCGGCATATCTTCTACGCCAAGTCTAAATTAGTTGATGGGTTCACTTCACTTACGTATACGAGAGGTATCTACGGAGTAGGTAGCATTGGCATTACAAATAATTATAGGACTGGATATTGGCATTATGTATAAAAGGAGCAATCGTTCGCTCTTGAGCCCGAGGAAAATAGACGTCTGAATACTTCACCAACGTTGCCATCAAAGATAAAAGCAACTATCTTCTCATCATGAAGTTCTCAGTTATTCTGGCCACTCTTGCCCCGGCCGTTCTGGCATTGCCGGCCTCTGATGCCGCACTGACCCGGCGCCAAACCAGCCTCTCAACCATCACAGACCAATATCTCTTCAGCCTTACCCTCCCTGATTTCATTTCCCGCCGCAATGCCAAGAACCCAGCCACTCTTGACTGGACCTCTGACGGCTGCACCAGCTCACCCGATAACCCTTTCGGATTCCCTTTTGTTCCTGCCTGCTACCGCCACGACTTTGGCTACCAAAACTACCGCATCCAAAACCGATTCACAGAGAGCGGCAAGCTCAGCATCGATAACAACTTCAAGGCCGAGTAAGTTGATGCCATATATATTCTGTTAAAAGATAAAAATGGACTGCTGATTGTGAACAACTATAGTCTATACTTCCAGTGCCAGACATCGAGTGTCCAAAGCGTTTGCAATGCTCTTGCTGATGTTTACTACGCTGCTGTGAGAGCGTTCGGAGGTGGCGATGCTTCTCCTGGAAAGCGTGAACAATCACAAGAGGACTTGGTTAAGGTGTATGAAGAGAAGCTGGAGATTTATAACAACGCCGTGAAGGATGCCCAGGACAAGGGACTGCTGCCCATCTTGGAGTAAGAGGATAACATGTACTGTACGCTTTGATATGATTGACGATACCAAATATGAAAAAATTTCTTTTACAAGACTGGTGATTGATGACACATTTGATGTTGATACGAGGGGACCGGAGTGGCTTTGTATAAGCAGCTTTCTCTTCAATAGGTAGAGAATGGTTTGCATGCTAATCCGATGCAATTGTTGACAGCATATCGACATACAACGTTCATCATATACCATTGAACAACAAATTCTCCCATATCAACAAGCTGCAGCTCAAGATACGCTCGCAGATCCTTAATGACTAAGTAATCAAGCTTAATTCTTCCTTGTCTTGTGTATTCTGCTTCTATATTTTGTACCACGCACCTTTCAATGCTACCCCGCACCGCCGCTCTGGCAATAGTCGGATCAGATAATAGAGGCGTCTCGGTTTCGGCTCGGCGGACGGGAAATACCCATCGCGCGCAACATCTCCAAGGAGGAGCTGAATTATTGTATACCAGGCTTGCCAGGTATAATTCCTAGGGCGTTGAATGGCACTTATAGTGGGCCACCGCCTGGAAGATCCCGATGAGAAGCGCCGATCTAGCGCCAGTCAGTCTTACTATATAAACCTGCACATGGAATGCGAGAGTATCGGCCATACTTGTTATACCCTAATGAGAATATTGCTTCAATAAGGTATCTTGAATTGTTTTTCGTTTTAAACATGGCAGCTCCGGCCCCAAATCCCATCGTGGCGCCTGATAATGTTCACGCGCTGCTCAATCGTCTTCACGAGCAGTCCCTCACACAAGAAGCAGCGCTCCCATCTACGTATTTGAGCAACCCCGATGGATTTGATGACTTGATGAGAGACAAGTTTATTGCTCTAGATCAGGATAAGTGCCAATTTGTCTATCAGCTCGCCAGAGCAATTGGAGCTCGCAACATTGCCGAGATCGGCACCAGCTTTGGCGTGAGCACCATTTATCTTGCATTGGCAGTGGGAAGCAATTTAGACCGCTTCGGTGGCGAGGGTAAGGTAATTGCCACAGAAAAAGAACACACAAAAGCAGAGAGGGCTCGTCAACATTGGAAGGAAGCCGGCGACGATTTGGTGACGCGTCATATTGATCTGAGAGAAGGTGATCTTCTCGAGACGTTAAAGAATAACATTCCACAGCTTGACCTAGTCCTTATTGATAGTGAGTTGAGGCCTTAACTGGTCAAAAACCATCGATTCTAACCGCTATATAGTCTGGGCTCCTGTCGCTCTACCTGCGCTGAAGCTGCTGGAGCCGAAGCTCAGGTCTGGAGCTGTTGTCATAATTGACAATTCAATTAGTTCTGCGACTAGATACAAGGAGCTATTAGGCCACCTGAGATCTCCGACAAACGGATATACAAATCTGACGCTTCCGTACTCCAAAGGCTTGGAGCTTTGCGTCAAAATCTAATAGGAAAGAGCACAGGGGAAAAAAAAATCTTAATATGAGTACCACACTACTTACTTCAGAATCCAATCTGTATGAGCTTTTCTGAACTCTCTTCCTGTGACCCGAGAAAATCCCAGTGCTAGGAGTCCCTGGTTGGTTCATTATCAATCTCAATGTTTCCAAGGGTTGTCAAGGAAAACTCCCGACTCATTTCCATAAGTTCCGCCAAGCATTCAGGACTTTGGCACCACCATGGGAGCGTAGGCTCAGTATTATCAAGTGTTTGACTTATCACTAACTTTGACCCCGACTTTCTCTCTATAGCTTCACGCGGAAGTGCGGAATTGTTTGTGTTCGAGATCACTGATGTTGTTGTTGTTGTTGTTGTCATGGGATTTGAAGCCGACTGCGAAGCTTCATCTGGTAAAGAAGCGTCCAACTCTTGCTGGCTAGGCGCCGATGCCAATCCATGGCCAATTTTAAACAATGTCAGCCATTGGTCGTTGTCTGCGGGAGTTTGATTCAGCGGATCATCATCGCCGAATAAAATAATCCGAGCCTGGCGGCGAAGTATATCGCAATTGATGATATCGCCATTTGCGCGCGCCGAAACAACAAAATCGCCAAGACGGGCTGTAAGTACTTCAAACACATTCGGAGGATTCTGCTTCTCTGGCGATGAAAGAGTTTTCTTCAAAACGCCCTTTGAGGCACTAAAGGGCTCCAAGTCCAACGACTCGGCACCTATAAGGTAGGGAGGCATTGCGCTCTGTACCAGCATCGCGACCGAAGGCTCGAGCCCTCGATCTCCTTTCCAATCTTTCATGGATTTGCCTCTTCTAAAATGATCCACTAGATGGTCGTTGCGGTCGGACCAGAGAGAAAATGTCTCCCCGCAAAAACCGCATCGGGATTTCACTTCGGAGATTTTGGACTTCCAGGAATGCATCGACGGTATCATTTTGTCAATGCCGTGTGCAAGGCGCAAATGTTGGAGCAGGTGGTCTTTTCTATGGAAAGTTCTGAGCGCCTGAGGTTTCATGATGCAGTCGGAAATGTGATGAGACTCGAGATGGGCGTCGGTTGTGTCAGATGAGTCACACAGAGAGCACTTTGGAGCCGCAGCTCCAAGATCCCATCTCTTGGGTCCAGCGGGCAGGCAACTCCACCGCTCAAGAGCTAGATGGAGTGTCGCTTCGTGCCTCGTCCAGTCATATCTTGATTTGAAAGTGTCTGTACAGAATGTACACTGATATATTCGCGGATTCCCATCTTCTGTTGATCCCTTCGTGGATTTATGGCGCCAACCCGGACGTGAATTGCGACGACGATCACTTCCGTCATCGGAGTCGCGAAGGTAAGAAGGAAGCGCTTCATCTTGAGAGTCAATCCCGATCAAAGCGTCTTGACCTATAAGCTGGGGGATGGCGCCCGATGAAGAGGAGTGGCGTAGGCGATTGGTTGCCTCGACATTGTCCGCTTGTTCTTGTGTCGCATCGAAAGACCCAGGCAGCGATAAAGATACAGGATTGATGTTGGTGTCAGATGATTCGCTGGACTGCCGTTCAGCATCTCTTCGTCTCGTATTCACAAACCATTGTGATACTTGTCGAACGCTCAAGCCGCTTTGACGGCCGAGCTCCTCTTTTTCCGCTGCGCTTGGGTACGGCCAAGTAGAATTGGAAGTGTACCATTGCTTTAGTAACTGTATAGAGCCCCATGAATGTCTGGTGATTGGCCGAGTTGAATTGGTTCCTGGTGCATTTTCCATGTTTAAACTTGTCTAAAGTGGGTATGCCTTTTTGTGCAACTTTTAATGATCGAACTCTTTCTTTCTGCGGCGCGGGTATTCCTGGAGCTACGAGACGATATCACATAGTAGGATTGTCGCAGAATCTTTTTTGTCTTGTATTATTGTCTTGTAGAAGAATAGAGATGAGTTGTGAGCACTAACTTATTAATTAGTGGGAAGAAAGATGGTTGGATGAGAGATGACTGCAACTAGATGAGGAGTTATCAGTAGTCCGACAATCTCCGGGTTTACATCCACTAGATGACGTCTAGAACCCTCTTCGCGCGCCTTATTCTCGTAATCTCGCATCCTTCCACATAATACCCAAATTTGGAGTATGTCTAGCTACATCATATCCTATTAAGTTCCATCAAATCAGGATAATGCATTGAGATGCACTTCTTACTACGCCGGCGTATGGATCCTCAAGTGTGTCGTAATGATTACCATTTCCCTATTGCCGCGTAATCACATTAGAATGATACGAGTCTGAGCTTTTCTTGGCAGAGAATGTAGAGTTTCTTATCAACTGTCATGTAGATACATGTTCTCGCCGCCATGACTCGTCATTTCTCGTTATAACGACTAGAATTGATGAGACAGACATGTTTTGGATGCCTAATCGACGAACCAAAGCTGTTCGCTTGGCGTCTCCTCCACGATGACATCGTGAGAAAATACCTTGGGAATAAAAGCCCACATATACTCCTCCATATCAAGGCCGATGGTGTTTTCAACCGTTTGTCTTACCTCTGGCCTGGATTTCCAAGCTTCCGCCACGACCTCTTTCATCTTGTCTTTGACCTTGGCCATGCAGCTCTTCCAATCCTCGCCGTCACGATCCTCGCCGTTATGATCCTTGCTGTCATGGTCCTCGCCGTCGCAATCCTCGCCATCACGATCCTCGCCATCACGATCCTCGCCGTCACGATCCTCGCCGTCACGATCCTCGCCGTTATGATCCTTGCTGTCATGGTCCTCGCCGTCGCAATCCTCGCCATCACGATCCTCGCCATCACGATCCTCGCCGTTGCGATCCTCGATCGCTTGTAGATTAGACGTTTCTTGATCCAATGCTACAACACCGGCCATTTCCCTGAAAGCCATCATCATTCGTATTTCGTCATCGCCGAGAGCCGACATGATCACGGTCCTTGTTCGATGAATTCTTATACCAGCTTGAAGTTCTGCAGATGTAATCGAGGCGTGTTCAAAATCTTCCTCAACCTCTTCGATCTGACCCATGCATGTCATTATTGTCCCATCAACCCTCGATTTTTCATCATAAATCAACACGCATTTCCCGGAATCTACTTCTCTACAGAGAGGATGGTTTTGCTTCCTGTCAAAAGCCGACAGCTCCTCGGCTGTCCAGGACGCAATCTTCTTGCTGCGGTACCAATCCATTATCCGATACCATTTCCCGCTTTTTGTATCCTGAAGAATGATTTGGTCTTCCGTGGGATTAATGGCCCCAGGCCAGGGATGTAAAGGGAGTCCGGCCACCAGAGGGCGTGGAAGAAGACGATATCCTGGTAGAGCAACTTTTAGGCCCAAGGGGGTCGGGATGCCCTGATTCTTAGCATCTACAACCAAACGTAACACGCGCTCGTCAATACCCAAGACAGGGTCTTTAACTGCTGAGCCTAATAAGCTTCGGGGAGCCCAACGCCATCCGGGTATGCTCAACACTTCATCTGCATAGAATATGACTCGACTGGGAAGGCTGCCCTGCGATTTGTATATTAATTCCCAGACGCGAGCCATTCGGGTTTCAGCATCCGGAGCTGCAGCAATGTACTTTGTGTCGAGGTTCATCAAAGTAGAGATACAGAGGGGTTCATCAGATGGCACAGAGACTGTTCGGAACTGTAGTGATCGTTGGAGGGTAATGAGCGGCGACTGGTTGATGGTCGGACCCTCTCTTCCACTGAAAAAGCCCTGAAGTTCATTGTACTACATCACATAGCTGTTAGATTGAGTCTTCTCATGGTTAATAAGTCATGATAGAGTAGTAGACTTACTGCACCCATGATATCTTGCCAGATTTTCATGTAACGCGGATCGCTATTGGCCCCGGTCCAGAGTTTGACAAGTAACGCATAGGCATTCACAGCTTTATCCGCAAATTGTATATATAGGCTTTTTGTCAGTGCCCCCTCTATTCACACGTATTAGTTACTGACAAGAAGCGAAGTACGTTCGGGTAACTCATTGAGATATACCTTGAAGAGTCCATAGCCGTCTCATCCAGGGAGAAGCTCCGTATACGCGCAGCATCAATTCGGCCGGATGGGTATCCTGAGGATCGAATCCGGTCAAAGAAGCGTCAAGAACAAGAACATGAGCTGCATTCCGGTATACACTGGCAATCCTCTCGAGTGCAATCAGTTTACCTCCAAGCTCAACAGGGCAGCAAAGCGTGTCGATCCACATTCGGTATTGGGTTCTGTATTCTGCATCACCAGTCTCTGCTTCGACCTGCATCGAAGCTATTAACTGAGCTACATGTTTTATCTGGCATCTTGGCAGAGAGTTGGCCTTTGGATTGCCCAGGCCATTGGCCCAAACCTATTGTTTTTAGTGAACCATGACACATACGTTGATATCGGAGAGCACTCACATGAGAGAGGGCGACATAGGGGACGCCCGGCTCGTACGGCTCAATCACCAGCTCGAAATCATCTACTCCATCTCCGATCTGGTCAAAGCGTATGATGGGATAAGTATCCGTACTACGGAGAATTAACGACGTCGCTCTCCCGTCAATGCCAATGAGGTCACAGGTACAGCCATCAGACAGATGTGAGGGCTTATAGGTTTCTATATCCATCTGGAAAGCCGTGCATAGATGACGAGTACAGTTCGAATGATCTTGGTTAGCATTCGGCCTCTGCAACTGTGCTATATGGTGCATCGTATTCAGTCCATTAAACTGAGATCGTAGCTTTTCAATCTCGCTTGGGCACCATCCTTGTTGGAGCATTTGGTTGTCCATGGTGCCTCCAGACCGCATGTAATTTTGATGCCAGCTAAATCCTACAATAGGAACGTCTACCTTGGGGTTTGACAGCGCAATAGCTTGAAATAACCCTGTGGAGAAGTATTCTCCTAAAGCGCATATCGAGTATCGCACTGGTTCATCCAAATCTGAGATAGAGAGAGTCATCAAACTGGCAAATTGAAGGCAGTCACGCATGTATGTGAATCTCTCGCGCTTGTCGGGCACAAGTTGAGTTCTCTCAGCAATGATTTGAGAGGATTCCAGCACTGACTTGGCACTGATATATCTATTACCGTCTTCTTCAGCGGCAGATACGCAGACCTCGTACAATTTCCGAATCTCCTCGGTAGCGAGCGTATCTTCAATCATGCGATGGCCGGGGCTGGTCTCATTCAAGCCAAGCATCTCGGCAAACAGCCCAAACCAAAGCCATGTCTGCAGAAATGGTTGGATCTCTTCCTTTGGCGTGGGGTGAATGACCTCCAGATATGGCTCATTTGAAGTATCTCCACCCAAATGGTGTCTAAGACGCGGTGGTACTACTCGGGCCATGCCCTTCCGCACCGCATAAGTTAGGAACGGGCCGCCATCCCAAGCCTCCGTACACACAAACGGTGTCGTTCGGGGTGGAGCAGCCGGGGAGTTTGGTTCGCACAGTAAATCCATCGGAGATGCTATTTCGTATTTGAGAGTGATAAAGTTGTAGATAAGTTTAAACCCCGTACACAAGAAGACAGCTGAGCCGAGTTGGACCAATAAGAGTGCAAGCCAGTTCAGCTGGTACTTTGGTTGCTCTAAGAGGTACGATCGGCCTAACACAACTTCACCCTAGAAAGCGCCAATTAGATATGGTCCTTGTTAGCGTATAAGTATCACGATGCTGACAGAGCAGACACGAGGAGGCTGTGTAGTCGTTATATTTCCTCGTGTAAAACAGCCATTTGTTTGACTAACCGGCTGGACTCCTTCGACTCCATCTCCACCCGTTTTCTCTGATATACATGTTATAAATTCGCCATCTACCAGATCCCGGTAGTTTCGCCGTCGTTGATGCTGAAATCTGACAATCCGTATTGCAGAGCCGAGGAAACTGAAGCTCAGGCGGAAATACGGAAATATCGAAGTATTTCATCTTGCCTTGTCTCCAGGCCCCGCCCATTGGGAGGCTAGGCCAATACCTCGTATTTTAAACGGAATACGCATGGATACGAAGTACTCTTTCCTCGAAACAATTTTGCCTCCTGCACAAGAGTCGTTCCTATTGCTCCGAAGGATTGCTCCGAGGGTTTTTCTTCCTTATCTAAGCGGATCGTAATGTCGGGTATGCACCGGCTCTTTTGTTATTAATGCATAGATGGTCCCTTGACTAATAATCCCCTAAGCAAGCCGAAGACAGTCAATAGGCATCATGAAAGAGGACTGAATGGATGCGTTTTATCGCCACCAACTTCATTTCTCACATCAATTCTATTCTTCTTTCATTTTCTCTTACTCTAGTTGGCACGATGACGAACATTGACAAGGCTTGTGAGGAATGTCGTATTCGAAAAATCCGCTGCGAGGGCGGAAACCCTTGTTGTCGGTGTTCGAAGCGTAACATGCAATGTGTATATCGCTTCAAAATCCGAAATCGCTTGAAGAAGCCTCGCGTTAGACCCGCATCATTGTCAAAAGAAAACAACCATGAGACATCTTTAAGGAGACAAGTCAACCTCAGCCATGAGTCTGAGACCGAGAGCAACCAGGGATTTCACGTCCATAGCATAGCAGCGCTCCCGATGCCCTCATACAACTTTCAATTGCACTATGGACCATCCTCCAATTTCTCAATCATGCATCTGGTGTCTAGCCAAATATCCGGCGTTCCGCAACCGCTTGGGCGAAGTGAAGAAGTGGCGCAAGTTGGCCCTGGATTGGATCTATTCGAGTACCAATTTTTATTTTTTGGCGATTTGGCGGACTCCAATAAAGTTGCACCGATTACAGGGGTTCACTTCACCACTCTCCCATCGCAAGAACTGTCCAATCGGCTTCTTGAGCGGTATCTTTCAACATACTGGCATCTGTTGCCAATTGTTACTAAAGACATTTTCCGGCAGCGTCTCGCACAGATATACGCTACGCCCGGAGTATGCGCATTTGACTCATTAGATGGCATGGTAGTACTTGCTGCCATGGCTGTTGGTGCATCCATGATGGGAGAAGAGAAAGTCGCACAGATGTTATTCCAAGGGGTTAAGACCAGCGCGAAACGCGCCAACGAATATGTGAATATCCAATCCATTCATTTGGAGCTCATGCTTGCACAGTTCCGAATGGAAAGATCAAAACCTCATTCTGGGTTTATGCATGTTGGAAATGCGGCTAGGAAAGCCATTGCGGCTGGTCTTCACAGAGGAGTTAATATCCGGGGCAAACTCGAAGATGCTTCACAGCGCCGACTTGCGTTCTGGTGTACGTATGTTTGGGAAGTGTGAGTGCCCCTTAATGTCTTCTTGTCTTGATAAAATAACTGACTTGACGTGTGTGCTAAGATGGGTTTGCTTCATTCTTGGGCGCCAGACCTCTATTTCCGAGCTCGGCTTGCACATACCTGTTCCCACAGACGACAAGATAATGGCGGCCTTGGTGAAACTTATGAAGATTGTATCGCATTGCGCTGATCGCATCTACAATCGGACTTACGAATCTCTAGTGCATATGTGGGACGTGGTAAATGAGATTCGTGGCGAGCTCCGTGAGTTTGCCAATGAGCAGCGAAAGGAAATTGGGCTTGAGCCTGACCGAGTGTCTTGTACTGGAGAATTGGGGTTCTGCTTGACTACAATATCTGCAAGTAAGTAGGGAGAAAGTGCTATTGCGAGTAACTACTGCTAACAACATCCGTTTGATCCTAGTGTATCATCATACTCATCTGCTGCTGTTTCGACCTTTTCTTATACTAAAAGCAAAGCTGGATCTCATACCACCCACAATAAGAACTCCAACGTTAAATAAGCTTGATAGACTCGCTTGGTTGAATGGGGCATGTGAGAATTGCTTAGACACGGCTCAGAAATGTATACGGTTGGTTACCAAGTCTTGCGAGTTGGACGAGATCTGTAGAGTATGTTCAAATCTCCCATCCGAGCAATTGGAAAAGCAACTAACGTTGTAAACAGAGAACAGTATACATGGCATTTTTTCTCGAAGGAGCGTGCTTTGTCCTCGGCTTTGATATGCTCAGCAATAATTCGCGGCGCACAATCCATCTTCCGTATATGCAAAACGCCGTTGATTGCCTTTCAACTATGATTCCTAAACAAGACAAAGCCCTCCCGCAAGTTCCGATTCTTGTGAAAGGGATACAACACATAATCGACTCATCCATGACTTCAGACGTCCAAAGCATCGAAGGAGGCTCACAAGTTGAATCCTTGTGCAACAGCAGCCCATCCATGGTAACTTCTGCTAATACAGAAGCCAACCTGGAAGATTCTGGACCTCCACCCTTTCTTTCTCAACAGCATACGAATAGCATGGCCGACTTAACAACATACGATGTCTTAAATAGCCGCGTATCCTCTACCCTTACCGATATTGAATACGGCTGGCAAAATATGAGTGTCGAAATGCTGTGGCCGGAATTTCCGCACCAACTTCTTCTCAACATGCAGCACACCGGAAGAGCTACACCAAATCATGACCATAGCTTTGGCAAACCGATATAGCATCAACAATTTTTAATTGGCAACAAACTCAATACCCGAATTAACCCGCTGGACATAGTTAAAGCGCTGCTTAAGATTTTGTAATTTACCATTTGACTTTGCCAACGTGAGTTCATAGCCGCTTAGTTCTTGCTTTTCCTTGATAAGAACGTTTGTGGAAATCCATATTACAATATGATTCAATGGGAGGAATTTGCCACCTGTGTTGCAACCCTCTTGTGGCCGTAAAGACACCCCCCATGTCGAATTTGGCCGTTCTACCATATCGATATTACACTATTCCATGCAGCTTAGGGTCGCTACCTGTACCTAATCCATATTAAGGTTTTGGTGAACAACAAACAGCCACATTAAATATGATGCCAATCTCTACACCTAAAGTGTCATGATCGACTGATTTATCTCCATAGCTTCCGAGCCGGTCTAACCACTAAAAAAGAGGTCGGTTGTGAAACTAACTCTAATCAACCGACTAGATAATGCGCAGGTTGGTTGGCCTTGATTTGTGGCTTAACTTGGCAGCAGCTGATATAAACTTCAGCCATCGCGTGAGGTATAACATACGAGAGAGAGTAAATGTTCTGCCATTTACATGACTAAATGTATCTGGTACTTGGTATACATGGAATGTGAACTAAGCATTAAACAAATCATACGTCATCTTGCAATTGATTGCAGCGTAAAAAGGAACGACTTATCATTAGATCCTAGCATGCAAACAAGAACTACCATTGTTATCAACAGCTAAAATGCCCGGGTCACGTATTGCGATTGTTGGAGTCGGTCAAGTTGGTGCCGCCGCTGCTTACGCACTCATCCGCAGCTCAATAGCTGCTGAGCTGCTCTTCGTTGATATCAATGTGAATTTGAGAGATGGACAGGTTCGCGATCTCTCAGATGTAGCGTATAGCTGCAACAGCCGGACAAGAGTACGAGCGGCAAACTACCACGAGGCGGGCCAGTGTGATATTGTAGTCATTACTGCAGGCTCAAGGCACAATCTAGGTAAGATTGGATGAACAAAGGCATTCAACTGAGGTTTTAATTCGAAGACTTACACGTGATCCAGGTGAAACTAGCCTCGACCAAGTATATCGGAATATCTCGATTGTCAAGACCGCTGTTGACGCAATGACGCCCTTCAAATCAGATGCTATCCTATTAGTGGTGTCTAGCCCCGTTGATCTACTCACTTCCCTTGCCTTGAAGCTCTCCCAGCTTCCGCCGTCCCAAGTCTTGGGCTCTGGTACGTATCTGGATTCTGTGCGTCTTCGTGGAATGTTGGCGGACAAGATTGAAGTAAGTGCTTGTAAGCTATATTCGAAGCCGAAACATGTTAACGATATCATTAGGTTGCGGCGAAATCGATTGATCTATTCGTATTGGGGGTGCAGGGAGAATCCCAGGTGACGGCGTGGTCTGCCGCAACAGTTGGCGGCGTACCCATCGACAAATGTCTCTCAGCGGGCATTCCCATCAATCGCGCCGAACTTTCCAGCGAGTGTAAGAATCGATCGCAAAGTATAGTGCGAGCGAAAGGAGCAACACCTTTCGGTATTGCTTCCATCGTGTCCAGCATTTGCTCTGCCATTGTCTTTGACAAGCGGACCGTTCATCCCCTTAGCCACTTCCAGCCGTCATTTGGATGCTGTTTCAGCTTACCCGTGGTGCTCGGCATAAAAGGAATTGAACGCACGGTGAAGGTGCCGCTGGATAGGGACGAGGATGTTCAGATAGCCGACTCAGCAATTGCACTCAAGATGATGATTGACCAAGTGAGTAAGAACTGGTGAATACGGCGAATTTGGAAAGAAATAAGAGAGGGAGGGGGAGAAAATTTTTAGGAGGCATCACGATCTTGTACATTAAAATTCGTCCAGCTAATACACTATGAATGTGTACGTAATGCAAAATTGGGATCTGAAAACAAATAATAGTAATGCTTTATCTTGTCTGTCCTACACCCACTGCTTGTGTGCCTCGGTGGTGCTGACTCTGAATTGTGTGATAATGCTACAACCAGCTTGCTATCCCTCATATTCGGAATCATGGTGTTTAAACACTCATGGCAATGACACAAGGTTTGATCATAATGCACAGTGTACTGTCCAAACAAGCGGGATTTGATCTCGGCTATTCGTGGATGTCGCCGCTGGAACATTGTGTCGTCAAGCCAAATTAGCTGCTCGGCATGGTGTGTGAACACTGCTTGAGTTTGTCTCTAAACTCTAAAGTGGTATGATAGCACTCGAATTATTACATATGAGATCATCATCCGTTGTGGTGTCATGAAAACGTCTCTTAAGTTTAGGTAACTCTAGAACGAGAGAGTGAAATGGCATTAAAGCAGGACGCAGCATTCGGTCTTTTTGGCGTTCTTTAATTAACTGTCCCTAACTTAATTCTCGATTTTGTCTATATATAAGGGAATAAGCTACACTGTCGGTATTCTTTTGCCTCACTTTAATCCAGCTATAAGTGATCGCTCAATGCAAAGACATTGATATCACATAGCAGAGATTGACCTGCGTCATAAAAGAAGCTTTCTTGACCGACCAAGACATTGACTCAAGCAACGGCAAAAGGAGAAAAATGAACGGCCACCCAATTTCGGGACCTATGGTCCTCAATTTCGAGCACTTAAAGCGCAATGATGTCAATCTAGTTGGCGGGAAGAATTCTTCTCTTGGAGAAATGATTGGTGCGCTGAGTGCCAAAGGAGTTCCTGTCCCCCCAGGCTTTGCCACAACTTCCAACATGTATTGGCACTACGTTGATGCCAATGGAATACGAAGCAAACTGGCATCGCTGGTGAAGGAATGGGAAGCGGGTAGGCTGAGCCTTGCTGAAGCAGGCCAAATGACCCGCAGCTTGTTCCTTCATGGGACGTGGCCGGCTGATGCGGCAACGGCTATTCTGGCTGCATATAAAGACCTTGCGGATAAGAATGGCGAAAAGAGACTCAGTGTGGCTGTTAGATCCAGTGCGACCGCTGAGGATCTGCCCGATGCGAGTTTTGCTGGCCAGCAAGAGACTTATTTGAACATCTCTGGAGATGAGGCTCTCCTAGACGCCTGTCGCCGTTGCTATGCTTCACTCTTCACAAACAGGGCCATGAGCTACCGCCGAATTAAAGGCTTTGAACAAATGGGTGTTGCGCTGTCCATTGGTGTGCAGTGCATGGTTCGCTCTGATATCGGCGGCTCTGGTGTCATGTTCTCAATTGACACCGAAAGTGGCTTCGACAAGATTGTCCTCATCAATGCGGCATGGGGCCTGGGGGAGAACATCGTACAGGGAACCGTCAACCCTGACGAATATCAGGTTTTCAAGCCACTGCTATCCAGCCCCAATCTAAGCCCCATCTTGGAGAAGAAGCGAGGTGACAAGGGGATCAAGTTGGTCTATGGCGATCAACAGACGCCCACACGCAATGTCCCCACGTCCAAAGCAGAGCGACACGCTTTCGTGCTCAGTGATGACGAGATCTTACAGCTAGGGCGGTGGGCATGTACCATCGAACAACACTATGGATGCCCTATGGATATGGAATGGGCCAAGGATGGCATTACGGGTAAACTGTTTATTGTACAAGCCCGGCCGGAAACCGTACATTCGCACCACGACACCGGCGTCTTTAAAACATACAAAGTTAACAACAAAGGGCGTGTATTGGTCACTGGGCTTTCAGTCGGCGAAGCGGCTCTGTCGGGAAGAGTCTGCCTTATTTCATCGCCAGCAGATATTGACCAATTTGTTGACAACTCTATCCTCGTCACCGGAGCAACAGACCCCGACTGGGTGCCTGTAATGAAACGAGCCGCGGCCATCATCACGGATCACGGAGGCCGCACCTCGCATGCTGCCATTGTCAGCCGTGAACTCGGACTTCCAGCCGTTGTTGGCACAGGCAATTCCACCTATCTCCTGCACAGCGGCCAGGACGTTACCGTATCTTGTGCGGAAGGAGACTGCGGTTTCGTTTATGAGGGCATCTCGGATGTAGTGAGTGAGACAGTTAGCGTGTCTGGACTTCCCGAGGTCAAGACGAAAATCATGCTCAATCTTGCCAATCCAGCAGCTGCTTACCGCTGGTGGCGGCTCCCAGCCGATGGCATTGGTCTTGCTCGCATGGAGTTTGTCGTTAGCAACGCCATCCAGGTTCATCCGATGGCTCTTGTCCATTTCGATTCACTCAAAGACGCAGACGCCAAGAAACGCATCGCCGAACTCACGGCGGGATACGAGCACAAACCCGACTATTTTGTGGACAAGCTATCGCGTGGCTTTGCGACTCTTTGCGCTGCCGTCTATCCAAAGCCCGCCATTATTCGATTGAGCGACTTTAAGACAAATGAGTATGCTGGTCTCATTGGCGGTGCTGAGTTTGAACCAGATGAAGAAAACCCGATGCTTGGCTTTCGCGGTGCGTCACGGTACTATTCGCCACGCTACCAGGAGGGATTCGCGCTCGAGTGTCAGGCCATCAAGCGTTTGCGCGAGGAGATTGGTCTCTCTAACGCGATAGTCATGATTCCCTTCTGCCGTACAGTTAAAGAGGCACGGAAGGTCCTGGATGTCATGGCTCGCAACGGGCTCAAACGTGGAGAGAATGGCCTACAGGTATATGTCATGTGTGAAATCCCGTCGAATGTGATTTTGGCGGCGGACTTCACCGAGTACTTTGATGGGTTTTCCATCGGCTCCAACGACCTGACACAATTGACACTTGGGGTGGACCGCGACTCCGGCGAGTTGGGTGATCTGTTTGACGAACAGGATGAGGCAGTCAAGTGGATGATTTCGCGAGTCATTTCCATTGCGCGCGAGAGAGGCTGTAAGATTGGCATCTGTGGACAGGCTCCAAGCGACCATCCGGAGTTTGCCAGATTTCTCGTTGACGCAGGCATTGATTCCATCTCCGTCATCCCAGACAGCTTCTTAGCTGCAAAGAAGCAAGTTGTGGCCGCCGAAAAGGCATTGGGGAAGTCGCACGGCTAATCTAGTGAAATCTGGTCTATAATTGTAGTGGATTTTTGACGAACATCACGCTTAAGTCTTCAAATAGGGATTCGTTTGAGAATTATAATGTACGTTCTTGTCTATGAAAGCTATTTGACCATTATGAGAAAAAGATGTACATGGACTACATTTTACGAAATAAGTATACAAAAAATAATGTATCTGGCTACATAATCGGTCTTGGATGGTGCTTTTACGTCTGTAAAATGTCAAATGCGTCCACTCCATATTTGGCATAGGAGCGAGACAAATAAATAAATACCAACACTCAATTTTAATGTATTAAGGTAAATATCTAAACTTTCAATACCGAAAGGTTTTATGTAGAAATGAATTCTAAGCGATGACCTTAGGCAGAGCCAGCCAAAGCTACGTTCCGAAGAGTTCCAAGATAACCCACATTAAGAAGAGTTACTCTATCGTTAAGTACCGACAAATCAACTGAGCGTGGATGAGTGGAATCTTCCGAGAAGAATTTATGCACTCGTTTGGCAACCCACGCAGGATTCTCATCCGCTAATAATTTTCCAAGGTCAGCCAAAGAACCGCAGACATTATTGATGGGAGGGAATTCCATGACTTACCAATCCAGTGTCCAGCCTTTGGAACAGCATCCGTCTCGAGATGGCTAGTCACATTACCCCAGAGTTGCTTAGCAAAGGGCCCTAGGCTAGCTTCTCCTCCCATTGACAAGGTTGCCATTTGGAGTGGCTTCTTTCCGAGAGTGCCTTGGAAAAAGCTGGCCGTTTCGGTAACTGCTACAATCCCGAATGGGCCAAGCATGGCTCTGAGGAATCCTGGTTTCGAAATTGAGCTCGTATATCGATTGACAATATCTTCGGAGAAGCTCGTAGCGCCAGAGTAGCTCCCGTGATAGAAATACCATTCAAGCATCTGCCTCTCTTTCCCGGAGATGAAGAATTCGGCGGCATCTGTGATCGAAAAGAAGGCGAGCTGCCAATTGGCGTATAAATCCCAGTACGATCCAGGGTTTCGCGCTGTTTCAAACCCAAAACCAGGGAGAAGGTATTCCGTCACAACAAGCCTCTTAACCAGATCAGGATACTTCACAGCCAGGGCAGTCGCTATGCCAGCTCCCATATCATGCGATAGCACGTATGCTGAGGTTATATTCAGATAATCCAGGACGCCTTTAAGATCCTCTGCAGACGCCATGACGGTGTAATTCCCATCTGGTGGCAACGAAGAGTCTCCGGCCCCACGGTTATCCACGGCGATGACGGTGTAATTCTCCGCCAGTAGAGGTCCAATAGTACGCCATGTGAGGCTGAATTGAGGGTTGCCATGCACCAGCAGTACAGGTGGCCCACTTCCAGCGTAACGAAAGTGAATACTCACGTCTTCGAGAGCAATGCGTTGGTGGGCCCAGTCATCGAAGTTTGTGAGCGCACTTGCATAGCCAGTCCATTGAAGGCACAAGAGGAAAGGTATAATAAATGGCAGATGCATTTGAAAAAGATTGTTTCGTGGTGCCGAGTTTGACTGATGTGTTTTCAAGCTTGCTGACAGGGCTGCCGATGCTAGGAGAGTGAACTCTCTGTTGTGCGTGCTGTGAAGAAAGGAAAAAGCTGACTGTAAATAAAGCAGGCAGAGAAGTGGCCTTGGCAAAGGAATGGTCACACAGATCCACTTGATAACTCAATATTTACATATATACGGAGTACTTCTACGCCTCATCCATTATTGTGTCGTACAAAGCAGACAACGGATGGGAAGCACAAAGAACGTGACAAATAGGCGTCCATATTCTAATTCCGAACGTATCACTGAGGGCGCAGGTACGCATGGTGTAGGCGTATGTGGGATGCGTGCTCATCAAAGCCTGCTTATAAATTTTGTACACAACTCTCCTGAATCAGCCACAATGGCCTATTCTTGGATCAAGGAGGAGCCTCTAGATTGCATCAGATTGATGATTAATTGTGTGAAAGCCAGGCAACTATGAGGTGGGTGATATCTCCTCTGTACTGCGTAGACCCAACTAAGGTGCTGAGTCTTTTGCTCGAGATGGATAGTTTTGGCAGTTGCCATTCTTGGACAGTCTCCTGATGAAATGAAATAGAGCATCCATTCCCACTTACTTTACACCAATCAAATATAAGAAGGCAAATCGGTAGTTGATATGTTCTCACAAGTGAGGTATAAACCATGTTTAGTTCCTAGCTGTCAAACCCTTGCAGTTGCTACTTTTAGAATAGTCTACGAAGTCCGGAGTGCCGAGGGGCGATTTCTACCACCTTCAAGACGCCTCTTCATAACCCAAGAGAATTTGTTGGTAGTATCATGCAGTTTATTACTCAATAACTAACGGGCAATTCGTCGAGGAGATTTCAAATCAATCATCCAAATGTTTCTACCGCACGGAACGATTCCTTTGCAATGAACCCCCCCTTCCCATCATGGTCGCCTTCAATGACAACTATAAAACCGCGAATCTCAGCTACGATGGTAACGAGTTTCCAACAGTTAAATTTCCAACTTGATACAACTACACACAAATTTTATTGATAACCAATCTTCGAACATTTTATTCAAAATGGCCGCGAAAGCACCCCTCAACGTCATCATTGGAGCTGGCAATGTATTTTCTTCTCGCCACAAGTATACAAAAGGTCTTACTCTGACAATTGGCTTGTAGATTGGAGACAGAAGTATCGACAAAACGGTGCGGTATGACACTCCTGAAGAAGTAAATGCATACTTGAACGCTTTCTACGATCGCGGCTACAAACATATTGATACCGCTCGCTCGTACTCGACCGGTGCACCAGGAACATCTGAGCCCAGACTTGGTGCTGTTGAGGCTGGCAAGAGGTTCACCATCGATTCTAAAGCGCTATCTCGAGAACCAGGGAGCCACACGAAGGAAAAAATCGCCAATGAGGTTGACGCGTCCCTCAAAGCTCTAAAGGTTGACCAAATCAACATCTATTACCTGCACCAACCTGACCGAGAGACCCCTTTTGAGGAGACATGCGAAGCCATGGACAAGGCGTACAGGGAAGGCAAGTTTAGAAAGTTTGGGCTTTCTAACTTTAGAGCCAGCGAGGTCGAACAAGTTCTCGAGATCTGCGAACGTCGCGGATTCGTGAAGCCGAGTGTCTATGAGGGACAGTACAACCCTATTGTCCGAGGCGGAGAAACAGAATTGTTTCCCCTTCTGCGCAAGAACAATATTGCATTCTATGCATGGAGGTAGGTGATTCGGTTCTATCATTCAATACCAAGTTTAGCAGTCCTCGTGAAAGAGTGAGGGAGACGAATGAGGTTATAATAAGCTAACCATTTGATAGCCCTGCCGGAGGAGGCTTCTTTGCTGGAAACCACAAGAATGGCAAATCAGGCGGCCGTTTCGACACATCCGTGAGCTTTCTTCATCAATTACTCGGACTGGTTGCGAGTTGATGGGTAATATCTAACATTAATATGCAGACTTTTCTCGGAGCCATCTACGCGCAGCTGTATCTCAAGCCTTCCATTGAGGCAGCAACGGAGGATGCTTTGGCAATTGCCGGCAAGCACGGCATTAGCGGCCATGCTGTTGCCTTGAGATGGACCGTGAATCACAGTCTTCTTGATAGGAAGCATGGTGATGCCATCATCATTGGCGCCTCTAACCTCGACCAGCTCAACTCCAACATCGACGTCATTGAGCAAGGACCCCTGCCTGACGATGTCGTCGAAGCTGTGAATGCTATCCATACTGCTCTTGGCTCTGATGAGGTCCCTTATCACTTTTAGAAGAGAACATCACACTGTGGCTGGGCAAATTGACTCATTGGTAATCCGGCGCTTTTCATCTTCAAGTTGCCTTGGATCTCGGTTTTTGATTACTGAGTATGAGCCCGGTAGAAAGCCGGCCAAATATCGGCAGGTGTCGGAAGTCCATTTTGGGAAACTGCAAGTCTTGGCACGCTCGTTGTAGCCTAGCGTCGAATTTCATAGTGAGGCTCTAAGTGCTAAGTGAGTGGCTTTGCGGGCAATTGAGATTTGGATTTATCATCATGTCATTCCATACGGAATTAAAATTCTCACAAAACATCAAGTATTTCGGCCGGTATTTTACTCCCATTTCTTTGTAGTCGTTCAATTAGTGATATAGTTCCAACGTGCCTGAATCTCCCATTGTTATCGGTATCATCCAGCAGCATCTCGGCACACTCCACCATGAGCCAACCAACACGAGGAAAGGTGCACTTTGTCTATCTCACAGATCCCTCAAAGGCAGCCATTTCGTCACATAAAGCGGCTAAATCACATGCCGCGCGGCACGGACATGCAAGGATACGGAGACAGCGAATGAATGAATACCATGAGGAGAAGAAGAAGCACGAAGGAAGCAGTCAAGCGCCCCGGAAAGCCGCGGCAGAGTCCTCGGCTGGCGGCAGCCGCTCAGCCTTGGCGGCAAATCCACGATCCAGCTCTAATCAGAATCAGAATGAAGCCAGTCGCGAAATAGTTCTTCATCTTCCTCCCACTTCTCAATCTCCTAGTTTGGAAACCTCTCCACTATCTTCAATACCCAAGAACATTCACGCCGTCTATGGCGCCGATATTGATCCTACCCAGCAATTCCTCCTCTATCACTGTGAGTTGCTGATCCGCCGTGCTGCTATTTTGAGGATCATAAAGCGACCTAGCTTATATAATGATAGATGTCAGCTTTGTTATCCCGTTTGGGAAACGGCATTGCAAGAAATACACAGACTCTAATGTGTGGAAACGCTTCATGCTCACCGAGCTACTTCCAGCCGCGTTGGCGAACCCTGGATTACTGAGCGCAATTTTACTTTCTGCTTGCCGAAGCCTTTTCGAAGAGGCTAAGAACAATCGTTACGTACAGCTAGCTACGTACTATAAGCTGGCTTGCCTGCGATCGATGAGTGAACTGCTCGCAGCCCAAGATCCGCCGGTTGGTGACCCGGCAATAGCCCAAGTCTCTTTGCTAGCAGCAGATGAGGTAAGATACGAGCTTACATACTCGAAAAGGCTGATGTTAAATCCTTGAGCAGCTCAATATCGGTGATAAAGATACCTCGAAGCAGCACATGGACGCTGCCAATAGGATGGTCCTTATGAAGGGAGGCAGCGCAACGCTTGGTATGAATGGCTTCCTCAAGGCTATAGTGGATACATTGACTTGCGCATTATCACGGCGAGATCCAATGTGTAAGTCTCTTATTCCCAGGATATCCCAATGACCATTCTATGTTAACATGAAAGCAGCTTGCGATATGACGTGAAGTTCAAGAGCACAGTATCTGTCCACAATCATGTGTCCAATAGCTTGTAAGGTGGCATAAACCCTGTACTGTAAATATAAAGGTAAAGTGAGTCTAAGCAGAGCAGCTACAAGAACATTATATAGTCTAATAACCATCATTCTTCAATTCAAACGTCACCCGGCATATTTCCTCAGAAAACCTTTGTTAGAATACGTTTTTTACGGACTGGTGGCGATAGAGCTCTATACGATGAATGGCCAACGCCAGGATTGGCAGCCGAGACGACCGACAGTCCGCTAAAAGCAATGCGTAGATTATCTAAAGTAGATATTACAGGGTTATTTGAGTCTTTTTTTAGTACAGTCTTTCTTGTCAGCTCTTGTTGCGGATGCTTCATCCGACCCCAGACATCAACGGATCTTTTACTAATAATGGCGCGCCCTCTTGGAGCTGCCTATAACGGTAACGAGGAGATGTTTAATTTGTTGAGCACAGCCTTGTGATTTGACCACGGAAAAATTCAATGCCGCATTTGTATTCTCAGGGGCTTTATTCGGCGTTTATACAAGATTGCTCACGATGGTCTTGATTTAAGCTATGTGGAGGTGTCGGCTCGGCAGTACCAGATAAATTGAATGCACACTATCGCATGTAACGTTGGAGCTTCACTCTTGCCGGGTATCTCATCCTACCCGGGAAGCATCCGCCGGATTTTTGGAAAGTAAATAATATTTGCGCTATGCTATCTACAATTGAGCGATTCGGATTGTTGAAACAACAAGATTTGTCCTTTCCAGTTTGTCGTCAAGGTGCTGTCAAGAGCTGCGGGCAATGAATTGAACCGAAGGAGCAATAAACGCAGTCATGAAGCTTAAATGTCGAGATGGATTACGGATGGAGAAAAGACCCTTGTTGCCCCATTTTATCCGTAGCGGCCGCACCGCTACAGAAATTTTGCTACCGATGGGCTGACTTGTATTCTTTTGCGGCCGTCGAGAGCCGGTGGGTGTTCTTGATATGGCCTAGAATCTGTAAGTTCCATTGTTAATGGTCCTGTTGTGTACTGTATCGGGATGATACAAAGCACCGTTGCTATCTGGAGTTCCTCGAGGACTATTGACGCGGTGCCATATTCGGGTAACAAGAACAGAAAGCATGATTCCTCATCGACACTAGCAGCATATAGGAGAATCGATATATCCCAATTGGGCAGGAGCAGGGTTAAGCAGAGCTGGAAACATCGCCAAGAAACAATACACAAGTCACCGTGTCCAAGAGTGCCAAACAATCTATGCATCTGGATGAATTGAGCAATCGCTTCCGGACGCGAAACGACGAGACTGGTCCTATCGAATCATGTACATCTGCGACTCACGACGAATGTTTTTTGCATGATAACACATATAATTCAGCATGACTGATCTCAGCTACTCGGAGCATCTCCCATTGGCGAGCTCAGCGGCTTCGACAAATTAAATCCCGCGGGTAGGAAAGAAAGCTCCGAAGGGCTCGAGACCGTTCCGTAAGAAAGCATGAACAGGCCACTCTCGATAATGTAGTCTATGTCGGGCATTTTACCAAGATATTTATTCCGTAATCTCAAAGAACTTGCTCGTCGGTCAATTCAACTCCGTCTACTCAGCCACATTGAAGCGCTGCTGACAGCTTGGCGGCTATGCTTTGCTACTGGACCTACCTCAATTGGCCCTTTATTCTTCTATTCCCTTACCTCCGGGTGTAATTTGTAGAACGAATCGGAATTGTCACTCAATAACTGAAGTCTACCTTCTCGAAATGTGCCAGTTTGGATATCGCTACCTGCCTCATTGGGGCTGAACATCTCACCCTGCCAAGTGCGATTTGGCCGCAGAATATACCGAGCTATTGCGCTAAGGCTCCACGCGTGATCCTGTGCCTTGAAGTTAATATAGTTTATTGTTATGCCTAACTTGACAGTACTCCACCAGCTAAAGTTGCGCAGGATAGACTGTGGCGACTGCTTGCTTGCAGTCAGTTGATCGTGCGGCTCGTCGGATAGCAAGGAGTCCCTGGTAGCTGAATAGCTTACTGCTTAATCTGTATGTGGTATGTAGTTCGCAAATCCGGGTCCCTCCGGAGAGCTAGATTTCTCTGGACTATGCTATGCATCGGCTTAAGCATGAAAACTACAATGCTTCATTCAGGTTGCAGTCTGCACCCAATGCACCCCAGAAAAAGGAGAACGCACCATATGTAGGCTACTACCCACGATACCCTGTCACAGTAACGTAGTGGGACTAAATCAGGAACATATTCAATGCGAGTAACGCTGAATAGAGCCAGACTGCACACTAGCGATTATATCTGCCGCCCTTCAGAGTTGTAAGTGGGGGATATCCAACTGATTCTAACGTTATTTGCAATAGTTTAGCCCGTTGTAATAGATGAATGCTCTGGCTATTACAAAATCGTAGTAGCATAAGAGTCCTTGGCGTTCGCAGGCATCGCCGAGTTCATGCAAGCTTAACATATGGGGGTTATATGAGAATACTCAAACGGATAGGTCTGATGATACTAGCGGCGGTACCGATACTCCATGACCCTTGCAGCACATTCAGCTTAGCAGTAGCAATATATGATAGTTTGAGAAGATGGAGCGTAAGATAAGCCCTGCAATAAGCTCACGATGCCCTGGAGTCGAGTCTTGCTCTAAGAGGAAGCTGGAATGGAATCAACAGGTGGTCTAGAAGATCGAAAGGACGATCATGAATAATATATAACGAACAAGAATCCCGCTTTCTATCTCATATGTTATCACTCTCATCAAGGTCATAGCCATCGCCATCAAATACGACAAGCCTGTGAATATCTTTCTTCCAACCAAACCGAATTCAAGATGGTCAACAAGGTTAGTCACAAGTTTTTAGCAATATTGAAAGTATCTAACACTTTTTTAAGCTTCTTGTCGCTTCTCTCTTGGTCGGGGCCTCTCTGGCTTCCCCCTACCCGCCGTCCGCCATTGACGGCCCTACCGCCCCAGTTCCCGACACTGTGGACTTTTCGATTCCCAAGAAGGCTGATGCTAGCCACTTTAAGCCTTCAAAGTCTAGCAGCTCTCCTGTTTCCAGGACCGCTGATGCACCTGTTGTCGCCAATGCCAAGCTTGAGGCGCGAGTGACTGGCGAGAGAGTCAACAACGCCGTCGCCCGCTTCGACAACTCCAACATCCAGGACGGAGTTGGCGCCGGCAGCGACACCTACACTATGTACTGGGGAGATGGAAGCACTGGTGCTGGATGGCCCGCTCAGAGCCGCTGGGTGTCGTTCCAGACCATGTTTGACAACTACAAGAACCAGATGTTCGCCTCATGCCAAAACCTGCCCACCCCCCAAGCCAACGACAGCGGCCCCGAAGTTGGAGCTATCTGGGATGGTATTCAGCAAGCAGCAGCTGCTACCGGCGTGGATCATAGATTTATCCTTGCCATCATCATGCAGGAGTCTCATGGTTGCGTCCGAGTCCACACCACCGCGAACGGTGTCCGCAACCCCGGCCTCATGCAAGACCATAACGGTGCGGCTACCTGCAATGAAAACGGCAGGGTACAGAATCCGTGCCCTTCTGCGACTATTTATCAAATGATTCTTGAGGGAACTGCTGGAACTACCAGCGGAGACGGTCTGGCGAACTGCATCAACCAGTCCGGCCGAAGCGACGTCTCGGCCTTCTACCGTGCTGCCCGCATTTACAACTCAGGCTCAATCTCAAACACCGGTCAGCTTCAGAACGGTATTGCTACTCACTGTTATGCCAGTGATATTGCTAACCGTCTGACTGGTTGGGTGAATGCTCGCAATGGATGCAACTGTGACGGCAACCCTGGTAGCTGCGGCATCACCACCAACTAAGGGAAAATAGAATGCGCTTGTTGTATTTAGCGTATAAAATTGTTTATTTCGACGTACTTTCTTATCCCGTATGTACATAAATATTGGAATTTGTACATAGCCTTGCTTTAGTTGTATATAATCGACATCAAGTTTCTTGACACAAGACACTCTGTTCACTGCTATGCCCTGAAGTAATTTGGTTCCATTGCAATTAATACGACACAGCCTAGTAGTAGATTCGATACTTGCATACAAATGTCAAATTCTGCTGGGATATTGCTGGCGATTGCAGGCGTCATGTTACCTCCTTTCAAGGCTGTCTTTGCCAAAAGTAGACCGACGCATGTGATGGATTTAAGCACTTGACATTCTACTTGACTTCATTTTTGTTAAGATTTGTCATAGACAGGCCTGAATAGCTCTTCAGATAAAGTGTTCCGTAAACATTTATCCCAATCTTGACCATCTGGTAGTTGACACGCAACGGAAATTGTCCGACACGGCAAGTTCATTCTTCACTTTCCACAATGCATAATATTTTTCACTACATGCACCTAGGGCGCATTATCTATCATTGTGGGAACAGCGCTTGGGATGACTCGCTGACATTGTGAGCGTGGACACAGCCCTGGATATTTTCGCCTCATCTACCATTAGAGGCGATGTCGTCACGGGCAGGTCGCACTCCCGATATCGCCAAAAGGGACCAGGAAACTCAAACCTCCAGTAACGATAGAGAAGAACCAAGCAAATGGCAGACGTATGCACGCTGGGATGGCCCCGACCCGCGAAGATTTCGGCGGCCATTAATGGAGACGAAGCCACCGCCCATCGTGCTTGTGCGGACAATGTCAATAGTGCTGATCTTAGCTGCTAGGACAACATTTGCTAGAGAAATTCAGAAAGATATGTGCAGCTAACGTCCACGCATGGACGATAGAGAGATGGAAGGACGGGTCCATGGAAAGATGTAGAAATACAGAGGCAAACATCCTTGCGAGTACGGGATAGCACGGGCTTGGGTCACGTATTACTCGTACCTTGGAGGCAAGGGAGGCGCCTCTTGGGTCTCCAGTCGACGCACTCATCGTTTGCGCGCAGGAGGCATCAAGTATTCTCGGGTTGTGGGATAGGTCGGAGGAACTGGCCTCGACTTCAGCTACCTAAGCGACCAAGACGAACTTGCTGCCGCGTCCAGATTATTGGCACGATTCCCTCACATCCACCATATCGTTTTGGCTCGTCAAGAAGCTCGCTCCAGCCACAGGTACTCGCATAAGCACTGTGAGTTCGTCTCCCATTGAGGGGCGAGAATCTTCGCGAATCGGAGTCGACCCGTCTGTCGTACGCCTATTGTTTCTTCTGATCGCTGTAGGTATGTGTTTGGTGGTCTCCTTTGGCGATGTCAAGAAGTGCGACCAGTCAATGATGAATATGTGCCAGCAATATAGGTGCTTCATACAATATTCTAACCTGTGTTCTCACTCACAATGCCGGTGAGTCGCTTCAGGTATCACAGCTCTCTATCGGTTCATTTCTTTGACACGCTATGAGGAAATCTCCCCCGCGTTCTTGTACCGTGTAGGGAGGTCGTCGATGGTGTACGTACTCCGCACCTGCAGCATCGTCGATGACACAAACAGCTGCGAATGATACAGCATACCATGGATCACGACTCTGCCAGCTAGCCGCACAATTAGCTGGAGATTCTCGCTCTCCTACTACGCAAAAGAGAATGCAGATGACGACACACGCCTATGTCGCTGTCATAGCCTGCTACATGTTTGGCTGGAAGCTCTCCCTCCACACACGAGTAATCTGGTAGTTTGAAACCACGATTCCGCTGCCAGTGGATGAGGGGGATGAGCCTCGGTCGAGGCCGTCACAGCATTATACTGCCGCCATCCTTGTTGCTACTGCAACTATTGCCAATTTGTAAAACTCTGTACGCTCCACTAGGAACATACTGCGTTTCAATACTGTTGAAATTGCAAAAAGGTCGAAAGCCAGAGGGCTGTTGAGGCTTAAATATCATTAATTTCATCAAATACATCCTTCTACCCATTGCGGATCCTTTCGAAGCTGCGTCTCCAATCTGTCCGCAAAGACTTGTGCGACTGAGTTAAAGCTCATTATTAAACGGCGCTTGGCACAATGAAACAAGGAATAAAGCGATTGTGAATTTGGACAAAACATGTCACATCAAAGACAAACGGATGTAATCAAGACCAGACACAACCCATGTGTTAATTAAGAGAAAAAAAAAAAACCACCCAGCCAGACACAAACCCACGAACCCAGAGCATTAAGAATTTTTTTTTTTTAAAAAAAAAAAAAAAAAAAAAAACCTCACGTGAGAGAGGGAGAGAGAAGACAGGAGCAGGGGCTCATCCCCGATTCAACCATCCGTAAAAAACCGCGGCCTGCAAAATTCTTAGTACATACTCGTATACATTACCAAGTAGTTCACAATGACAGCAGGTAATACTTACGCCAAGTCCCCACAAGGGGTTTGCTCCCGGGAGGAAGCGATTCACATAGTTGGCCAGCATTACCTGGTGCTTAGCCAGGGGCCGCCCAACACCAGCAAACATATTCATGGCCGGAGCCACCACACGCCAAACAGGGGCAACGACATGGGCTAAAAAGCCCACCACGGAGCTGGTCTCCTGAAGGAAGCGGTTCAACAGGTTGACTCTAGGTACCTACATTTTGGTTCCAGATATCAGACACTACTAGGTACTACGTACGGGAGATATCAGAGGGATATAGCGATAGCAGCAAGTACTAGAAGAGAGTCGCAGATACTAGAACAGAGTATCAGATACTAGAGGAGAGTACCACATGATAGAAGAGAGTAACAAATACTAGAAGAGAGTAACAAATACTAGAAGAGAGTAACAAATACTAGAAGAGAGTAACAGATACTGGAGAATGTAGCAGATACTAGAAGAAAGTGGCAGATGTTAGAAGAATCAAGGAACCGACATTTACTGTTTACCTAGGTAGGACAGTACCCGTACCCTGTAGTTAATAAACGCCTCCGGCTTTCTTCCCTGCTTGCTCACGCCCGTGCCTTCCGATTCCACGTTTACGGACTCTTATTTTCTCCGTAGTCATCATATTCCTACAGGGACTTGAGGTGTCCTATGGATACTCCCAGTATCCTCATCTGTGAGAGGAGTGCTGGGCTCTTCAACTGGGTACCTGTGCGAAAGCATTCAGCACTTGAGTTGAGAGAGAGAGCAAACATGCATTAAATTTCTCTAAAGATATTAACGCCAAAATGTCATCCATCACCAAATTGCCTCAGGCACTTCTCTCCCTGTGCCCTCTTCTTCTTCTTCTTCTTCTTCTTCTTCTTCTTCTTCTTCTTCTTGACCTTTGTCTTGCTCGGTCGCTGCTGCTGCTGCTGCGGCGGCGGCAATCTGTGCCTGTGCCTGTGCCTGTGCCTGTGCCTGTGCCTGTGCTTGTGCTTTTTCTTCTTCTCTGGCTCGGCGGAGCTGCTTTCGGCGGCGTCTGCTGAGCTATAGTCGGCTGTTAGCCAAAATTTCAGGCACTATCTGGTAAAAGAAGCAATCTTACCCGATATTTCTTGGCCGGAGCCGCAGTGGTGGGAAGTGATGGGCGAGGTGCGAGAGAGGGCGGAGCCTGAGGGAGAGGCATCTTGTTATAATACTAGACTGTACAGTTAGTTCAACGATTTGAGAAGCATCGACAAGGCAAAGAAACTTACAATCCTGACGAGGAGGCTGGATTGGAAACTATCAAAAAGTAGAAGGAGCGCCAGGCGAAGAAGAAGAGAAACAAAGCCGAAGAAAGCGACCTCATGTATGCACTTTCCTCCACCCAAGTGGTGAGAAGAAAGTGAGCCGGCCCGACACCGGTATCGCAGGATTGACACACGTGACTGGGAAACAGAAGCACCCATCAACTTGGCAATTTCTGGAACTTCCGGGAGAGAATTGGGGAACATAATTGACCATTTCTCTGAGAGTTTCTTGCATATCAGAGGGGTTGGAGGCCATTTGTGGAATAAGCAGGTAGACTATTAGATACCAAGTCGATAGCCCATCGCCTCTTTTACAAAATTTCCGTCTTGATTCGCCAAATTCTGTCTGATCGACCAACCCGTTCTCTGGTATCTTTTCCAGGCGGTCGCTTTGTAGAATTCTGCCAGCTGGCACCTGAGGCAGCCAACGAACAACTGTAAGGTACCCGTGGCACCCAGAGTAACTGTCTACCAGCTGTATAAGCAAAATCTGCGTAGAAGCCTCGTAAATATGGACTTCTTGGAAACTGTGACGCAATGCTTTTCACTGTAGGTTCAGATAGGTATCGCGTAGCAGGCGCGTGCAGAAATTCTGGCTCGTCGTGAAATATGAGGCAGTTCCCCAAACTTTTCGTGACTTCTTTCTTTTTCCCTTCTCCATCGCTCTCGCCAGAAGCTGTGAGTACTCTTTGCGCCACCAGTTGTTCTGTTTTTGCTCACTAATGACGGTCAGACTTCATACAAACAAGTACCTGCCTCTCGATTTTTTTTTTTTTTTTTTAGACAAATATCACAATGCGTAAGTTGCCGCCACCCCATTTCCCGTTCGTTCTTGCATTTTACCCGTACCCACATCTCGATCCCTGTTCCTGGATCTGCGACTAGGTCTCATGGCTGGTTGCGTTCCTGAGTTTGTGTCCAATGAACGTTCTTGTCTGACCTCTTTTTAGCTTCTACCACTGTCCAAGCCGGTGCCCAGCGCCCCCGTCCCCGCCCCGCCGTACGTAGTCGAATCCCCTGCCGTCACACATTCCTACTTGGACAGAAGCTGACATTCGATGGGAGAAACAGACTACCAGGTGCCAATGGATCGCCATCACCATGATCATTTTTATGATCACGTGCGGAGGAATTGCCCTCCTTAATTGTGTCTTGCTGGCCTTTGAGGCGTATTTGGACTACAGCGTGAAGATGGCGGCAATCGCTGCCACTACCATCGCCATCACCACCATCACCACCATCACCACCACCGCCACGACCATCACCATCGCCGCCACCACCACCGCCGCTAATTTTTCTTCTGGGGTCTGGTACTTGGAGTAGTTATTTTTTTAATAATAATACTACATGGGGTTGTCTGGTCTGGTTTGCATTAGTCCGTTTCTTAATCGTAGGTTCGCTCAGCGTGATACGATTTGTCCGAATCTTCTAGTAGGTTTAATTGTGATGTATGTCAACCAGATATGGTACCCACTAATGCAGGAACTATTATACCGAAAGGCCTAGTATTCATTTTGGGTGATTTGTGGTGCGTACGCCAAACTCTTTAAATACCGACCAATTTAGCCCTCAGATCAGTTACGTTGTTGTCCGCGGACTATCCTAGTCGCTGGATGGTCGAGTGATGGTCTGGTTGTCTTTAATAGCACGAAATTGGCCTACTGGAGTCTCAAACAGGTTGAGAGACTAACCAGCGGCAGGCCCTCCAACACGGCCATACTGCCAACCCTAGTCTGGTTGACAACTTCAACCTCAACCAAGATGACGGCGCCGGCAGCAACAACATCGACGACATGGCCACCAACGTCGACGATGCTGACCATAATGACAGCGGCAGTGGCAGCGACAGCGACTCCGTCGACACCATCGACTTTGACAATCTCGACCTCGACCGTTTCGAGGATGAGGACGATGAAGCAGCAGCGAGGCTTCCTCCGATACTGCTCAGGAGACCTCTAGCCTGGGGGGCGGAAACCAACCGTAAGTTTGTCGCCATCCTGTCCCTGTACATGACGGTTACGCTAACCGACGGTTCAGCCTCGAAATTCCCGACTCCGAGTCTGACGAGGAAAACGAGAGTTGGGCAGAGTGTTCTTCGACCCTACCGTAAGTTCTTTGGCATTCTGTGTTGACGATGACCACGCTAAGCTACTGCCCAGTCTTGAAATTCCCAACTCCGACTCGGATCCCGACTTCCAATTGTAGTCACCCGCTCTTACTCTCTCTACCTTCCGCTTCCCTTCTCTTTTTCCTCCCCTCCTTCTTCGCCTGGCTTACGCTGCCTCGATCTTCGGCCGTTGACACGTAGAGTCTTGATCCCTTTGGCTGACGCTGTTTCGATGTTTATTCGTAGAGGCGTAGAGTCATTCTCCCACATATACCTTGCCTGACACCGCAGGACGTAGAACACTCACCTTGTAGATTGACCAACTCAAAATTTTGATCGCTAGAATTGACCGG
This sequence comes from Trichoderma harzianum CBS 226.95, assembly GCF_003025095.1. Classification (NCBI taxonomy): domain Eukaryota; kingdom Fungi; phylum Ascomycota; class Sordariomycetes; order Hypocreales; family Hypocreaceae; genus Trichoderma; species Trichoderma harzianum. The sequence goes on along the minus strand of NW_020209250.1, from coordinate 148,748 downwards.
TTCTATAATTGATGTATGGATGGATGGAGTGACGGATGGAATTGGCGTTTGCGTGGAAAGGTAAATCAGGAGTTTTTTCGGGCACATCGGCCGGCACAGTTTTTTACATGGAGTTCAATTTTTCTCAGTTGACAGCGGAGTCACTGATGGATGTGCAGGGCACCTGGAACGTTTATTTGCCAATAAATCACGGTTCTTATTTGATGAATGCAATTGCTTCCATGAGAGAGGAAAACTCCTTGCATTGAAGACTACCTTATTGCTTGATCTTGGATGCCGCATATTACGGACTTCGACCCGCCTGCCATAACTCCGTATAATGTATTAACACCAATGACGTTTTCGTTTACGGATATCTGGAGACATGAGCGCACGGCACAAATCCTCGCTTGGCGCTCTACAGCACTCCATTGAAGGTGGCCCGCCTCGAGCGGTGCTCATATAGTGGCCGAGGGACCTGAAGTTATCGCTACCGGGCACCTGGACCTGACCGGTTATAGCGCTCTAGCGAACAGTGCCAGCTGATGGCTGAATTTTGGCTGGAGGAACACAAGCCGACGCCTAAGAAAAACATCACTTTGTCTGTGCGATTGCATTGAGCTTGCGTATGTGTGTGTTTAATGTTTTGTTGGCAATCTAGTTCGCGGGTCGTTTCGAATCATCTACCAAGCATCCACACCACCGACGGTTCATGCCGATGTCGCGATCTTTTACGACAATCTCTTCTTCTTCTTCTTCAATTTCCCACCCTCACGCCAATCATCGTGATAACCATCTTAGGTGAGAGATTAGCCCAGAATGCGATACTGCCACGGAAGCTGACCCATCCCCGACGGAGAAATCCCGACCGGTCATGGTAGACCGACCGACGACCGGCGACCAACCCTCCAACGAAGCCTCCATCTCCGCCGCGACCTCCACCGATCCCGACCGATCCTGCACCGGCCGAAATCTTGCCCCACGAGGCCGCGATCCAACGCTCCGATCCTTTGCTCCACACGACGGAGGCGTGAGTCTCACGCTGCCAGCCACGCTATAACGTGGACCGCTCAGACTAGGCACGCTCCTGATGGTGGAGATGGACACAAGGTTCACAGGGCGGGCAGTGACACACAGCCATCATTGCTTGTGCTGGACTACTGTTCCTCTACTGTTCCTCCCAAGTAATAGACTAGGGATGGAATACATTGTCTCAGAGTACTCGGACATGTTCTCGCAGGTGCTCTGTGTCACGGCCTTATCGGCGACGATTTATATCCTGACTGCTGACCATTAATGCCTTCCAAAGTTTTATTCCTCCTGTGAACCTTGCCTCTACCATCCACATCATCGACAGCTTATTTCAGCACATTCTTCTCAAATCCTGTCTCTTCAAATCCCGTCCCTTCAAATCTTGTCTCTTCTTGTGTACCCACTAACTACTTCTCTTCCATCTTCCAGCGCCCCGTACGGAGCCACGCCGCCTGTTACTGGTTCATCAACTCACGAATCCCAACTGCCCGCCCCCAACAAGCAAAATTCCACTTTGACAAAGCCTTGCCCGACTAACGAAGCCTCCATCAAACGCTCCGATCCTGTGACATCGCTTGTCTGAAGCATGAGTCTGGAAATTCCATGCTCCCATGCAGGATACAATCCGAGCTATTTGGACAAATACACGCCTGGTTACACGTAGTGGGGATAGAGATGGTCTTCACAAAGTACCTGATGTAGATCAGGGAATAAAGTATTGCAAACTACTAGGTACTCTACTGAATGTTTTTACTGCTGTGCTTATCACTGTACTCCTCTTGCAACCTGAGCTACTAGAAGCTCAATCTACGACATCCTCGCTGTGTCTCATCAGGCTGCGTGCCTGGATAAGGTTGTGGTGGATCGTTTCCTGGACTCCAGCCTGAACCCAAGCTTGGACCTTAGCCCCTGCCACCGCTACCACTCCCCTTTCTATCATAACGTCGTCCTCCTAAAGTCTCTGGCCTGGGTTGTCCGCTTAATAGTCCTTGGGGACTCCTCTCACACCCATTTATATCATCATATGTCCCCTTATATTTAGGAGATACATAGCTGTAGCCATGAACAGCGTTAACGAAGCCGGTTTGGGTAAGCAAGTTAGAGGATACAACAAGCTATATTCCACAAGGACCTTCATTTTCTTTTATCTTTGTCTCTATGAGCTGGTAGCGTCGAGAGAGTTTTGAGTCGATTAGCTCTAAAAGAATGCTGCATGAACCAATGACCATTTTCAATTGCCTTGACTGCACGAGGAAATATCTCTTTTTAGTAGTCCGCTACAGCGGCTTCCAAGTTTACTTAATACTAAATACGGTACTACAGTTAAGGAAATCACATTAAGCGTCGATAATATAAACTCTCGTTTTAACAAATGCTTATGATCCGACGATCCGAGGGCCTTGGACGGACTAAACAGGTGAAAAAAGGGGGCCCAGTTGCCGAAGGATTGAGGGGGCGTCGTACACTAGCCAGAAGCAAACTGCATGGGACCTCGGGCTCCGCTGGGCATCGTATACTATACCAGTATTGGATAATTCTCATCGAAAAGGTCCATAGTACTACGAGTATTAATCATCCGAACGGAACAATTGAACCAGTTTGCATCCTTGCCACTGAATTTGAAATGGCTAATGTAGTATCAAGCCAAGCGGCATTGCTTGTCGGTAGGGAAATTCGACAAAGGTGAAAGGTATAAATACAGATGAGGATAGGTAGACTTCACATCCAAGTAATTCAACATCTTTACCTAGTCTACCCGTCTGCGAGTTCTAAACCAAGACAATTTGTATCCCAAAAATTAATTATCAATCAGGATGGCCAAGCTTCTTGTTATTATTGGCGTTACTGGCATACAGGTACGTGTAGCTGCTAGCACAAATCATTGGCCATCTTCTGAGACAGTGGAAGGGGTCCTCTATTGCTAGACAATTCCTGGATTTGCCTGGTTGGAAAGTCCGGGGTATCACTAGGGAACCGTCCAGTCAAAATGCTTTGCGTTGGGCGGCTGAGGGCGTTGAAATCGTGAAAGGCGACCTAGATGACACAGATTCTCTTCGAGCCGCCTTTCAAGGGGCCAACGCCATATTTGCAAACACCGATTTCTTCGGCCACATGTTCGATGGCACACACGGGCCCGATACGGCGTTGCAGTACGCTTTCGAAAGGGAAGTTGAACAGGGGATGAACGTTGCCCATGCTGCGTCTGATCCTGGCGTCCTCAAAACACTGGAGCACTTTGTATACTCATCACTTAGTGATGCCTCCCGGTGCAGCGGAGGCAAGTACACTACTGTTTATCACTTTGACTCCAAGGCTAGGACTATGGACTTGATCAAACGTCAGTGTCCGGAGCTGACTAAGTGTATGAGTGCCCTGCAAATGGGCCACTACGTCACAAACTGGAAAGCTGTACCAGCGATGGCTCCGAACCGTCAACCGGGTGGGACGTACCTCACCAGGAGGCCCTTCTCTGGAGACCTGCAAATGCCTTTTGTCGTTCCAGACAAAGATACGGGAGCATTTGTCAAGGCATTACTCGATGTTCCTCCCGGGAAGACTCTCATCGGTGTATCTGAGATGATGACCTTTTCGACGTGGGTAGAGATTTGGGGACGTGTATTAGATGTTCAGGCGGCATACCAAGAAGTATCCCCCGGTGAGTTCTACAAGGACTTCCCACAGCCAGTTGGCCAAGAATTGATGGACACGAATGAATACATGATTGAGTTTGGGTACACTGGTGGAGATCCTGAAGTCATGTATCCAAACGAGGTGAAAATTATCTCATACTTACTGCATTTGCTGTGATCTAGAGAATCCGCTGACATTGAAGCCCAGTTGGACCCGAATATCAAGACGACCTCCATGGAGGAATACATCAAGGGCGAAGACTGGTCTAGCGTGCTGAGCGAGCAGTAATTTGCCTTATAAGGCAAGATAGCATGGTATCGGCCTCATTGGACGATGGAAAATGACAAACTGTTTTGCTTCAGCGTGTCCATAGATGCATTAAGATTGTCGTCTCGTCATTGTACTGGCGCCCATTGCAGCGCTTTCGTGAGACAAATGCAGCGCTTTCGTGAGATAAATGCAGCAAACAAAATGGTATCGGGAATGCTACAGTTGGTGGGGTTAGCGGACTAGAACTCCGCCTAACGCGGAGTTTGGCACTGAGTTCAGAGGATTTCTAGACAGTCTGGATTAATAATGACACTGAAATTTTAACACACTTAAACTACCATCGATTGGTTATACTATCAGGGCGCTGTGCGTGAGGCATTGAACGGATCAATCCATCGCTGATTAGGCCTGGTGTAACTGCTTGCGCTTCTTTTAAGGTCAGCCATGCCTTCGCGAAGGTGGCATAGCAAGTCTAGGCTTGGTTGCGCGCCATGCAAGAGACGTCGTGTCAAGGCAAGCAAAGCCTTTCACAATGTGAAACTGTGCAGCACACCTAATTATCAAAATGCTAGTGTGACATGAATACACCAGTTTGTGGTAGATGCGACCGTTTTGGAGAGCACTGCCCATTTGCAGACACCAGCGTTGCCCGCGGAGCCTCAATAGAAGCCCTCCAAGCAGGCATTGTCACCTGGGACTCAAGCCTATCTGTGTCCAGCGATATATCTAGCCTGTCACCTTCGATGCTTCTATTGACAAAGTCTGCTCAATGCGAGGCGTCTTTGATTTTTTACGAGGCTCAGCAGCATGTTTTTGCGATGCAAGCTCTCAACGCCTTGTCCGTGCTATTCTGCCAGGGTCAAGCCGCTCGCAGTAGTATCAAGGCGCATGCCTGGCATCTGAAAGCCTCTGCAGGTTTCCATGCCTCTGTCGCCGGTAAAGTAGTCAGTACCTACTTTGCTCAGTGGATTTTCGGCCTAGCAACCACCGTCTTCCAAATTCGTTTGTGCGTCACTCATCCAAGAGAGGACGCCATAGCCGAGACCTTTCACTTACTCAGAGGCACCGCAAGACTTGCCGTCGCCATCGCACCCCGATTCATGCAAGATCAAAGGCTAGCACACGATAGAACAAAAGACACGGGCGCAAAGATCCATCTCGAGTTTCTAGAACGAATCAAACTCTTGAAAAGAAACATTCGTATGGTGGAGCCGAACCAGGAATATCTGATTCAAGCTGCTGAATTGCTACAGACTTGGTGTGTTTCTATCCAGGGACAGCCAAGGACGTGGTTACACATTTTGTCATGGCCGGCCTTGGTGAGTGAAGCTTTTGTCGCCCAACTACATTGTAAAAATAAGAATCGCTCAGTGGCACTTGCTATCTTTTTGCATTGGTGTGTTATAATGATTAGATTTGATGACACTTGGTTTCTGAATGGGTGGATAACACAACTGGCGCAGCAAGCGTGGGCGCAATTGGAAGGAGGTTGGGAGTCCACGGTCATAGTAGCTGCTCGAGCTCTGCAGTTGGGCCCTAAAGAAGAGACAATAAAGGATTACGGTAGAAAAGCATAAGTAATCTATAGAAATGCATTTCATGTTATTGCGGCGGTTTCGGTATCTGGCTCAGTCTTTCAGAACCTGGCTCTAACATACCTAGACGCTGCGTCGCCATATGGTCGGAAAATCGAGATGAGCCAGCTAGTTAAGGGAACCAGTGGCAGTTTCTACAAGAGACTGGATACTGCTCAAAAGTTTTTGGTCGTCGAGCAGGTAACGGAAGCAATTCACGACAGCTTATACTATCTGGTCAATATCACCTCTGAATCGGTATACAGCCAGCTACGAAACGTATACCCAATGGCGTACGGGGTTTTACGTCGAAACTAGAGCGCCCTTGAACTAAGCAATGCTAACTAGACTAATTGTTAATTAGAAATATACAAGTATACCCAGTTCGGAGTTCCAATATGCCTTGCCGCGCGCCTCGGGTTTTAAATATAGAAATTTCCGAAGAACCAGGGAAGCCAAGTGCGGGTTTACATCGACTACTGATTTGGGCGCAGCTGTTAGACTTACAACGCCTTGTTGGGTTGACAGCCGACAGTGATACTTAGCATCAATTGCCATGTAATTTCCTTTTGTCCGACAGATGATCTTGACCTCTCTGACGTCTTGGACACCTTTCGGAGCTCCGAGTGTCCAACAAATTGTTAAGGTTTGGGGGTTGTACAATAATAGAGGTGATGTCTTTGTAGAAATAAAGTCTGCTAAGAAAAAATGGCGGAACCAGAACTTGTTATTATTGCTAGCTCGGTGGCTGGAGATCCAAGTTCACTCTAGTAAAGATGATTGAATCCTTTAGTTGAGGGGCCAAGGGCGTTTCTACAATGTTCATTGTCACGTTAGAGAGGGAGATAGACTAGGTATAGGGCGACCAATGATAGCTGGCCCCGGAACACAGCTGCCCGGGTTTTTCTATGGAGAACACGCCGAAAATGGGGGTACCTTGAGAACGGACGAAAGGAATTGCTCCCAGGACATGTTGCTTTGTAAAAGATGATAGCTTTAATCTAGATCACGACAAGAGAGGTGCTAGTTTCGCATCAATCGACGAGTGATGAGTCGCTATGGTCTTGCCGAGATAGAATTACTAATTCAATTGCTCCTTGTGCATTCACACAACCCCCTTTTCAACATATAAAGGAAACATTATAAAGTGTGTAGACTGACGTGGCATCAACAACCCAAAAGGAAACCTCATCAACTCCTATAACAATGTTGTTACTCACCACAACCATTTATTTATTATCGCATCTGGCAGCTGCTCAGTATTTGTCTCCGTCTTTTGCCAACTTTACCGGAGACAATGGCAAAGAGATAGACTTGGGATATACTAAAATTCGAGGGACTCGAGTGGCATCATCATCTTTTCTCATCAATGCCTGGCTGGGTGTTCGGTACGGAAAAGCTCCCACTGGCAACGGCCGCTTCAAAGCGGCCGTCCAGATTGATGAGAAAAGCGACTCTTCAGCGTCAGTGTTTAATTCCACAACATTCGGACCTATATGCTACCAAGGATGGACACCGAGCGCTCCCGAGAGTAGTCTGGCCAAGACATTGTATTATCATACTGGAAACCGGGAAGAGAGCGAAGATTGCTTGTTGTTGGATATCTACGCTCCTTCAGAACCCACTTCGAAGAATATTCCTGTATTGTTGATCATACACGGAGGTGGGTATGATCAGGGTGGCAGCACCTCAATCAACCCTGTCGACATAATGGCCGCGGCTCCCGGGCAATTCATGGTTGTATCTATTCAGTATAGGTTGGGTGCTTTTGGATTTCTGGCTGGAGCAGAAGTATCCGAAAGTGGAACTCTGAATGCCGGTTTGCTAGATCAACGTCTCGCAATGCAATGAGTTCAACGTCACATATAATCCTTTAGCGGTGATCCCGCCCAGGTCACCATCGACGGCGGATCGGCTGGCGGTGGCTCTGTTTACCATCAACTGCTCTGGAATGGCGGCGAAGCAGATCCCCCATATCGTGCGGCAATAGTCGAATATCCTTGGATGCCAAATGTTCTCAACACCAGTCAGCTCGAGCTTCAATATCGACAGATCTTGACTGCCTCAAAATGCATCAACATCTCTTGTTTGCGAGAGTTATCAGCAGAAGAGTTCAATACCGCACAACAGAAGGTCCTAGCATCTGCCACTTATGCCTTTGGTACCTTTTATTTTGGCCCTGCTATTGATGGAATTAATGTGCAAGGTCTCCCTCCAAAGGAAACTGAGGCTGAGCACTTCGCGACCGTTCCACTGATGACGACCCGAGACGGAAATGAAGGGTTTGCCTTTACGCCGCAGGACATTACAACAGAACAAGACTACAACGCCAGGGTGCGCACCTTCTTGAACGGCGGAGTAAACTTTTTCGGTCAACTCGATAGACTTTATCCGTTAGTTGAAGAAGGAGCATTTGGGTATAACAATACTCAAACAAAGGCGGAGTATCTGTTCGGCGATTGGGTCATTCAATGTCCAACGTATAACCTTGCAAGATCGTTTACGGACAATTTATCCAAACTCGATGCCCTCCATCAACCTGTTTATAAGCTTATCGCAGGTTATCCCACGTACGACAGTGCCTACCATGGAAGCTACAGCAGCCTCGTCTTCTCCACCAAGCCCATTCCTGCTGAGGATATATCCCCAAATGTTGAAATCGGCCGGGTTTTACAACATTATTTCACGTCGTTTATAATCACTACCGATCCGAACAAACATGCCATGGAGAAGCCCAACGATCGCTACGTTGAATGGCCCCAGTACGGTGCAGCGAGTAACATTCTCTACATAAACTCTACTGTACCCATTCAAATTCAACACATCGACGCGGCTGCTCGTTGTGACTTCCTGCTTTCTCATTCATCTGTGACGGCGAACTGACGAATTTATTCTCGTGAAAGGGGAAAGGAGCCACTTGATACCTGTGTTATCTAAAGAAAGCCTCACTGGTCCCCCGCTAAGCCTGCTATTCTCCCGAACATCACGCAGGTGCCATCTTACAGCGCAATATAATATGTAACTTTAGAGTAAAACTCCAGGGCATCAGAACATTGGTTCAAAATAGTTTCCTATTATTTTATTTACTGTTCGTATAGAATTCTTAGCTGTGGCATTAGGCTGGCAGAAAGATTTAGACTAAATTATTATTTATTTAAAACAAGTATCCGTTCACTCCACCATGAGTAGCCAACTTCGGATATCCGAAACGCGCGGCTAGGACTTGGCGCCGGACATGAGGTTGCTTACAAGCTCAACACCTCATTTTGAGATCTCCGCAGTTACGTTTTTCATGAACGTCAAGCGTGAATTAATACAGGATGCCATAGTACTGTTTATGCATGTAACGTAAACTCTCAATATATTAACATATAAAAGAGCACTGACAGAACGACCAACTTTACATACTAGCATTCATACAGCCGACGTTGCTTCACTGACTGAGAGTGTCGCTTCCATTGCCCTTTCATTAAAGCTGCTTTTCTCAGACTATTGTGCGACAAAATACGAAAGAGCAATATGACTACGCCTTCTGCTGTACCTTATGTTCACTGCGGGAGGGATCCAGAGATTGCAGCTGCGGTAGAGCTAGCATTACAGCCGGAGTACAACGGTGAGTGACTACGTGCTCCTTAAACACAACTTGGCGAACCCCATTGTACTATACTGATAATAATCGTTCGGCATACAGCAATCGCAACCTTCTACACGATCGAGCAGATTCGCGAGAACTTACCCAATATACCTTCCCGTAGAGCTCAGCTGCAGGAGAATTCTCCATCTAGTGACATGTCGGATTTTCCACGAGCTGTCATTTTTGGCACGGCTTTTCCCCGAGAGCAAGTTTTGGAAACGATGAAATTGGCGAATGCTGATCAAGTTGTGTGGCTGCATGACAGTCGAAAGTTGACAAAGGAAGACGGGCAGGGCATTCCGAAGAAGGAGCTCGGGACAACCGGTGGCAGACGTATTAAAGCGTGTCTAGCAGAATGTCTCAAGCAACCAGAAGAAGGAGGATCTCTTGATGAGTTAAAGCCTCGGAACCTAGGAAGCCTGTGCTTGTACTAGATAGTACCTACGTCAGGGGAAATTGGTTTAAGCCTACAGTAACCTTGGCTTACTGGGTGGGCGGAAGGCTTGCAATTTGATCCCTAGGCTTGCGGATGCTACAGATATTACAGACTAGATATATCCTCTATAGAATTTACTATAAGATATACCTTTTTCACTTAAAACTCAAGCAAGATTGCGTATTACTCGTTTATTTATACGCTTCTCTATATGTTTTCCAGCTGCCTTGGGCAGCATCAGGTCTTTTCTAGCAACCTCAGGCAATAGCAGGCCGTTCTTTCGCCAAGATGACCTTAATCTCCTTCATCTCCACTACCAGCTGCCATCCTAAGGTCCATGAAAGGTCAGTCAGTTAGCAAGTGCATACACATCCAGCATACTGCTACGCTAATGAACTAATACTGCACTAATCTCGCCGCATACGATACGCTCCACCCACCGAAGCCGCACGCCGCACGCCACTATACTGGAGGGAGTTTGGCAAACTTGGTAGATCAGTTGGATGGCTGGATGGCCGATGAATTGGGGCGGGTGATAAGGTATAAGATAGTGCGCCATAGCTGTAAAACAGTCAGAAGTACAATTTCTCATCTACAAACGTACTACCAGAAGCTATTGGCCAACAGATTTTACGAGTTTTGCAAACCGAAATGACGTTGCAATTATTTACAAGCCTAGCTATTCTACTAGGGTTGCGAAGCGCCGTTACCTCCCGGTAAGGAGGTAGGTAAAGGACCTTTGGAGCTTAGTCGGATTACGGACAGCTGTATTTAAATAACAAATTGACCCCAATGTCTCTGCTTTACAAATCAACTTCCACAAAGGTCGCCTTGACACTTTACCCTGAAACGTGGCGAGTGTTCTTTTAACTGACTGAGACAACATGGCTTCAGCCAATATACAGGCAGATCCCTCCGACATCGCCAGTAATACCGACGCTTCAATACCAATGTTATCACGTTTAGCATGTCGAGTGAGAAAACTCAAATGCAATCGTGCCAGGCCAGCATGCGCTCGTTGCGTTGAGTTTGGCCGCAACTGTGCCTATCCCCAACCCAAGAGAAAGCCATCAGATCGCAAACATCTAAAGGGTCTTGAGGCGCGCCTAGGTATATTTAAAACGATTTGTGAAAGGCAGTGATAGCAGCCTCTTACGGATGTGTGCATAGAACAACTCGAGAAAAATCTGAACGAGCTAGAATATCTGGACGACGAAACTCCTCCTCTGAAAGTTCAGGAAGAGCTGTGAGTCTAAGTAATCAGACTTTGACGTACTACTAACACCTTCAGCAATCGTACCTTCTTCAGCAACCAGTATTACTCAATTCCTGTTGTCCATCCCGGCCGCTACTACGATGCATGCTACGGTGAAGGATCGCGAAGACCGCCTTGGTGCTTGCAGTACGCTGTTTGGTCATTGGCAGCCAATGGTCACTCAGTATATGACTCTCATGCTTCATCGCTTTACGAAAGAGCTCGTAAATATGCAGAAGAGGATGAGATGAAGGTAGGAGAGTGAAACATGCCATATACTTGGTTGCCGATTCTGATCTACAAGAAAGGACCAAGGAGAGCACTTCATTTCGGTAGCACATGTACAGACTTGGCTTTTGCTTGCCACTTTTGAGTCTAACACCATGCTTTTCACCAGAGCTTCAGTTAGTCTAGCCAAGACTATGCGCCTATCTCAAATGATGGGCCTTGATCGACTGGATGGCGCGAGCGATGGAGCTCGAGTGGTTCTGCCACCCCCCGTATCTTGGTGTGAGCTAGAAGAACGCAGGCGAGTATTTTGGGGTGCTTTTGCAATCGATTCGCATGCCAGTTTAGCAACAGGCTGGTCCTGCTTAATAGATCCAAACAGCGTCAGTCAACCCTAACACCCCTCCCTACGACTGGACTAGTTTCTCACACTTTTACAGATACGCACCCGCCTTCCCGCCTCAGAAAGGGCCTTTTCAGAAGGTAATGAGGAAACCGTTCCGTTCCTGGACGAGATATCCAAAGGGGGCTCTTACGATGACTTTGCCAGCACTCTCGTCACACTCCAAGTCTACAGAAGCATATTGCAGCACATACTTTGCCAAACGCAACGAGAACAAGTCGACACTTCGCCAGATTCGTTCTGGATCCGTCACTACCGCCTGGATGACAGACTGTCACCCATTATTTCTAACTTTCCCAACAGTCTTGTGCTGCCGCTGAAAGTCACGAATGTACACGCGATTCAGATGAATTGCAATCTTCATGCTGCCTACATTTGTTTGCATCATGCAGTTATGGAGAATCAGTCCGGAACATTACCACCCACTGTCAGACAATCCAGCCTTGGTCGGCTAAAAACATCAGCGATCGAGATTGTAAATATCTTGAAGCTGGCACCTCATTCCATTGCAAATCTTGTGCGCAACGTGATCTGTGATTAATGAATTTGGAATTTATACGCTAACAGGCCTACAGAAAGATCACTGGAGTGCGATGCCCCTTTATTTGGCCAGCACAGTCTATGTCTTGCAAGCCAAAATGGATCCAGAAACTGGCCTCAATGCCACTGATGCGTCTGATCTCCAATTCCTGATAAGCTCCATGGAAGCTATCAGCCGAACTCATAAAGTTTCGCGTGTCTTTCTAGAGCAAACATATTTGGACATTTGCATAAATGGGCTTGAATCCCGCATTGGGATTCCCGATCTAAGCAAATATCATCAGATGTTCTTGAATGCAAAGAGCAGCATTCCCTTTGTAGCGCGAACTATGCTGTCTGGCGGTAGCGAGATCTTGAACTCTTCTATTCCTGATCTTGCTTTTCAAATTCCATCTGGTTGGGATATTTGGCCTGAGCTAGCTGATATAATAGGCATTGAGTATTTTTAAAAAGCAAAGATTTGATTACACATAGTTATTACAGCCTCATCTTTTATGAATAATTATTATAATAAACGTAGTTGCCAGTTCCCTGACAGTCGACGCCCAACCGACATTGACCAACAAACTTACAACCTCCGACACGTTAGACCAAGGCTAGTGCTGTCATGAAAAGACGAACTGAAAGAGGGCAAAAACATAGTTATCAGCCTGGACACCAAGGGCCTCGGCAGCTCTCTCGGGATCATAACTAACATAGATCTAGAGGTTGAGGGTAGTCTTTATCTCCAACTACAACCCACTCGTACTAGGAATATCCCAGATCACCAAAGTTCTCAAGTTATTAGTCATCGGCCTCGGCGTAGAAGTCCAGCCCGAGATCGACCATACGTCCGACGAACCGCTTACTCACATTTAGCAGCACATTATCGTCAAAAAACTGGCGGGATACTCAAAAATATCATTCTTTACGCCTCTTGCTGCCTCTCATTCCTGAGAAATACCATCTATTTTTACGTTTAAATACTCTATGTGCCGTTCACGCTCCAAAATAGCAGAACGCGCTCCTGCGGCTGTGTGATTCCATTAACGCTTGATGAACCCCATGCAGGATGTTATGTATTTGGAACTTTGTAATCTTTATTTAATCGTGGATGCTGGTATACCAACGCTGGCCAACCATATATTTTAATCTCATGTTCAACTCAAATATATCTGGGTGATTTAGAGATGCCGCAGTTGACCTGATTGATATCTGAGTGTATATCCACAAATGCCCGCCATTAATCAATAGACTCTCTACTCTACTGCGAAAAGTCTGTGCTGCAGATAAGGTCCTTGTGCTCTTTAAGCGAGCTCAATGTTTCCTCGCACTTCCCAGTTATCCCTTGATACGCATCAGTTCCCAACGGCAACCTAAAAGGCATCTCGCGACCAGCCGCAGAACCCTCGCCGCGAACAAAGTCCAAAATGAGCGATACTCCCTTTTCTGGATCACCTGGTTCTTTCCCTCCGAGAGCAGCAAGCATGCCCAACAAAGCTTGGGAAGCAGGTTTGTATTCCGCGATTTGTGCTTCGTGATATTTGGCATTGCTTCCGAGCGACGTTCGGAAGAGCCCCGGTTCAACAAGCATCGTCTTTATTCCTAGAGGGGAAGTCTCTCTCCAGAGACTCTCAACAAGACCTAAAATTTGGTGTTAGATATACCTAACTAATAAAGATGATAAAGGCCATCACACCTTCAAGAGCAAACTTGGATCCTGAGTATGCACCGCCAAATGGGTGTCCAACCCAAGCAACCAGAGAGCTAAAGAATACTATTTTGCCATCCTTTCGCTCTCTAAAATAAGGCAGAAATGCTTTGGTAACTTTGAAGACTCCAAATACATTTGTTTCAAACTGTTGTCGCACTTCTTCAACGCTAGAAAATGTTAGCATCACATTCAGCCGCGAATACTAAAATGGACGCATCATTCTACCTTGCTTCTTCCCAAGACGCGCCGGTTGAAGAGCCAGCATTGTTAACGAGCACATCTACCGCGCCGTATACAGCGATGGCCTGCTCTGCGATCTTGTTCAAGTTTTGTTGGTCATCTGTGACATCAAGCTGCAACGTCTTAGCTCCGGCACTTTCCAAGTCTCGGATACTGTCAAGCTTTCGGGCTGTCGCAATAACACGATCGCCCCGAGCCAAAATTTGAGTAACAAAAGTTCGGCCAAAGCCAGAAGAGCATCCAGTCACGAGCCATACAAGGGGTGCCATTGTCGAGTAGAATTCTGTTTGCTCGATTCACACAATAAGTCCGGATATTTGTTTGCAACGAAATATTTTATTCATCATGGTCAAAGCTGCTGTTTATATACACGAATGTCTTGCATGTGATGATATATCACTTTTCTCCCTTCTGTTAGGTTAAGTAGCTTCTATCCATTCAATCGCACGAGGAGCGGGTGGAAGCGGACTCTGTATAGGCGAAAAGAAGCACTGGAGCGGCCGCCCAGTATACCGACTTTGGGATTGAAGCGGATAGTGGAACGAGAGAAACGTACACTAATTCATTGATACGAACTTGCAACCGGATTTATATAGCTAGTATTTGGATCCTATCGGGCGAGATCGACGGACTTTGCTTATCTCCAGTAAGTCGCGCTACTATTTTGTACAGGCGTCCTGCGCGGTTTTGCACCATTTGCCAGACTGGTGAAAGTCATTGTCAAAATTAAGAGGATAGTTTCCTAAAATGGTTGGCATAACGTCAAAACTAATTTTTCTGTACGTCATTGTCTTGAGATTGTTTCATGATACGCTCATGCGTATACTGAGTAATCACAAAAAACGCGACAGGCTAGTTGACACTACTACTCTATCTAGCCAAAGTCACCACTTTGGCTGTACAAGTACAAGTAAAAGATACTCGCAGAAAGCCAAACAAACTGTGTTTTATCTTTGCATGATAGATACTAACTATAATGCTACTCTCAGGTTGATGAACTAGAGTACGTCAAATGGACAAGTCAACGACTTAGGCTTCCAAATGCACGTTGTTGCAGACATCGCCAAAGACCTCTATAGCATGGGATAAGTAGTTCTGCACAACTTGAATCCTGCCTGCCAAGTCTCGACCTAGTGGAAGGGCCCTTTCTGCCTCGTGGCCTTTACCAACGCCTTCTCCCACAACGACTTCGTAGACAGCTTTCATGGCCTTGTCTTTGTCTCCATTGGGAGCAAATTTGCCGGTAGACATAATGTTCATTAGCGTTTCCGACATTGATCCCTTGTAGTCGTCGGGAAGCGGGTTTTGACCCAGTATGGTCGCATCGCCCATGCCTGTGTTAAAAGTTCCAAGAAGGACAGTCAATACTCGGATATTAAACGCCTCAACCTCCTTTGCTAGTGCCTTTGACATGCCTAAGCTCTAGTTAGCTCTACTTCATCTTCTATTTTGGTTCGATGCAGATAAAATGGTAGTCACGTACTGTCCAGTGCAGCTTTACCAGCTCCATAGGGACCCATAGTAGGGTTGGCCTCCAAGGCAGCACCGCTGCTCATGTTGACGATGATTCCGAATCTTCGTTTGCGTTGGTGTTTGACGGCAGCCCTAATCAGACGGCTCGGGCCAAAGTATAGCGTCTCCATCAGCGCGCGGTTTTCGCCATCGGTGAAGGTTTCCACAGGATTGTAAATGCAATACCCTGCGTTATTCACGAGGACATCAACCTGCTGCCCTCGACTTTCAAGATCATCAATCACTTTGTCGCAGTTAATATCATTGACATCCAATTGAATCCATTGACCGCCCTTGCTCTCAACCTCAGAAACGAGGTGCGGTGTAGCTGATGGCTTGCGTGAAGTTGCAATCAAGTTGTGGCCATTTGCCTGGACGATACGAGCCAGCGCCAATCCGAAGCCAGACGAAGATCCAGTGATGAGCCATGTCAGAGGCTTCTTGGGGGTGGTGTATGTAGCTGCCATTTTTATGGATATAGAATGTTCTTGAAAGTATTTGTAGGTAATCTTGATGATGCTTGCGGATGAGACTGGTTGCTTGAGATGGTTTGAGAACTTGGAATATGTCCGGGAGAACCAGCCTTTATATAACAAACTTCCACACGCATATCCTTCCGACCAACACGGTCCTCTCTTTCATCGATAATTCTTAAAATCCGTTGAACTCGGACATAGACGTCTTAATGCCATATTTTTTTGTCGATTCAAAAGCATACCATCCAAGTTGTCGTTGGCCGCCGGAATTTTGCAGGCAAATGAATCCATGGCTCGGGCCATGACCTTGACCCCGATTTCCTATTTTGGAAAACTTTCCGGAAGATGCCCCACCAAACATCGGCACGGCTCACGGGGTTCCCCCGAGTGTTTCCGTCTCGGATCGGCTTTTAGTTTGTCTTTTACTGTAAAATTATTGTGAAATATCGTCATTCAATCAAAATGTAATCCAACCCAGACTTGAGATATGATGATTCTATTGGCGTTAGCCAGTGGCATGCAGGCCAAAAGACAGTCGCCGCTGTGCCAATGGAATGCCTGCTGTTTCGCTATGCCTTTTCAGGACGTAGTATGTCAGGACATCAGCAACCAACAGCCATTTGCCAACTTCTGCTTCAATAGTTGGGTGACTCTTGATTCCTCGCGGTGGTAACTAGCACGTGACTTTAGAGAAGCAGTGAGAACAATGGTTCAGTATGCAATTATGTATGCTGCCAACTGGCTTCAACTCCCTACACTCACAAAAGCTATAAGCGTCGCCGTCTTAGCATTCCAAATTGTAAATTCAAGCATGAATAAACACAAACAGTTGGTCCAGAAAATCCATCAGTCATATATATCCTGTCATAGACTAAACTACACTTCAAGCTTGCTTCTCCAATTCCAAGATTCTCTTGGCCGTGTCAGCCATCGTCTCATCGAGGCTCCTAAATGTCAAATTGAGCGCTTCAGTTGCCTCGTCCGCAATAATTGTTGCAGGAACCACTTGTTCGTCCTCTCCACTGTCGGCAGGCAAACGGCCCTTCAGTTCAGGCACTTTAGCAAGAGAGTTCACAAGCGCTGTATATGTCATGGAGTGGCCTCCAATGGTGAGTCTCTTATTAGCAACCTTGGGTTCCGTGAGCGCTTTTACATGTGCCTCGGCCAAGTCGCGAACATCGACGTAGCTCGGGAAAGTTGTAGGAGGAATCGTCGTATATGAGCCATTAAAGAAACTGTAGATGATCTTGGCGCTGTAGTGCAGACCCTTTGCGCCCTGCTTCACTGGCTCTATCGGAGGTCCGAAGATGAGAGCGGGTAGAAAGACGGTGACGGAAAATTGAGGAGAGTTTGTCTTGACGAAATCCCAGATAGCAAGCTCCCCTTCTTTCTTTCCCGAGCAGTAAGAGATGTAGGCATTCTGAGCCTCGCGTGCTGCCTCCTGCGAGATTGGGAGCCAGGTGGAGTTGGTGAGGGGGCCAGCAGACACCTCTTCAGGCGAGCCTGTGGTGCAGGCATTGATAGAGCCAGTGACGACGACAGACTTTAGAGCTGGTGCATTTGCTTGCGCAGAGCGAAGAATCGCTAGGTTACTATTCGTGTGGCGATTAGCGGCGTACCGATTATCGTTTACTAGGCAGGTAATCTTACCCTTCAACACTGGGATTTAGAAAGTGTTGATCATAGTCGGTATTCTCCGGATTGTCCAAAAGAGGCGCAGCGACATGCACAACCTATTAAGAGTGTTAGAACTCACAGAAGCAAGATATCTTGATGATGAACTGACATGGTCAAATTTGTTCTTTTTAAATAATTCATCCCAAGCCTTTTCGTTCGTGATATCCTCGACAACAACTACTTCAAGAGAGTCTTTCCATTCTGGGTGAAAAGAGTAAATGTCATTAGCGGCTGTCGCTGATCGAACCGTTCCCACCACTTTATGGTTGAGCTTGATTAGAGCATCAATGATGTGCGAGCCGACAAACGAATTCGCTCCAGTAAGAAGTATGGTAGACATTGCGATGGAGTAAAATGAGCAGATAAACTGTATTAGCTGTATAGATGTTGGATGGTGTGAAGATAGACTTTAGAATAGAGACGCGGTTAGGCTGCGAAAGCTATTCTTTTTGTATCTTTTTCGCAACCTCATCCAAAGACTCTTGCCCCCGCGGTGGCTTCACATTTGGAATTTGCGCACCCTCCTCACGCGCCACACACAATGAAGGGGTGAGGGGAAAGAGTACACCAGAACTAATTTGGATTTTTTAGCATGTATCCTACACTGGTTTTGGTTCCTTCAGTATGCACATCAGTGCAGTGTTTTCTTCCTATAGCCATGACTAATAGAAAAGTCTGGACTGTTCTGGCTTACTCAGAATAGCTAGCATAATGCGTATTAGCAAAGCTTACGCCTCGAGAGTGGTGTTGTAGGAATCCACCTGCAGATTTGATACGCTTCTCATCTATAGACCAATCCTTCGACATTTAGCTTACTACTTTAATGCTAGTGTTTCATTTTGCTGAGTATCATTATTACTTCAGCTGCGCCCGGTTCTAACCTTAACCCGACAGCTTAATTGTAAACCTTATAAATGAGCCGGATATTGCGGTTGTTGCGGGTAATTATAAATCACTCTGGCCCGATTTTCCTTGACAAATTACCTTGGCATGGTTACCCATTGTTTATCTAGCAGATTTATTTATACTGCACTGCCGCCAGAGGCTCAGCCAATACTATACTTCTACGTGAGCTATATATCTTTTCCCGGGCCGACTACTTTGGAGTGCCGTTTACTGCAGAAGAAGAATACTTGATATCACTCAGCATCGTCAAAATGGCATCACCACACGTTCCCTCTTCAGGTTTCAGTGTTCATGTTACCATAACAATTGACCCGGCCAATACTAGCGCCTTCCTTACCGCGTTTCGAAGAATCTACGAAATTGTTGCTGCAGAGCCAGAGTGTACATACTTTGAGGTCTTCCAGTCACTCGAAGAACCCGGCGTTTTTCGCTTCGTGGAAAATTGGAGCAAAGATGTTCAGTGGTTCAAGGAGGTGAGCTAGTTCGAATAGAACTGGTGATGTCTCTGTAGCTAACCATCATTGATACTTGTAGGTCCAACTCACCAAGGCGTACTACACTCCGTATTTAGAGGCGACCGAACCAATGTGGATCAAGCCAAGATTAATCAAATACTTTGAAAGATTCTCGGGAGAATGGATGACAGTGAAACCTGAAAAAACTAGTGCTTATCAGCTGAAGGCACCCATGACATGAAGGAGCTGGAAGATTGCCAGGAACCAAATCCCTCACAGAAAAGTGTTACGCTAGTTGGAGTTCTTGTTAGTGTATACTCGAATACTTTACAACATAAGTCAGTTCTCATGGCCACATGAGCTATATAACAAATTTCTCTGGTCTGCAATAGTGAAATGTGAAGAATGCTCTTGGGATATCTTATTAACGCCCTACTTGGAGGAAATGTTGTTGAGATAACAATGACTTTTTACGCGTAAAACCTACCGACTCGATCTGACCTAATCTTAATCAGGTTAATTCCAAGGAAACCGAACTTGGCCGCCATCAGCAAATCCGGAGAGGTTAACCACATCTATAATTAGGATAAGAGCGCCAATATAGCTGCAATCGCTTATGCAGTGATTATTCAGTAAAGGATTCGCCCCTGCCTTTGATGACGCACATAATCAGGGCAAATGACACTCCGCAGCGTATATTCTCTGTGGCGGTAACTATAATACAGCCCAGGTAGATATTTTATCCCTAGGGATCCAAGAGGTTATACTGCATTGACCTCTATCCCTGCTGAGCCATATTTTCCACTTCATTTATACTAGGGCGGGCCAATAACCGTGAGCTAGTGGTGGAAATCTTTCCCCGCCATTCTTGTATACCTGATATCTTGAAACTAACAAACGTTCCGGTACTGTATACGAATAGCCTCCGAAGAGAGATCCTGCAGATGAAGATGATTAGAATCCCACTCTGTCCCAGTTCCAAACGCCATCCAGAATACCCAAGTCCATTTCTAAGAATTCGGTTCCATCTGCCGCCAAAGTGTTTTCCATAAACTGCAAATCTTCGTCCGAAATAGATAGAAAATGTTCACTCAATTTGGAAGAGTGAAGCGAATCAACACCCAGTTCAACGCCATCTTTCGCGATGTGGGTGCCAGTACTCTCCATCTCTTCGATCAATTCTCGTTCCCAAGGGTATAAATTAATGCGGTCTTTCAGTGTGGAGAGGATGCTCCATGTTGCGTCACCCATCTTGGTGAAGCCGCGCAAACGGTGAGCAATGTGCAATGCCTGGCCAACCGCATGGACAACTTCTGTCCTCCTGGGGACCATTGTACCGCCAACACCATGTATTAACAAAGAGCACAAGAGTGCTGCATTGTCAAAGGGACAGAATGCGACCATGTAATACTTTGCTTGTTGTGGAAAGCAAAGATCAAAAGTGTCTCTGCTGACGGACATGGCTTTTAAGCTTATATCAACAATCTGATGTAATAGAGCCATGGTTTCTGAAGAAATCTCTGTTTCGGTGCGCTCCACCGAGAATATCTCGGATGAAACAAAGATGGACCTCAAAAGTATAGCCTGCGTCATGTAGCCTACGCAGTGCAACTGTAGGCGTTGAAAGGGTATATGTGGAAAGTCTGCATCCCATCGCCTGTCTGGATTGACGACGCTAAATACCGCTGGCAGAGAAGACATCCATGATTCAACAAAAGCAACCTTGCTCTGTAGGTTTGTCTTGTCCACACAATCACCTTCACTCAGCTGCCTTGCAAGCTGATTCTCCAGTATCTTGGAAACAATATGAGATGGGACATCAGGAGTGTTGGACTGATCCAAGGCTGGATTCGGTAGCGATGACGGGGCACCTGATTGTATCATAGGAGGGCGGTTAAAACTGGCTGTCATAAATCTAGTGTAAACAGCGTCAGCTATATGCAAAACAACGAAGGCCTAGCGCAAAGCGGCACATACCTATCCCATGTGTACAGGGCACACCATAACCTTCGTCGAATCTCTAGGTCAAATTCACTCATCTTATCTGAACGCACATCCATGTGGATACCTTGAGACACTCGAGATTAGCTGACTAGTCTCTGTAGCCTATCAAGGGGAACAACTATACCGATTTCTTGAGCCTGTCTCACTGCGGCACCTAGTTCGTGCCAAGATCTGACAAAGTCCGCCTCCCCTTTGTGCCACGTAGCTGAAAGAAAGAGCTGCTGTGCATTAACGAGACCACCAGAGCCTGGAGATAGAAAGCCGCTGATTATCTGTGCGGCATCGTGATAAGACTTGCTTAGATTCTGAACGGAGTCGCCCAGGTCGATCTCCAGCTGAGATGAAGTTTGAGGCGGGAGAAACTGTGTAGAGTTGGCACAAATGCGGAGAATCAGGCAGGTCAACGCAATGGTTGAGGTATTGCGCAAGCTCTGGGCTTCGCGACGGTGACACCACCAGTCGACATAGATGACCATGAAAGACGGCTGGTGCAAAATCCCGTAGTGATAGTTGACATTGTCAAAAAAGTTCTTCACCAGAATGTCTGTATATGGCCGTGGGGGCACGGCGCGGGAGGCTTTGAGAATCGGATCTGGCAGAGCCTCAGACGAATCTGTGTATTCAGCATTGCGCTGAGACAATAAGCCAATGGTCAGCGGTTGTCCTGCTACAAGAGATCCCTACCGCAATAGGGATCTTTTATGAAATGTCTTACAGTTATACTGCCAAAGATTGCATCGTTTTTCTCATACATATAACCCAGCATGTGCATCGCAGATGCCGAATTGGTGACTTGAGTGGCATCATCTTGCGACCCAGAGACAGATGACGAAGACGCAGTTGAAGGCGTCTCTTTTGTAGTGCTCATACGCCTCTCATTTGGCCTAAGTCTGGCTGGTCAGATGAGACTCTGTATACCAGTTGCTTCAATCACTCACTTTTGATGCCTTTGAGTTGACTGTAAGAACTGGCATTTGTGTGCCATTTTGCGGCTAGTGCAGTGGTTACATGGCCACTGGCGGTCGCATTTCTTCTTCATCTTCCGGCACTCGAGACATGCCGTGACGGTGCGCCCTCGGCAGCGCTTGCTTGTATTCTTTTCCAGGTCCATTGTGTCTTGTCGCAATGGCGTATGCAGAAGCTGTCAATCCGAGCTCCAGGTTTGCTCATTGCTCTCTGCGACGCGGCCGCTATATAGCGGGAAAATCCATAATTGTCGGGATTTTGGACGGCCAGCGCGGAGACAAGCACAGAGACTAGCGCGGAGTTGCTGACTGATGCTCCGAATCATTGCGGAATCTGTAACTATTGTCGGGAAACAGTGAAAGAAGATGCTAGATTTAGTTGTCAAGTTGTCTATATAAATGTCAAGAGATCTATTTCGTTAGGACAAAAAACTATCAATTCAGTCTCATCAACAAAAGCCACCAGCTTACAGCAATCTTTACCTTCATCTCAAACCACCGCAAGCACTTACATCACAATGGCTCCTCTTGTATGGTTCATCACTGGAGCAAACGCCGGTTTCGGTCTTACCCTAGTCAATCTAGCTCTTTCCAAGGGCGATACAGTTGTGGCAACTGCCCGAAGCCTCTCAAAGTTTCCTGAGTCTCTTACAAAGAACCCCAATGCCGACTTGGTAGAAACAGAAGTGACCGCGCCAGCTGCCAACATTACCGCGCTAGTCAATGCCGCCGCTACCAAACACGGAAGAATCGATGTACTTGTAAACAATGCAGGTTTTGGACATATCGGCGCCGTCGAGGAAGTTTCCGATGAAGAAGCTCATTACCAATTCGATGTCAACTTCTTTGGCGTGCTCAACTTTACAAGAGCGGTTATCCCACACATGAGAAAGCAAAAGTCCGGTGTCATTGTACAACTTTCCAGCGGCGTGGGCATTCTCGGCCCTCAAGGAGCCCCGCTTTATTCAGCTTCCAAATTCGCGGTTGAAGGTCTGAGCGAGTCCATGGCCATAGAGTTGAAGCCGTTTGGCATTCGCGTTCACATTGTTGAGCCTGGCGTTTTCCGAACCGACTTCTTGAAATCCATCTCCCAAGGCCAGAATGTGAGCCGCCATCTGGAAGGATATGCGGATTTGGGGGGGATGCTCACTGGAATGCACGGAAAGCAGCCGGGCAACGCGGAACTTGGCATCCAGCGTCTGTATGAAATCGCGACTGGGACAGGAATGGCCGCCGGCCTAGAGGATCAACTTCGATTTCCTCTAGGATCGGACTGTTACTCCATGCTGGAGGCAAAAATTAAGATGCTCAATGAAACGGCAGAGAAGGGCAAATCTATTGCGCAGAGCACGGATTATTAAATATTTCGAGTTCTTTATACATACATCTACAGATAGAGCAGCATTGAATGACTATAGATAAAATAAAAGAAACTATTCTTTACCACTACGAGCTCTTCTTAGCTTAAAGGACAAGAAAGTCACTTGATTCATAGTATAATGGCGTCCGGCTGAAAAAACAGTTTAGATGATGCTCTGATCCTAAGGTAAGCCATCGGACCTGGTTTGCTCCATTTGCCTCTGAGTGTATTTTTAGAAGCGGCTTCAACACTCGGAAAATTAAGCTTGTGTGGAGCCAAAGTAAAGGCGCACCACTCAAATCCTTCGCCCAGGTACAAGTGTACTTCGCGAAGCTCGAATAAGATCAACAAGTTTTCTTTGCATGTCGGTGGATAGCAACTAACCGAGCTCATTCTTCATTTGGAGATGTTCCGGTCCTAAAAACCTTGGCAGCAGCTTCACAATTAGCCGAGGCGGTATCGGAACAACTCAAGCCCTCCAGTCATGTCGGCAGATGGCTCAAAGTGGGCAACCGCCTGTTAGTTGTGCTTTCAATGCTTCTTAACTGGGTTTTCATTAACGGAAAAGGACATGCCTTAATTGAAAGAGGGGTCCCGGAAATAATGACCCAAGGCATTAATAAACAACGTTGAGATTATCAATTTAATGGTAGAATAAGAATTTTTACTACGGAGGTTGAAAGAGAGCGATAAAGGGGGTCCAAGACTGGCCGCCTTAGACCGGGGCGTACGCCTACGCACTTCGCACAACCGGCTCCGATGGTCCTGACCGACTTCCGGCATCTCAGTTACATAGGTTACCACTACCAAAGTTGAGACAATGCCGAAATCGTCTGCCGGCATAGTGCGACAATCGCCTAATTGCGGAGGATTTGCAGTCAGAAATAAGCCACGTCTTCTCGATTCCCCAACGAAGAGTGAATAGGCATCAATTGAAGAGCAGATGATGTATTATATATCACGCTGAGGTACTTTTATGAGTTGACATAAATCCCTGGTGCTGATGTTATTTGATATCTTTTGCTCTAAAGTCTACAGATTCTTACTTAATGGCTTGACAAGTCCTCAGTTATGAGGGACCGCCAGTGAATCTCTCTTTCAATGAACCGCATGAGCTTTATATTCAGTGTATTCATTTGACCTAACATGCCACAACAAATCTCAGCATCCATCAATAGATCTATCCAACTCAACATTTGTCTACCATCAAATCCACCATCTCGGTTTTAACCCTGGCGATATGTCTTACTACAATAGGCGGAATTGTCAGCGTTGCATTAATCTTCCAATTAAGGTTATTCTTACAGGGCAATTGCATCCGCAAATACCGCAGCAAGTGGGAGCATCGAAAGTTCCGCATCCAATGTTGGAGTTGTAACAGTTGTCGGCATCGTGAAGGTCGCTCTGGGGTGACTGGTTAGATGGTAGTTTAATGGCCCGCGCGAATTATCAACCTACATCACACACGGTGAACTATTGGTTCTCGTTAGTATTTACACAATAATTAACAAGATATGTAGAGATCTTTTTACTTACGCAGTCACAGTCGGCAGGAGTGAGAGCTGCGGTGAAGGTCACGCCCACAAGGACGGTGAGGAGAACACGGATCTGCATATTTATGGTAAAGGTTTTGGGTATTGAAGACTCAATAGTGTGTTTGATGAGATGAGATGTAAAGAAGTTCACATCTGCAGACCCCGCCAAGTCTTTTATAGATCTCTAGATGTTTTCCAAGCGGACTTGCCGGAGTTTTCTGATCACCGCCGGTAATACAATCTATCCGAGTCAAGTTTATTGAAGAAAGAGAAAGTAAACGGCATTGTGTCAATTGTTGATTGTCATTGGCCAATGGCATCAACAGGCACGGATGCATGAAGGGCATTTACTGGGGACGTTATATAATCATTGGATAAGGCATAAATACTACATGTGGATAAAGACATGCTACGAGTAATTAAACTGTCAAGTTACAGGCTAAAGTGTGTTGGAATAGGTAGTGATCATCCTTTAAACTGAGATGCATCTCCAGTCCCCTGTAATATGGCTCGGATTACGATCGTAGACTCGATACATCCGGCATCATGAGTGGGATACTTTTTTATTCCGTTAACTGATCTTTAGTCTGGATTTTACCTGAAAATGATCTAGTCGCATCAATATTCATTGTCCGGAAGGCTCAAAAGTAATTGAGACTCTCCGTGAATCATTGAGCCTTAGATGAGATCAGCCGTTACATCAATAGCGCCAATCTCGGCTAGTTTGTCCGTTCTCTCCGCCAAAGTCGGCAGTATGCTTATAATTCTGTTATTCCAGACTAGGAAGGAGCCCGCGACTCATCATAAACTATGAGCCCATGAGCCGTGTTGCGTTGTATAAAGAATGCGGGCGATCATTAACGATGTTGACTTTTATCTCAAAGGCTTGGTTCTACGATGTGGCATGGCCTCAGTGGAAAGCCGAACATTTCAAGCTTCATGTGCATTACATCTTGACACGCGATTTGCTCTAAATTAGTTATTAGTCCTTTGGTACTGCATCTGGGCTTGCATATGTACCCAGATATCACATAATCATTTGCTCATCGAATACCGCACATTCGCTCTCATAACCTAGTTAGGAAAGCAGTTAGGTTAGAAGGCCATACCCCTGATTTGTTAGTGATATAACCGCATGAGTGGTAGGATTATATAAAACCTGCATCATATGACATCTGGTCTACTACCAAGACTCATTTTCACTCATCTGTAGTGGAGATAATTTGACGCAGTCATTTATGAACCAAAACCTCAAGAGTAATGGATAGTGAAACAGCCCATGAGTTCCAGGAACAGCGATACGCATAGGGTTTCGAGAAAATATGTCCTGAATGTATTATAAAGTCTTTGAGTAGGGCGAGGAGCTATTGACTTGACCAATGGCATGAGTTAATGTTGATCGATAAAACACATGTTAGATCGTGGGCCGCAATTACAGGGCTGGTGGCAAGCTGATGACAAACATAAAGTTAATACATTTCAGACAGGCCAGGTGTGTGTCCAAGGAACAGTTTCACCTGTATACATTGTAAAGAAATACACCAGTACAAGGCTGTATTGAAGAACTACATCATGGCCGATGTGAAGATACAAAAAGTCATCCCCAAATGCTATCATTTATTTCTCGTCATGTCATATCTTCCGGGTCGGTATTTAAGACTCATACTTTCGACATATTATACTTTCGACATATTTATCTAGTCCTTTTGGCCATAAATTTGCATCTCGATCGTTGTATAGGGCAGCAGATAGCCTTTGATGTTCAATGCTAGATTACGCAACATGTGGAATATGACTAGGCTAAAGTTTCAAGGTTGGGCTATTTATTAAACGCACAATTAGATTATTTCTACCAAGTTCGTCTGTTGCGTCCTATTTCGCTGCATTGATATATATCTAACATATGATTGGCTAATCTCATTTAGGCTGCTCAGTGATAAGTGTGATGATGGATCCCAGTTTCCACTTCCACCGTCGACTATGTTTGTAAGGTAGCGAGCGGCTCTGGATAGGTAGGTATTGACAACCTATATCGCAAATTCACAATGGCAGATCCTCAGTTTTGACATCCGCCAACTTTTGATACTCAATTATCCGCAAGGCTCTTGCGTCCCCCTTTTGGACAAGCTCATTGTAGCTTGCGCTGTACACCTTCAGACCCTCAATGAAACCAGGCTTCTTTTGTTTCCAACCAGCAGCCCTTTTTAGCTTTTCGGCACTCATGGCGTGAGAGAAGCCAGTAAGCTCTTGATAAAGCTTCCCGCTCTCCACAGGTTTAAAAGTGATCGTATGCCTGCCTCCGTATTGTTTGCTGACTGCCTCTGCAATGGCGCCAAGAGTTTCGTAGTCATCGTTTGCTATATTATACAGCTCGCCATGGCCTCGCGGCCCAACCTTAGTCGCCAGCAAAAAATATGCATCGGCCACATCATCAACGTGGACGCCGTGGTAGACAACATCCTCAGAGCCATATAGAACGATTTGATCCCCGGTAGCAGCTTGATGAAGAATTGTTCCATACCAGGAGGCACTCCGACCGTAAATAAGCGTCGGTCGAGCTAAAATTGCGTGAAAGTTGTCGGCATGATTGAATGATTGTTGTATAGTATTATATCGTATAACATGCATTGGTAGAGGATCGCGGGGAACAGTTGACTCGTCTGTTACCACGAAATTTTTGGATGAGACAAGGCCAGAAGGCCCGGTGTCTTTAGCGCCAGTGGTGAACAAGAGGAGAGGTTTCTTTCCTGCACGATTTGCCGCTGTAGATGCAGAAATAACAAGAGCAATGATGTCGGCAAAGTGGGCTTCGTAACGGACCATGTCTTCAGTAGTAGAAATAATGACATCGAACTCGACATCTTTGATCTCCTCAAGAAAGCCCACGTCTCCAGGCGCGCCCACTAGCGGAATAATCTCATTTTCCAACAGGCCGGCCACCTTTTCAGCAGAACGCACCAAGCCATATGTCTCCCATCCCTCGAGACAGAATTTTCGACATAGGCTCTCTCCCAGGAAGCCGTTTGCGCCGGTGATCAGAACTCTTTGTATAGCCATTGTTGCGTTTGTTAGTTCACTGTCTTATAAGTCGTTACAAATGTTGTCTTATTGGTACTTGCAAAATCTTTATGAGCCATACGTCCTATTTATACTCGGATTGAACACTCAAGAGTGGGCAAATCTGGCACCCCAGGTGCCTCAATCTCCTCTCCCCATACTACACATCGGTTTTTCTATGCATCCGAATTTTCCGCGCATGTCCGCATTTCTAAGCCACTTGGCAGCGGCTTAATCTGAGATGGTCGGCATTAAACCGACGGTCGCATGCTCTGCACCGATTTGGCTGTTTCATATCATTGATTCTCAGCTGAATCTGCCATTTGTGTGGTGGAAGTAGGCATCTGCTTACTCGTAGTTTTCGTCTAGAAGCCGAGAGAAGAGTTGCTTGCGGAGTGGATCAGATTTAGCTCGGCGAATTTGGGTGAAAAATAGCGGGAGCTATCCCATTTCGCTTAGTCGCCGCATTCAAAGGTTGCAGGACGCGGGAAGCTTTAGAGCACTGTACATGAAAGCTGCCTTCTCTACGAAAGTTCCGATGTGTTTCAGTATATTTTGGCCATGGGATGATGGCAACTCTCGGACTTCGTACAATGCTCCCAATTCTATCCACAGACATACTGTTAAGCGGTGGTCTAAGGAACCGCGGTGAATATTCCCGATATATGTGCTGCCAAGCTTACTAAAATCTGTCCGCTACCTGAGCTGGCCTCATAGAATAACATCATTTGTGTCAATGTTGGAACGTGGAAGATTGTTGGAATGGCCAAAGATCATGAAGGTACGAATAATGGAGAGCTTTATTCTAGAAGACGCACTTTGACATGAGATGTTGGTTATAGCGGTCATCTTTATAATCGAGGTAAGCGGATCAGCAAAGCTGTAGGCTAATAGCTGGCTCAGAGGAAGGCCACCCCAACCTTTGGTTCAAAATCCAGAATCGATGGTTGGCTCAATCTGGTCGGCAGCAGCCGAACGAATCAAGCCTTGGGGATCTAGGCCATAAAATGCGGTCGGTGATAAAGCTATTAGAAGAAAATATACAACTCTAGACGAGATTTATTTTGACAAGTGTGCTGTCATTGAGTCCACCGCTCCATTCGTTCTGTACCATATGTACTCTCCAGTATCATCTTCCCAAATTCGTCGATTTCTAAAGGACTGGCTTCTGTAAAAAGCTTCTCCGTCTCAAATCTCTGAATGAATCCAATGTCCGTCTCTAAACATAATCTCTCCCACGCAAAAGCCGTTTTGGCTTCCCAAACCCCGCGGCGTGTCGTAAACATCATGCCCCCAGGACAAAAAGCCCAGCCTTGTTGCAGTGTTAAGTATAAGGCTTGTAGCCCCGTAGCCGTTAACCACGTACGCCGTATACTTTCTGCCAGAATCCAAGTGTGCCATAGATGCTCCGTGCCGCCGGTCACGCTCGATGGGTTGACTGGGCTAGTAGTTTCTACGAGATCGAGGGGATCGAGCGTTAACGACAGCAGGTATAGGCTGCTACTGGCACATTCGACCATCTGCGTAACCCAGCGGACCAAGATGTTGGCGCGGCCTTCAGCGAGATGGCGCGATCGGATATCGCCATCGAAGAGGCATATAATTTGGTACACCATCAAGGCGTGGGCTCGAGCTAGATGCTCCAAAGGGTCGAGAGATTCTAGCACGTCGTTGACGCTTATGTCTGTGTTGCTCACCAATTCATTGGCTTGACTCTCTATTATCCTCAAGATGATTTCCGAATTGGTTTCGGTTCTGTTAATATAGGCTGATAAAGTGGTGTAGGCAACTTGAACGCAGGTTGGAAATCGAGTCCGATACAACTGAGGGTGTATGAATGGATTGCTGCCCGACATGACCCAACTCTTTAGCCAGTGCTGGATCACCGAGACATAACGTTTCAGCATGGAGCTAGAGAACAGGTTCATGTTTGGATTAATGTGAATAGGATATGGCTCGATCTTCCATGTCTCTGGCGAAAGAAACCAATCTGAAGGCGAATGTGCGCTGAAACGTTGATGGGAATGGATCGAGAGATCAACTGAGAGATCAACTGCCGATGATTGTGTTGCAGTATTAACATCTCCAATCTCACGAATCCCGGCGGAGGATTTTGGCAAGCCAGCAGCCTCATTAGACAAGTGACAATCGTTTAATAGCACATATGAGGATTGCCTTGGCGGTGGGTACACGCAGTCGATGCCCGCGTCTTTGCATCTCTGGCAGGACAACATCTGCTTATCACATTTTCTCTTCGACTTTGCGCATGATTTGCAGGCTCTTAGTTCCAAAGGCGCAGCCATTCTAGTATTGAGCCATTCGTCAAGGCTGAGTAGCCACTTGGTATAAAATTGGACAATTGATGTAATATTTATCTTGAAGCAGGACCGTGTTTTGACCAGCCGCGCGAACGTGGCAAAGACGCTGGCAGGAGTACAAATCCGATTGGCTAGAAAGGATTAGGGCACCAGCTAATACATGGAGTTAGTGACCGGATTAATGGCCTACGAGGATGAAGATACTGCGGAGATTAGCGCTTACAGTGATGATCGGGGTTGTTTGCAGCGTGTCTGGGCGTCTACTATGCGGGGCACAAGTCTTTGAACACGATCTTCTCCTGGTAACGCCTGTAATTGACTTCTCTATTGACTTTGTTAAGTTAATATGCCCGTATCTCAGTAGTTGTAGACTCTCTTGCATGCTTATGCCGCTCATGACTGAAATTACTCCTGCTGCTGTTGCTCCTTGTGCAGGCCAACAGAGTTGGCCCTTGACAGTAAGACTGAAAAACTGTCTTCAGTTTCACCACAAGGCGTAATCTCACTGATAGCAAAAGATATAGCTTAAGAAAGATGCTCCAGGTGCAACAAAAGAGTTGTCTCCCACACTACAGTGTTGTGTAATTACGCGTTCATGCAGTAACAACTTGTTATGTGTCGATTGGAAGAGAGTTGTAACTATTATAATATCCATTGTCATCAAAACGCAATGAATACGCTATTGCATCCCTGGTAAGTCATGTTATTTCTTAAAAAATATCTCCATCGTTAATTTACAGGAGCAGGAGCCGCTTCAGGATCGTTGGCCAGCAATGCCTCGATCTTCGCCCCCCTCCTTCGCCTCTCATCGAGAGAGATTTCGTCTTCAGGCGCAGTAGACCAACCAAGGCGTAGCTCAGGATACTGAAGTGGAACCTCGTCACTTTTACGCGGTAACCCGTCTAGGTAGATGGGCCAGGGAGTACCCAGCCAAGCATTCCGAGTTTCGTGATCTCGGCGTTGTTGAGATGTTAGAGGATGGACCAGGATACTATATAGTTTCTTAGAATTGAAATGACCTGTGTTTGTCTTGGCCATCGGGAAGCGTAATGCATTTAGGGTGGGAAGAGTAGACCGTGGTGGCTTACGCCTCACATGTTAAGCAAAAAGGCGGGGATGCATACCTCAGATTTCCTCGGTTTGTTGCCAAGTAGAAAAACACTTCAGAGAATGAAGTGTCCGGAACCCAAACTTTGTCCAAGAATTAGTCTTGTATTATTGGTATCAACCGTAGTCACGAGTGTTTCCACTTACTCTCATACGACCCAGCAGGATGAGGCCCGATGGGTTCCTTATTCACCCTTTGTAGAGGGACGGCGACGAAGGCGCCTACATGATCGTGGTCAGTGAAGAATCGAGGCCGGCTTAGACTTTGCCTACCATCACGACGGAGTCTCAATACGGCGTCACGAAGCGCGAGCGCTGCGGCTGTCTCAGTAGGCGACTGCAGCAGGAAATAGATGTGAAAGTGCCATTCCCTCGTCCGACTTTCCACAACAGTTTGTAGATCCTCTTGAGGGCCGAGTGCCGTGGGAAGAGTGACTTGAGTCATCGTGAGACGGGTTCCTGACGTTTATGAGTAGATTGCTTCTATCAATACGTGAATGTCTTCGGTTAAAAGTTGAAGTTCTCTGCCCTAGCCAAGCGGTAAGCACGCCATTCCACTGTCATTTGCGCTACTCGATGCGGGGATAGATCGCGCATATGGTGTATTTCTGAGCATTTCTGAGCTAATGAAACTCGACCTCGGCGCGTTCCGGCAGCCGAAAATAGCATGCTCTGTCGGATTGGTTGGCGTCGAGGATTTGGCGACAATTTCGTTAGTTTAGTTTTTATGCAACAAAGATTTACGTATCGTGGGAATTATCGACGCACAGCCAAAGTGGCCTATTACTGATTATTATTTATTGGTAACACATACCACTACAGTCACGTCAAATGTGTGAAGCCATTTGCTGAAAGGAGCTGGTGATTCATGTTTTCACTCTACTCTAACGATCATTTCTCACAACGTCAAATTTATGCCTTCAACTTTGCAAGGCGGGCCTTGGTGCCAGCCACAACCTTTTCCTCGTTCCATATTCCATTCACACTGGGATGTTCAATCACTGTAGTTGCCCATTTATAAAAGTTGGGTGTCTTGGTAGGCAGTTCTTTGATCAAACTCTCTGGCCCAACACCATTCTTTGGCAGAGAGAGCAATCGTAGAATGAAAGATCCGGTGAGGACCTATCGTCAGGATTAGTACAATCATGTTTTTTCATGTCTCTTCTCTTTTATTCTTTTGATAACATACCTCAGCCAACGTCAATGTCTTACTTCCTCCAAAATACGGGGCTGCGTCGCTTAACAGCGGCTCAACCTCCTTCTCAAGCTGCTTCACAAATTCCGCAGCAGCCTCCTCGGCCTCTTCATCTGTCTTGGCGAAAAGCGCTTTGTGATAAAGAGAATTGACCTTGCTAAAAAAGGTATCGACAAAGAAGTTTATTCTGGCGCGAGTAAGAGCCGCCTCAGGAGTACCTCCATTCGGGACCAGGTGGGACGGATAGGCATCGGCTAGGAACTGAGCGACAATAGCAGACTCTGTAATAATCTGGCCATTGTAGGAAAGGCTAGGAACGAGGCCACGAGGGTTGATTGCCAGGTACTCCGGCGTACGAGGAACACTCAAGTCAATGATTTCCTCTTCAAATGGGATTTTCAGCTCTGCCAGTGCAATATGAGCACGGTGGGCCCCTATGGTATCACTGATGTTAGTGTTGTCATGACCATGACTTTGCTTGGTAATTATATACGCACAAGGGCAGCCGTGGTTGGTATACAGCTTGATTTTGGCAGTCATGATACCGGCAATGTTGAATACAGTGAATAGTCAAGTGTGTCAATTATTGATAGAAATCGCTGTCTTGGGTAGCGCGTAGGTAGAAAGATAAGAGGGGTAGCAGTTTATATAGGTTGGGCTCCCAATGCGCGATCAACGCACATCTTGATGCAATTCCGCAATCTATGAGATGCTTTATAATGCTCGCCAATACCCCGCACACAACTAGCCACTTGATAGGACGTATTGGATAAGGCGTCATAGAGTGTGCTTCCTATTCTTTAGTTAAAGGCAAGGATGTTCTCTACTATTCACTTTGTACTCCATGCCTCCGTTACATATGTCAAATGTTGTCTATTCATTTTGCGGTCCCTTGTTTTTGCCAACCGCGCGGCATCTATGTAAGCTGGGGTCCGGTGGTTTTTGCAAGGATTTACGGAGTAGAAATAAGGACTTCATCTGCGGACTCCCGAGGATTTCCATTGCGGACTTTCGCGCTGAAATAGTCCCAACTCGGATCTCGGCATTAGCCAAAGGCGAAAATACAATCTATATCCGGACCACCTGCGGAGGCTATCGCCCTCTCCACGCACCCTTTCTTCATAATCAGTGGTAGGTTGAAGCGGCACTCACGTGTGCCATCCTCCCTTCTGAACCATTCCCATCCTGTCACTGCACCGCAGCCTTTGATCTCCTTTTTGAGACTTTTACCTTCATCGTCCAAAACCCAACTGCCTGTCATGTCAATTATATCCAATCGCCACAAGATTGGTGGGTAAAGCGCAATCCCACAGGTGACTTTTGGCGCCTGAGTAGGCTCTGGAGTAGGCTCTGGAGTAGCCTCTTCCGAAGACGTTGAAGGCATCTCTGAAGTGGTCGTCGTGGGGGACTCGAGCAGAGAGAAAAAATCGTCTTCGTCTTTACCAATGGACGCGAAAAGAGCTTCATCTCTCAGTAGCTTCATCCCTTCGTACCCGATGACCTTTGCAATGTAGGTTGGATCTGGCTCTTCACTTGACGATTTTATAGTCGTCGTGACAGTCATGTCGGCAGCGTCGCAATCGACTACGTTCTCGCATTGAGTTCGAGTAGTAGTCGACCAGCTTGTAGTTGGCTTCGTCTGCACTTGGGTACTGCTGATGAATTCCGTGCACTCTCTACCCGTTTGTAAAGTTGTGCAAGCTTTGGCTGTTGGTTGACGGCCCGGAGGACAACCAATCAGGCCGCATGGTGCGTTGCACAAGAGGTCCCAAGAAGGACACTCGGGGAGTTTCGGGCATCCAAAGAGGCATGTAGGCCTTGGAAAGCTCACAGGAGTGCCCTTTGGACGGGGAAGAGGTTTGATAGTGAGTCTCTCGCATTGTGCGCCAGAGCACTTGGATCGAGGGAAACAGCCTTTGCCCTTGCACTCTCCAGAATTGCAGCTTCCAGAGGACTTTTTAGAACAACCGCCTCCTTTTTCGCATGCTTCTCCTTCACAAACTCCTCCGCGTTGACATTGGGAGCCAACGCAATTTCCTCCACGGACGCATTTCTTCCCTTTGCATTTTCCAGCAGACACACATGATTCACCGAAACAATCACCTCCCCGCAAACACTCGTCATTCTCGCAGTCCTGGCCCTTGGTGCATGAATCGTTTTTACAATCAACAACACCGGGAGGAGTAGGAGGATTGACGATTGGGTGCTCGTCATCATCAGGGAGCTCCGTCGGAGCTGGTGGCTTAGGAGTAAGCACTGACGGAATTTTGTAGCTCACCGTTGGGAGCCAGGTAATGGGCAGCAAGAAGCCCATTCCGTCATGGGATGAAGTGGTGGTGCTAGTCGCTTGTGGAAGTCCAATAATTGACTTGGAAGGTTCCTTTGATGGATCTTCTTTCGTGACTTTTCCTATTCCTGTAACTGTCCAGCCAGCAGGTATGGGGATCGTAACGGGATTTGGCGTTATCCTGGGAGTGGGATTATACGTGAAGATTTGTCCGGAACTCAACGAACTGATATCCGACTCATTGAAAGTAAACGGCTGATAGCCAACTTCTGAGATGGAAAAAGGTGCAGATACTACCGTCGTGCTAAATGACGTTCCAGATTGGAGAGTAATTGTCGTATATGCCTTAAGCGTAACTGTAGCTGGAAGAGGTGAGGGCTGAAGGATATTCGTGCATCCGACGACTGCCTCTATGGATGGATTGAGCCAGTCCCATATCATATTGTCAAAGACTTGTATACAAGAAGAGTTGTTGTAATCTCCATACGGGCCAACGGTGTCTGCCCCGTTAAATTCTTGCAAGTCAACCGCCCAGTCGACTGATCCGCCAAAGTTGAGCTGCTTCCATTTGTCGCGACGGACTTCCTTTGTGTGATCGGACATGTATGCCACCCATTCAACGTTTGCATTGATATTAGCATGCAATACAGTATCTGGAGAAGCCGCGAGTGGTGATAGTCTTACCATCATACACCAGATAATCCGACCCAGTATCCTTGTCGAACCATGTCTTTTTCGACTTTGACGGCTTGGATATGATCTCGTTGATCTCTGCATTAGAAAGATACCCGCTGGCGTTTGTGCATCTCCCTTTTGCAGCGTCAGATTGACCGTTCGTGCCGGTAAATGTGCAATCGGGCCCAGTACAGCCAGTCTTGGCCATTCGAAACGATCTTCCATAACTAGATTCTCCTACGAAGACCTTGTTGGCATCCACGCCGGCTTTGGTAACTGAATGCAAGATGAATTAGCAATTCCACGTCATTTCTCAGTCGCTATTGCTGGGCCGACTGCTGACTTACTCATGGAAAGTGCCAAAAGACTTCTGTCTGGTTAACAAGGCTTCTTAGACAATTTCCACCTGGGCATCCGGACATGGCCCACCCATTTCCAACATCCCATTGACCTATCACGTAGGTTAATCCCTGTGGTAACGATTCTTGTAGTAAGCCGATGATGTTGCTTACCGTGAAGATCGTATGCCATATATACGATGTAATCCACCACTTGGGACATTTCTTGGATCGGAAAAGGCCTGAGATACCAGTACGAGGCAGGGACAGCAATGGACACAGAATACTTGGCTGGCAACGCTTTTCGCAACGCGCGCAGTGTATCGAGATAGTTGCGAGTGTCGCTTGGTAGACCTGCTGGAATACCAGGTATGTCAGGTGCCTATATTGGATCGGAATGTTAGCACAACAGAGGCCGAAACAACAAGCGAAAATGTTGAGGGTCTGACTCACGCCAGGGTATTCCCAATCGAGGTCTATGCCATCGATGTTTGCTTCTTTCACAAAAGACACAACGTTTGAAACGAAGCGATCTCGACTCTCAGGAGACATAGCTTTGCGGAGCACTTCATATGATGCAACTCCGGTCGAAAACCCCCAGCCACCAAATGAAACAATCTTTTTGACGTCCTTCAACCTCATGAATCCATCCCATTGACCGTATGTATCGTTGACAGAAACTGACATGTCACTTTTGACGTCTCCAAACGCCCAGTGTATATGAGTGTATTCTTGCGTGTTTGACATTTCTGATCTCATGTGCAAGCATGAACGCTCCCAATTGAATGCTTCGTAATAGCCAATGCGTTGGAATCCGCTCGAGGGGGGTTTGCCGTTGTTGACAATGTCGGTACCGCAGTTTGAGATACATCCATTCGAGTCAGGCGGTGCGGTTCCAGGGTTTCCCGTCGGCCCGTCTGCTTTTGTGCAAAAGAGAGAATCGATTCCGCATTGACCCCAAATGTTACAACAAGAGTTGAGGGGGCATGGATTGAGCTTGGCCAGAACAGAAGCATCTGCGACTGGCCCTGGACTGACGGTGCCGGGCTTCTGAGGGCCACAGACGGCGTTGCTGACGGGTGCTGGCATCGGTGGCGAGCCTTTGCTGAAACAGATTTTGAGACCAATGGTCAAGTTGGGACAGCCTCTCCAACCCCAAGTTATCTTGTTGTTGAAGCCTTCTATATCGTTTGGTGTGAGATTCCAAGGCAGACCAATGACTGAACAGTCGTCGCCTGCCTTTATGGTTTGTGTAAAGCAGTCACCATTGTCTTCAGGGAGTGGTTTGCTTGAGCCAGATGAACAGCATGCATTCTTCCCCGCTTGCAGCTTTCTACACCAGTCGTCCCCGTCTCCCTTGACGTCGTTGTACTTGAGGAAGTCAGCGACTGAGATCTTGCACGCTTTTGCTATCGAGGCGCATGACTCGCCGGGGGCAATTTGGTGTTTGATGCAATATTTGGCATTGGCCTGAGTGTCTAGAAGCTCGGCGGTGGCTCTTAATCCTTCCAATAGCTTGGATGAAAGCTTTAAGTCCGTAAAACCCTTGGCCACTGAGCTAACGGCGGCTGGTAGAGGCACTTGGTGAACGATGAGTTCTTGGGAAGTGGATCGGCTGTCTGCTGCCTTAGGTTTGCTGGCACACTCTCCCTGATTCCATGACAGCAACGCGGATTGGACATAGTCAATGTCGGTTTCCAATGCTATTGCCACACCAGCTGTATGATCCATGTCGTTTTCCTGGCCACAAATCTGTGCTAGCATACTGACAGTAGCATTGCTCAGTTCCCTGTGCGGATCGGACAGATGGTCAATCATGGATGAGATAGTATCTGAGGCCATTGACTTCCCAACGTAAATGCCTACCACCAATCCATTAAAGTAGCTCAGCATGATATCATTGTCTTTGATGCAGCCGTTGGTGGCCACAGTATTGACCGAATAATCCTTCATCTGGTCAAGTAGCGTCACCAAATGTCCGCTGGATAGAGTCGCGGATTTGCCAACATTCTGAGAAAGTTGTAGTGGGACTTTGGTTTGGACATAAGAATGTCCGCATGTGTCGAGTTCTTTTTTCGCAGCTTCCGATTCATGTGAAGGTCTTCCATTCGATACAGCAGCCGTGCATGCACGAATTAACACAGATTTTGTCCGGTCATTGACGGGCGTATGTATTGCCAGGTCAAAAAGCATAGGACGGTCGCATTGCGAAAGTCGTTCGAAAGAAGAGTAAACGTTCCAATTCTCAGGGGTCTTACCCGAACATGGAATTGGACATCTGTTGAACTGAGATTGGAAAGCTGTTGCATCGTATATATTCGACGAAAGTTGCTCGGGTGTTCTTGCTGCCACTAATATCGTAGCCCATGCAAGCAGGCATGCAATAGCCCAAGGCCTTTTCCAAGGCATGTTTGCAGAAGAAAGAGAGGGAAAAATTTCTGATAACCGAGATTTGAACTGTAGAGTGATGCAGCAATATTTTGAGCGGTATGATGTGGTTGTAATGTCTTCGCCACAATCGTAAAATACTGATGATTGAGGCATCCGGCGACGACTATATGCCTTTTCGTCTCTTGATTTCATTTTTTCAACTCATCTCTACTATCGTATCACCAACCGTGTCCTATGCCTGTGAAATGAGGCGATCTGTTGACAAACAATCGTTGGTTGTTGCGCTGCTACTACCGGCGACATTCTGTTGACGCTCAGGCGTGTTAGTATTATCACGATATGTCACCACTGGGGAATTTGTTGGTTCCTAGACCAGAAACTCTATTTGCTTAATTTTACGAAGGTAACATGGTGTTTGTGCTGTTGCAGTGTCGCGTGCCTCTTCGACTTCTCTCCAACACAACTCATATCGCGATAATTCGCATTCCCTATACATATATTGCTTGTTCTAGTATGCCAGCTAGATCAGCTTTGTTCAGGCAGCCAGAGCCATTCGTATTCCTTTCTTCACAACCATGAAGCCGTCACTACTGTCCTTTGTTCAACTACTTGTGCTTCTAGGCCTTGTACTCGTCACGTCGTCTTTGCCAACTGATCATCCCATCGCAAACCTCACTTCTTCTTCAAAAGTCAGGTCAAGAGGTAATAAAGATGCTTTTCAAAACTGCCGAAATGGGAGAATCGCTCCCTATATTGAGCAGGCTTTTGAGGACGCAGAGCTCATTGTGAGATATTATATTTCTTGCCAGTGACTGAGCCTATTGTTGACCTCGAGTGTAGCTGGGAAATGCATTTGAAATGATGGACTTACTCATTCCGCTTTTTAACGACGACGGTACCGGCCTACTTCTACCTCATAAGGCCACAAAACAGGACCGAACCTTTGATGAAGACAATGTGTTTTCAACATACAGCTTTTTGATTAGAAGACTGTACTTTCCCGACAATCCAGAGTGGAACAGGGGAAATATGGATGCAATGTTACATACGCGTAGTAAGTATACCTTGATGAAAAACGCGAATAGAGTGGAAGCTAATGCATCATTGTCTTGTATAGCCATGTTATTCACCATGAAGTACACGATTCAGCAATACTTACTTGGTAACCACATTCCTGGTCATCCAAAACTGCAAATGTATTGTGACGAAACAGAATACATGTTCGAATACAATGACCGTGGCACACGATATATCGACGGTTCGATGAGCCCCAATTTCCTTCTCAAACGTTCCGTTTCCTGTTTTTACTGACTCGGGCAGACTATCCCCAAGCTACAAACCGTGAGTTTTCGAGATGCAGAAGAGAGATTGTACTAATGCTGATATTTGAAACAGCTTACGACGGGACGTATTTCGTATCCCGGGCTGTAGGATCTCATTCTGCTCGCACAGGCTATATATGGGTTGGAGTGGCAGAGATCTGCGAAGAAGTTCGTGGGCAAACTCACCGCAACATAGGATCGCTCGTTATCCCAACTTTGGACGTATACGCATACGTAGAGAACCCATCACCCGAAAATCTCGACGAAACCTTGACTCTTTGCCCGGCACGGTCTGATCAATGGATAACCGCTGAATCGAACTCGGTAATGGATGGCCTTGAACTGCGGAGGCTACATGTCCCAACAAATTCTCAACCTAATGCATATCAGAAAACTGCATTGGATAAACTGATTTACCAGAAGTCTGACATAGGTTGGCTGGGACAATTCCTAGTCACAACTTTGATCCATGAGCTATCGCACACAGAAGCCTTTACACCCAAAGGCATCCAACAACGTAAGAGGCAATTCGCGTGTCATCTGATATCTATGCTGATGTCGTCGGATGGAACAGAGGATATTGAATGCATGGCAAGCGGAGAGCCTGTCATCACATCTGGAAGCATCGAATGTCTCTATAGCGTGGCTAAAGGGACTGATGGTTTACATCCGGATACCAACACTCCACAAGGTCATTTGGATGCAGGTAAGTTTCTCACAGTACCTTCGTTTGAAGAGAGAGTCCTGTTTTACTAATACATGGATCATTAGAGGCATTGACTTTATTCGCTATGGGTAAGTTATCTTCTCCTCGAGCTTCTTCCAAAATCCCTCTTTCCACATCCACACTCAAACGGACCCCATCATTGGATTTATGCTAATTCGCATCCGTGATATTTCCAGCATTGTGGGCAAACTCGGCGACTTGGTGGAAATCTTATGAAGCAAGGCGCAGACAGAAAGATCCCCAGGCACAATGAGGAATTTGGCCCAACACAGCAAGGTTGTTGAGATGCAGTGAGGTGTATAATTTAGTCAAAGCACGTCATGAAA
The DNA here is from genome assembly GCF_003025095.1 of Trichoderma harzianum CBS 226.95. Lineage (NCBI taxonomy): Eukaryota > Fungi > Ascomycota > Sordariomycetes > Hypocreales > Hypocreaceae > Trichoderma > Trichoderma harzianum. The sequence continues at coordinate 108,200 of NW_020209250.1, read as the reverse complement.
TGGAGACATGGCTATTGGATCCTACCATCATGATCCTTAATTTGAGCTGTATTTAACCATCTGTGTATCATGAGTATACAGGTTGATCTAGTAGCCAAGGAACTAAAGTGTCAATTTCGAGTGCCATGTTTAAAATGAGAACACGCTCTTGACTCTTCTAACCACCTCTCTCCTCAGCGCTTGGTATTCGGCCAATGTTCTGGACACAGCATCTTTGTTCTCGTTGGCACGCCGTAAGAGATAAAAAATACAGTCCCCAATTGTCCCCCAAGTAAGGCATTTGTATACCTCACTTACGGACCCTTGGCTTTCGATATCTTGTTTGTTTCGCTGAAGAAGTGTAAAGCTTACTTCATCTGCCATCCCCAGTAGCTGGCCGTATTGAACCTGAATGCGCGGCAGTCCGGCGTTTGTGCGAGACTGTTGCAGCTCTTGAGCCTTCAGAGTGCTAGCGCGATTATGAGTTGCCAAAAACAGCTGTAGTCTCGGAGAAGTGAAAGATTCATCTTGTTTCCAGGCGGTCGATTGGCCTTGGATGAGACTTTCTGCAATGAGATCGTACGAAGCATCTGTCTCTGCCTTGGTATCGTGGATAAGATGGCGAGGCTCTGTGCTCATATATGCACCACGAACCAGCTTTATGCCAATTATGAATCCTTCTTGTTTCGCACAGTGTAAGTGATCAAGAAGGGTTCCCGATGTCGACTTCAGATAGGCCTGATAGGTGTTGAATACCACCGCCATGTCACCCCGATTGTAGCGGCGCATCAGATCGAGAGCGACTTTATCAATTCCAGGCTGAACATGGTGCTGTTCTGCGTCTAAAAAAATGTTTACACGTCGGCGAATAGCTTCGTCGCAGAGAGCTACCAATGCGCTCTCCATCTGGGTGGGAAGAGGTTTACCGTGAGACAGCGCCGTTGTCACAGCCGCACCGGCCCCGGTCAACCTATCCTCGCGTCAGTCGTCTAGATCGGCACAGTAAACCATGAAAGGGAAAAGAGATATGCCTTACTTTAATGCTAAAAAGTCTCCATCGCCAATCATTTGGACTGTCTGCAAAACACCTTGGTGCCATGTTTCAATCTCAGGGTCGACTTGTTGTGATTTGGAATCGGCTTGGTCTTTCTCATCGGTTTTCCCAGGGCCCTCTTTTGCATAGGTAAGAATAACCCCGCGGAATCCCATATTTTTTATGTTTTGTATTGTAGCCTTAACTTCGCTGGCATTCTCACCAGCGCAAAAGTGGTTGTAGAGGACGTTTTTCACGATGCTATGCAGCAGTGGATTTCTTTCAACGTTAAACAAAGGGCCTCGGGGCTTGGACAGGAATTTCAGAGTCGCTAATCCTGGAGCGAGAAGCATTGGGTGGCTAGTGATCCCAGCTACCAATAGCGACCGCAGAAGCATCCTAGTTGGGAGAAGAGAATGTGGTGGCAACATTGCGCCTCCCCCTCCTCCAGCTCGAATGAGCTGAAAGCCTATGAAGGTATCTCTTTGTTGCCAGATGCCCAGCCGTGTGCTTGAAGAGCCTCTTTTTCAAGCCTGATTTCGAATAGAGAGGCTTACTGCTCTGTCTAGAAAGGTAACGTCATGTTTAATTGCCTCAGTTTCCTGGCTGTTGCAGTGTGGTTTGATTCAAATGTGAAGACTTGCCCCTCCTCTTACGGAGTTGATCGGCCATTGGGTTGGGTTGGCCCCTCACACGCAACTGCTTAGTAACCCCAAACATGTATCGCTATGGACTCGGCACTTTATGGTTTCTTCCTGCTATTAAACCGAATATATCTTCAGATAGAGAACACTGAAATCGGAGTATATAGTTCATAGTGCTACAGAAAAGTATCTAATGTATAAATCTAGTACTGTGAACCATTACTAAAATTCCATCGCAGAGAATGCCTCTTTGGTCCCAATAAGACCCTCGGAAATCCCCAAATCATCTCGTGTTAACACGCCCGCATCTTGCGATCTAGTGGTCTTGGCCCACCAAAAGAATTGCATCATGATTCCTATCTCCTCGGCCCAACCTGGCCATACCTTGTTAAATTCTTCTGGTCGAAGCTCAATGTACTCAGCTGCTTTTCCTTGAGCTTCCCCCCATAATTGCAGCATTTCCCCACATGTAATATTTTCTGTGTGGGCAAGCACATGTTTCCCGGGTAGTGTTTTGTCGGGCTGATCAATTATAGCCTTGATAAATATTCCCACATTATTTTTAGCATCACCGATAGGCCGAAGAGGCGTATCGGCTGGGTATCCATTGAGCTGGATGTGTTTACCAGCCGATGGAATGAAGATTGGGGTGTGTGTTTGCCAGTAGAAGTTTGCAGCGTAGTAGCCTATAATGACAAACGTCGTCTTTGCAAACAATTCTGGCTGCGATTGTATATACCGGTCGGCGACATTCTTGCTCTCGAAATGAGGGACCAAGAATTTTCCTGAGCTCTGGGTTTTAGCATCGGGTAGAGTTGACCATATATAGTGCTCAAGTGTTGGCGTTGCTGCAGCGGCTTTTGCCAAATTGAGAGCTTGAGCGGACTCAATTTCCATGGCTTTCAAAGGCCCTTTATCTGCAAATAAGCCAAAGAAATCCGTCACAGCAAATATGATCGATGAGCCTTGGAAAGCTGCCGCCAGGGATGAAATATCATTGGTGGTTGCTTGAACTACTTCAACGCCTTTAGCAGCAAGATCTTTTGCCGACTGACTTTCGCAGTTTCGTGTGACAGCGCGAATATGATATTTATCATCTCTGAGAAGAACATCAATAACAGAACCACCTTGAATGCCTGTGGCACCAACAACAGTGACAATTTTTTCCCCCATTGCGTTCTTTCAGCCTGAATGAATTGTAGAGAAAAATCTCATAAATTAAATGAACCCGTGGATTAGCAACTTGGTGAAGGCTGTGTAATGGTTGAAGTTGGCTCATGTTGATTGGGAGAGGATCGATCTTTGTATCCCAAAATCCATTAGCTACCATTGCACCTTAGATCGTAACATCATTCAGAATTAATAATCGGTTTTGTTTAGTAATCTCGATTTTAAAGCACACGATATTCAACTCATACACGACTTGGCAAGTAATAGAGTGAATGGTCAACGCATTGAAGCCAGAGTCATGTAAATGGGTGGCAGTTACAGGGTGCTTCAACTGTGCTCCGGACTAGCCATAGAAAGCCGGATTTTGCAGCCATTCGTGGAAAGGTGGGTGTTTTGCCCCACCAAGAATTGTTCCATCTCGCTCCAGTTTATGACACGACTCGGCAGTTGACCATGATTCTCTATCCGTAAGAAAGATTGTCTCGTTTATTGATCACATAATCATGTTCAAATGCGAATAATTTGGTCAATAATATCTTGTTAATATGGATTCAATAGCGTGATAAGATCTCGGATGTGGGGCTCAAAGGCGAGACCGACGACCAAGTAATAAATATTGAAAAGGCGGAGGCAGGATACCACGGTTTGACTCTGTTGGAAAATGACATATTTCTATTACCAAATCATTATACAGCGCGTTGTATAGCTGCCAATATTGTTTTCAAGTACCTAGGTAAGAAGAAATGCTATAAAACTAACAATAGAGTATTGTGTATTAATAAAAGAATAGCTCACAACATTATAGTGACGATCGCCCTTCTTCTGAACTGTGACATTGGAGTGGATATCATGAGTTGAGAGGTTCTGAGATGTAATAGGTATTTCGAATATACGGTATTTCTTGCTATTTACGAACACTTCAGACTATACATACTCATGGCATAAATATTCTCCTCACAGCAGCTTCTGATCGATGCCACAGCCATTCTTGGTGGGCGGTGGTTCTCCCGAACTCGCCGCTTCCAATTTGATCTCACTATTGTTCACAGCGTGAGCGCACATGGCAGCAATGAGTGCACGAAGAACGCAAATGACTGCGTTGAGTCTTTGATATGATTGCTAAATAACGACTTGCACGCTCCCGGTTATCCTCTATGATCTATATGTAAAAAAAAGCGAATCAAAAAAAAGGAAAAATATGAAAAACCGGTTTCTATCATACAACATTATTGACTTTCATCTCGTCGACGTTATCTGAAGACTGAGCTTCAAAATCAAGTTTCTCCCATTTCATACAAAGGCCTGCGATTAAAGTGATAGCGCCCCCTGCAAATGCAATCCATTCGATCTTCCCAATGGTCGTTGTTATACCTTCAATGGCAAGGCCGATAACACGAGGATCTTGTCCAGCGCGGAAGATGCTAGAATCGACGCCGGCAAGTGCGTCACGGATGTCTTTGTCGGAGAAATTACCAAGACTGCTGATGGAGTCGTGCAACTTGTTGTATCCAAGATTCTGAAAAACGCAGCCGGCGCACGAGAGAGCAACTGAGACTCCAAAGAGCTGTGAAACAAGATGTATCATGGCAGTATCTTGGCGTAGTGATGCTTTGCGCGCCTCATTTCTTTCCACCTCGACAGGATTACTTTTGTCAAGCCCGGGAGTGTCCGATACTAGACGTGACATTACCGCATTTCCTGTTTGCCAGATGAGACCAACGCTTATTCCGACAAGCGTATCAAGGCCCAATATTCTGCCATCAGGAGTACTTGGCTCAAGAGCTGATAATCCACCCGCGCCTGCCAGCATCATGGCGCCACTCAGGATGTAAAAGGGTGGGAAAATGCGCAGCCGGGGTAAGAGAACAGCAGCAACAACTGTTGATAGGATAAAACTGCCAATGTATGGCAACAATCGTACCGCCGCTGAAATTGGGCTTAACCCTTGGGTAAAAGCAAAAAACAGGGGTGTATAGTAAAGCGCGATACCGTAGGAGCCGCCGGCAGCAAAAGTCGATATAAATATGAGAAGAAAGTTTCTGTTCTCGAAGAATAACGCGACGGGGAAAATCTGATGTTCGCGGGTGGTGAAGAGGGGTTTAAGTTGCTGCACTGTGTAAAAGATGAAGACAACGCCCGTAATGACCCAGACTGCAATCGTCCCTCCGAATCCCCAGTCCCACGTTGAGCCACTAAATATGAGGACCATACTGGAGAGGATAACGAAGGCAAAGTGTGAAATGGCTCCTATCCAGTCAATCTTAGTTAATTTTGATGATGGCATTGAGCTGTGGTCTGCGGATAAACTGGGAAGGCTGATAACGGCGATCGTAAGAATAAGGCCAATGAAGGGAATATTAATATACATGGCCTACAATTCAGACATGTTAACGACTAGGTTCAAAGTTAAGTGTTTCTTCGTAATACACTTACCCAACGCCAAGTGGCGTGACTATTCTGGGCAAAAGCACCTCCAACAATTGGTCCCAGCACAAGCCCTACTGCCCAACACACGCCCAAGAGACCCATATATCGAGCGTATTCTGTCGGTGTTGTAAGAAGTAAAACGAATATGCTGCCTCTATACTCCGTAACTACGTTAGCCAATGTTCAAAGGACAACCTGCTGCTTTTGAGGTAATACATACGCCATGATAGCTCCTGCTGATCCAAATCCAGTAACCACGCGCCCGATAATCACCATGTTGATGTTGGTGGCAGCACCAGCCAAGATTGATCCAATGAGCATCAATACTTCTGAGATGAAGAATACGACTTTTAGCGGGTAGATGGCGGTGATCTTGCGCCATGATGGAGCAGTAGCAGCACTCAGTGTACTATACCCAACAGCCACCCATGGAAGAAGCTCAACATGACCAAAAGCTTCATAGACAGAGGTTTGAACATTGGCAACATTGCTAACATCGTAACCTAAAGAGAGTTAGAGGCTCGTACCAATGAAGACGCATTCGACTGTTGCTTCAACGCACCGACAATCAACATGGTCAACCCCAGACATGTGAGAATCAATGGCCATCTCCAGCCTTCTAGGTCTTCTCTTGGATGACCGGAACCGATTATGGATGTATTAGTGCTTTCATCGGTATTAGGCTCCCCTTCTTCAAGAAACATCCGGCGCTCCTCCATATCGATGGCTGATGGAATGCCAGGAGCAGCTAGCCGGCAATCCTGTACTGCTTTGAAATCAGTGAATAGGGTCGTAGAAGGGAGCACGGTACCGAAAGGGAGCAACTAATGTTTTTAATCGTGATTTGCGATGGGTCTCTTCCAAATCTGAGCAACTTCTTTTCGTCAGCGGACGATTATATAAACGCGCGTTTGCGATGAAGACCCATAGAGGCTCAGCTCTCTCACGCGCGCAGGTAATCCACCATTCTCCACAAGGAGACCGCAGGATTACATTGCGCATCGAATGATTTGTATTACTGTAAGCTTCGGCAGCGATCCCGAACACCTTGTCGAAACATTATCGGCTTGAGAATCAATGTGACCCTATCATCTTGTCTTTGTCCTAATGCCAAAATAGGACATATCTTCAGAAAGACAACAGATGGCCTCCCATCTCGCATTAAACGACCCACCCGCGTCAGCTCGGCTGCTATGACCCACGGACGAACAAGTACTATACAGATACGAGTAGCTCCATATATGCAGCTTGGTGGGAACGAGTAGCCTCCTTACCTCTGTTGGTCAAAACTTCTGCAAATTTGATCAGGATATAATGTTCATCGGAGGAACAGTAATGGCTTGGTACCATATAGAGAAAGTGGTCACTGCCAGACAACTCACCTGGAAGAAGACCAAGTGTATGCATATCAGCACTCGGCTAGATTACGACGATATAGGAGGTTAAATAATGACCGTAGATGCAATTCAGAGGCTTTTAAAGATCGATGCTAAATGTCAAAATCCCAAAATAGCTGGTGGCGGTCAGCTCTCCGATGCGCATGGCTAACGATGGGTTCACGCATAACATTCCCAATACAACTATGACTGCCCCATATATCAAGATGGATTCTGCAATTCTCATGTGGAAAAGAAACTGTCGAGTTATTTTGACTGACTACGCATATTTGTAACATGCCGATTTCAAGAAGCCATTCTTACCAGCCATAAGACCATTCCGCCTTCTCAAGACTGCCGCAGTACAGATGAGAAGTTTCCGCCTCGCACTCCATATCTCATATAGTGCCATAATAGCCTTGTCCAAGCCTGCCGTCTAATACTTCATACTTACTGGCTTCCTCTTACCATAAACCTCGAGGGTGTGTGGAGTTCATTTATATTACCAGTCAGCATCTCGCTGGGTGGAGACGTCGGCTGCTCCGTCTTGTTCAAGGGCGCGAAAACGTAACAAGTAAATTCCGCGAAACCTTTGAAACATTACCAAAAAGGCACATGAACCAAAGCACACATGCAGGGGGTGAGTATGTGCACTCATTCTAGAAGTAAAGGAGTATAGCATGGACGGACGATGACCCGGAAACCAGGATTATCAGCCGCACCTTTTTGCAACCCTGTCGGAAAACACTACGAACCTTGTTTTTACGTCCGATCGTCGTTCTTTTATGCTAAGGCGTTGCCCTACGATCCAAACTTGGTATAGGACTCATTCTAGTATATCAATACATGCAAAGGGAAATATATGATCACGCTGGCAGTCGAAGAAAAGACTCTACATCTGTTCACAAAGACAGGCGTTAAAAGACAAAGAACGTAGACCACAGCGAGATAAAGGAAGATCATCTCATAGTAGTTTTCTGCTATTTTTAGAGCAATACACTAATTGCAGCTCAGTAGCTATAACTGTGCGCTAACAATAGCTTGATAATGACTTAATTTTTCCACACATTATTGAGCAACCACAGCTCTCCGGCCCATTGCTCCTGGACAACGGGCCAGATGTTTTCAGGAGGCAAAACAAAACCACCCTGACCACTGGTCACTGGATCTAATTCGAGGGTCCAAGAATGGTCTGCACCATAGGCACCATAGTGGTGGTCGCGACCATTGCCGGCGGAATAGTACTCAATATCGCAACCCGTACCATACTGGTAAGTCTCGTTTCGGCTGTCAAATGCTTGCACAGCATTTGCAAAGCCTTCAGCAACTTCAAGCATGCGAGGGAGGGTGGCGGGATACTGAGAGGTATTGCAAGTCCAACCAGGAGGCGTCAGGATCTTCTGACCATAGCTGTGGAGATCAATGTAGGAGCGAATTCCCTTCCGCGATTTTCCAAGCTTGTTTGAAAGACTCGATACGGCGATGTTCTCCGGAGTGTCGCCTGGGGCTAGGCCTTGGAATGTGTCAGAGCATGGATTGGTGGACGCAGCTCCAGTGCCTGGTTCACCACCCCACTCAAAGCTCCAGTTGCGGTTAAGGTCTGTGCCTATGCAAGTGGTGTTACTGCGAGGCAGTCGGTTCTTACGCCACATTCGATCAGTTGTCTGCGTGTAAGAGAAGCCTATGGGTGAGATCAATATCGGCATATTACTTTACAAGGTAATTATCAGTGTCTTCTCACCATCAGGGTTGTGGAATGGAACAAGCCAGAAGTCATAGTAGTCCAGAAACTTTGTAATCTCCTTGTTCTTGGTCTTGTATCCGTTGATCAGCTGCCATGCCCAGTATTCAATCACCTATAATACTCATTAGACCAGTTACAGAAGCGCGGATTATTCTGAGACGCATACCGCTGTAGAGATCCACTCCCTAGCATGGACGGTACCATGCCACAGAATGATGGGCTTGTTGCCTTTCTCACCCTTGTCGCCAAACAAGTGAAAAGCGTATATGGTGCGGTTTTCATACGATAAACCAAGCTCATATTTCTTAGAGTTCTTGGGAAAGGCTGCAGCCAAGTCATCCCAGTACTGGAGATGATCCTCGTATGGGTGGTATGTTTGATACCAGGACAGGTCAGGTAGATGGCCGGCCTTGTGTAGCCAACGCTTGTAGACGGGAGCCTTATTCTCGCGTCGAATCTGTTCCCCAAGATCGTCGCTTAGCAGGCGTGCATTAAGACCCAATTCATTAAAGCTGCGGACTTCATTAGGAGGAATGGCGACTTCGAATCCGCGGCTCGTAACTTCTGTGTGGTAGGTGGCGAATCGTTTCTCAATGAACTCAGCTTCGCTCTTATCCGCCGCTCTTATACTGTAGACCTGATACCCATTGTAGCTGACTTTTTCCGTACGCGGGCCAAGTGATTCTTCTACATTGACAGAGCGCGATGCCACCAATGGCGCCAGAAGGGCCAGAGTCGTCAGGAACTTCATGATTCTAGTCCCAGATGAGGTCCCGGATCCCGTTATCGAGTGCACTGGATGAGGACAAGAGAAATTGAAAGCAGGCAGACGAAGGCCATCTTTATAGTTCTAATCTATCAATGTCCATAACGATTTTGTGGAGAGAAATGTCGGTCGGAAGCTGCCCCGAGATCATGATATATTGCCAAACGGAAGATCGAAACCGCGAGTTACATAAACCAGAAGGCATATGAGGGGAGTTTCTGGATCTATCACGCAATGCCTGGCCTCCTCATTGAGTGATATTGTGCTCCGTTTACGCAATCGCCAGGGGTCTTGGTATCAATGTAATCAGTGTTTATGTGCGAAAACATATCCAATGGGCCATGGTTCACCCATTATTAAGAATCTCTAGGTGCCTATATCTGGACGAGCTAATGCGCTAAAAGTGTCACCGCTGCTAGTGGCGGTTATAATGCCAAAACTACTGCAACTTTGCAACGTTTTGAGCCGGCAGTTCCAACCCAATTCGGCATGTATTAAGCTGAACCAGTAACGTTTCAGCATGATTGCACGTAGCTTATCGGGTCTTTCCTCCTCTATGGGTAAATAGATCTCATAGAGGTGATGATTGGATGCATCATCAGGCAAGCAAAAAATCTGGCCAATTGTGCTCCAGTAGCCCACCTAAAACCTTCAGATCCCGGCATGTTGTCATCACTATAACGCATACTATTGAACTACATATTCTACAACATAGAAATGTTTGTAGAGTATTCTACATATATACATTTATTCAGATATCGCAGCACTATTCTTTTGCTGTCTGATTGATCTTGTTTTGTTGCATAGATATAACACAAGCCAATCTTTCTGTCATAGTAGCCATTATATGCCCGCATCCGCGCATTTAATGATGCCTCGTCTAATTGTTCAGAACTTATGTCCAAGACGACTTTCTCACCAAAATATATGCTTTGGCAGAATTGGAGGAAATTTTGTGTTGAGGTGCGGTAAAGAGAAATTAGAAGCTCTTCAAGTAGAATGCTAAATGTCAAATATCTACACCCATAGTTAAAGGAATATATCACATTCGTGCAACATTTTTAGTCAAGTGACGAAAGCTTAAAGTTTGATATCATCTTGTTTCTCTTTATGATACGGTAAGATGAAAAATGTGGCGGTAATCCTCCCCTGTTCATATATAGCCCGAATCAGCTGTCTGCGTTGAGCTGATTGGCTAACCTCCTTGACTTCAAAGGACTATTCGAACCTTCAGCGCATTCTTCTGCAATATCTCATCCTTTTTCTGCTCAAGTTCTTGCATGTCCCAGCACACACTAATAAATCGACCAGACAACCACTCTCTCCTTTCTTTAGCCAGCCATACAAACGTATGAGCAGCCAACTCCGGTGGATCAATTAAAACTTGGTGCAAATATTTTGGCATACGCTGACCCAATTCTGTAGCAACGCCGCCAGGATGCAGATTGATCGCAATCAGACCTTGCTGATGATACTCTTTATCGGCAAACTCGGTAAAACGAGCCATTGCAAATTTCGCGGTCTGGTAACCCGAGGCACCTGGCAAAATGAGATGGCCTCCTATACTGCTGCAGTTGATGATTGTCTTCGTTTGCGACTCGAGCACCAGCGGTATAAAGTACCGGTGACAGAGGTATGTGCCCTTCATATTGACTTCCCACGACTTCCACCAATCATCAGCTTGAGACTCAGCTAATTTTCGCCAATCTTCCAGGTAGCCAGCATTGCAAATCAAGATGTCGAGGCTTCCGGAAAACGCCTGCTCAATGGCTTCAGCGGCCATTCGTACGGACTCTTCCGATATTACATCCACAGTTAGGCTTAGAATCAGAGGCTCAGGGTGATTTTCTTTGACTGCAGCTTCTCTAATGGCCTTTTCGACATCGTCTAGGGGAGATCGTGCAGCAATTGCAATTTTGGAACAGCCAGCCGTCGCAAAGGCCAGGGCAGCGGCCTTACCAATACCTTTGGAGGCACCCGTGATGAACACAGATTTACCAGCTAAATTGGCACTGGTAGGATCTATGAAAGGATATGTATCATGGCGAGGTTTGACATATGCTGCTATTTGAGGCGCGTTGGTCTCGCGAGAAGTATCTTCTTGATCACTCATCTTGGCTGATGCGATTGTGTGCTGCGGATTGCATAAGTCTTTTGCGCTGTTTGTGACAATGGGAGGGGAAACGATGAATGGTAAAGGCATTAGAGAATAGATACATGGCAATAATGAAGTACTACTTATAGAAAGAGAACATATTGCCTGCTCAGACTTCCCTCGGATATATCGCGTGGCGCTATCTCCGCCCGAGGAAGATGGATGCGAACTCCAATCTTCAAATTGTAAATCTGTACCAACGTCTGTCGTCGGATTTGGAAAATATCAAGTAAATAAATTAATTCCGTGACTGTTCTTACGGATTTAGCGGACAAACCTATCATACTAACTATTATCCGCCGATTTCTCCGGATGTTCGTAGAGTGATTTTGGTACGGGGGATGTAATGGTATCCTATCACTCTATTTTAAAAAGCTCCAAATATTATTCAAGCTTTCTGCCAGCGAGGGGTGTGCCCATATTGCATTGCTCAACGCTGTCCATTTGACACCTCCAATCATCGCCATTTCTACCAAACTCATTATCTCACCACCCTCGATCCCCAAGCAAGTGAATCCAAGGATTTGCTTGGACTCAGCATCAACCACGGCTTTCATTAACCCTCTCGATTCGTCTGTCTCCAGCGCACGTGCAACATATGACATTGGCATGCTGGCGACTTGGATTTTACGATCAGGAAACTTTTCGCGGGCCTCATGCTCGTGTAGGCCAACGTGTCCAAGCTGTGGATCGGTATAGACGACGTAAGGTACAAGACGGTCGGCTGTAGTGTTGTTTCCCTCCTCAAGCAAGTTGGTACGTAGCAAACGGAAGTCGTCATACGATATGTGTGTAAAAGCTGGCCCTCCTTTAACATCGCCAAGAGCCCATACCCGGCTATTGGTTGTGCGTAATTGCGTGTCCGTGACGATATGCCCGCGAGCAGTCGACTCAATACCAGCCGCGCCCAGGTTCAGATTCTCAGTATTGGGCATGCGACCAGCAGCGAAGAGAACATGGGACGCCTGTAGTTCAGATTGACCATTTTGACCAGACACAGAGACAGATACTGAGACTTTGGTGGCCGGATCTTGACTGCTGGTATGAGGGTGGATAGCTGTAGGGGCCGCCTTTAGAAGAATGCGGATACCATCTTCTTCTAGCACCTTGTGCATTATTTCTGCAACCTCAGCATCTTCACGTGGAAGCAGTTGATTACCCCGCTGAATAATCGTGACAGCAGCACCCAATCGGCGAAAGAGTTGTCCAAATTCGAGTCCAATATAACCTCCACCAATAACCACGAGATGTGATGGTACCACCCCTAGCTCTTGGATAGAGCTTGAGTCAAGTATGGCATCTGGTGGGAAAGAAGCCGCATCAAAGCCGTCAATCTTGGGTATAGCTGGGCGTTCTCCACTGCAGACGAAGATGCGATCAGCAGTGAGGCTCTTCTCGGGGCCATCCAGACCGCGTACCTGGAGTGTACGCTCATCTTTAAAACTTGCTGTGCCCATGATGAGCTCCACTCCAGCTTCTCGCAGCCTTCGCTCACTTCCGGAGCGAAAACTGTCGACAATGTCGCGCTTCCGCTTTCTTACAATCTCCATATTCACTTGAACATCATTAGTGGTAGCATCGGCGCCAGCATTCGCAAATACGCCATACTGAGGGCCGCGACGTGTAAGATATGCGACTCTTCCAGATGCAATCAAAGTTTTTGTCGGGGTACATCCTTCGTTGATGCAGCAACCGCCGACATGAGAGCTCTCTATCAAGGCAGTTTTGTATTTTGCTTGTGCGAAAGCCATACTGAGTGGCGTGCCGCCTTGGCCGGAGCCAATAATTATGGCATCGTAATGAGTAGACATGGTTCGAATGATCTGTTTAACAAAAAATCGCTTGGGTGCGATAAATAGCGTCAAAGGCACGACATGTAACGTGGTGTACATGAAATAACTTGGATGTCGAATGATGCAAGTTGGGCGAGAGATTGGGAAGAAATGCGATGATGAGGGGAGACATCCATAAATGCCATCAATGTGACGACAGTACACAAATGACAAAGTACTAGGTAAGGTAAGTAAACCAATCAGGATTATATGACTGCTACGATCATTCTGCTTGCTTTAGAGTTAAGCCAATTTAGACTTTACGTGCGGAGAAAAGTTGTGTAGGAGACATTAACTACTGGGTAGAATTTTGTGAGAGGGATAAAAGCCTCAAGGAGTTAAGGGGCAGATAGAGACATCGAGAGAATATACACAAGTGACAAGATGATATTGGTTAAAATGAGATCTGCTCTGTGAAACCCTCTCCGAATACTAAGGTGATAAAAACAGGGAAAGTAATAGAAGATCAAATATTGAAGAAATCCTATGATCAGCGAGGAGAAAATACGTAGATCATGTGTGTCTTTTGCTATAGGTAATTAATATTACAAGCATAATTTTGTCCAATTCGTGTTACCATTTAAGTAATAAAAAAGAACAGAGGTTCGTATCGTCTTAGTACACATTAATGGCACAATGGAGAGCGGCCGTCACTTGATAGTTGCGAATTCCAAGTTGATGAACTTTATTGGCTCATGGAAATTTTCATGAAATGAAATATGGGTATGATTTTTGAACTTAGATTAGGTCATTCAGTTCCGTATTAGATACCGTTAATTTTTTCCGGTGATTTATAATATTCACACATGTTTTGCTTCCAATATTTTTCGGTATTAATTCAATACGTTTAGGTAGCGGGGAATATAGCGCCGTAGTTCGTTGTACACGCACTGAGCCCCGACACGGTTATGGATCCATGGATCTCTCCAGTGATGAGACACAGCTAACACCCGCATATCGGACTTGGCGGAAAACGTGTTTTGAGAAATTTACAAGCCGCACCCGCTCCTCGGAGTTTTCCGGTCACAGGCATCGTTCATTGCAAATTATTCATCGGCGGGTTATGGTATTTAGTGCTTAGTACCTCGTCGGGCTTTTTCCGTTTGTCTAAAGGTGGCCCTGCGCGTTGGTAAGGAAGTCGATGAGGCAGTCTCGGATCGGTACATGTAACGGTTATACTGCTATGCTCGGGCTTGTTGAGGTGCGAGGGACCGAGTGGAATTGCTTCGATTGTTAAATGACATCTAGAGAGGCCTAAGAGAGCAGACTTTGAAAGAGAGGTGATAATATTATGTCAACCAACTAGAAAATATCGTGGAATTCGGCAGTTGTCTACTGGTGTACTAAAACATTGTGAAAATGGAAAGACGTTTTCCGTAAAGGAACCTTTTATTTTTCAGCTTTTCGCCCGGCCAGCCGCGGCGCTTCGCTTCGGATGCAGTGACACCCAGTATGTTCGTCTCTACCTAGTAGTATACCGGAAGAGGTGGCCGTAATGACAAAGAGCGGAGTACTCATATACATTAGCTCCTTTAACTGTATTAGCTCAAGTCCGATGTTGATAGAATGGCCGTTATTATATAGTTATAGCTACTACTAGAAGCTTTTGACAGGCTATGTTCCTTCGTATCTACATCATATTCCAAAATCCATTGTTTGGTGTCGCAAATATGGACTACGAACATCAATCCATCTCACTGGCGACTTGGTTGCCCGACTACGAAAACCACGATTCTCGCTGGCAGGCTGTGAAAGCCCGCGATATTCGTGCGGACGGCTGCTTTGTCTCGGCCGTGAGAGCAACAAAGGTCTATTGTCGACCAGTTTGTAAATCTAGACTGCCTCTTCGCCGCAATGTTTTATTTTACAGAACTGGTCAACAAGCGCAGTCTGCAGGTTTCCGTGCCTGCAAACGGTGTAAACCCCAGCTAGATGGGCTCATGCCGGAGGAAAAGTCTGTGCAAAAAATTCGAGGGTTCCTGCAAGAGTGGGAAACAGCCGTCATCAGTGACGAAAGTCTTTGCCAGTTGAGCTTAGGCCAAATGGCGAAACAGGCCAACATGTCGAAATGGTATTTCCATCGGCTATTCAAGAAGTGCGTCGGCATGACGCCCGTTCAGTATCTCAGAAGCCGGCGGAACATCATGCAGCTCCAAAGTCAGGACCTGAGCTTCCTTGATCAACTTATCCCGTGTTTCATCGATTGGCCTCAGCTTACAGATACGTTTGCGGATAACGGAGATGTTACTTTGGAAAAGCTTTTGAAAGTCACGGAGGAGAATCGATTCGTTGACGGCTGCTTCTTTTCGCCTGAGTTGGTGG
Organism: Trichoderma harzianum CBS 226.95; assembly: GCF_003025095.1. Classification (NCBI taxonomy): domain Eukaryota; kingdom Fungi; phylum Ascomycota; class Sordariomycetes; order Hypocreales; family Hypocreaceae; genus Trichoderma; species Trichoderma harzianum. The sequence goes on along the minus strand of NW_020209250.1, from coordinate 92,752 downwards.
CGATGATATGAAGACAGCTCCTGTATTTGGAAAAAAAGAAATAGTAACGTGAAAATCATTGTTCATAATCATGACGCACCACTTATGACCACAGCGGAAATGTTACCATTATTCCTTTCAATCAAGTATCCGAAAAAGCCATTTCCTTGTAGCTCGTATAGCTCCGGCTATGAGACGTCTCTTTCCGGACCTTTTTGCATTGCGTAGGAATCCATTCGGAGAACCGACCGGAGAACCTTCCTTGTGTTTTGAAAACGAGGCGACCTTGTCAATGTGACCCTAAAACGAGAAAATATAAGAAACTTTTACGCAGCTCCATGTGTCCAATTCTCGTACAAAGCTTCAGACCCTAATGACATCAGAATTTTGTTTGTGTCGACGGACATGGCAAGAGGACCATCCCCCTATACAGCTACTCCGTTGTTTTTAGTTTTCATCGTCGTAAAGGGAGGGTATGAATGAACCTGCCGCCCACACCTAACGGTTTGCACTCCTTACTCTACGACCATAAGGATTTTTATTCGTGGCTTAGATGCTTGATGTCGGGCGTTGTCTGGCGTAAATTGGGAATTCTACTTGGTCCGGCGGTCAAAAACGGCAAAGATTTCCCTTCTTTGGAGGCAGGCTAAGAGTGACAAGCAGTAGTTGAAGGCCGGCGCTTACCTAGTTTGTCGACATCTTCTCAGCCGTTCTCAGATGCAATTTGTAAATCTGATGCGCCGGTCCAGCGCCACTGCCATGCTTTCATTCGGTTACAACAATGACTCCCCGATATTGCGATCCAACCACGCGACCGGGTCTGATGGTGAGCTCTTATTTGCCTGGACAGAGAAAGCGGAGCGGCCTGGTTGTGACAAGCAAGTTTTTGCGCCGCGTCCGAAACAAGCCCATCTCCACATGCAAGTTCTGAACTATCCTCTGGAATACGGAGTACATATTACTCAATAATGGGGAATCTCGCTCGGGGAGCTGGAAACGGCACAACGAACTCGAACGGTCTCAATGCGACTGTGACATTGTGTGATGAAGGATGTAAGCGAAGTATCCCTAAGAGATGCTACCGGACATTACGGGGTAGTAATTATCACCAGAAGTCGGCCCAGTTGGGAGAAATCAGGGGAGAGATGAAGCTTTCACGTCTACATGTTTATATCCAGCTACTGTTTACTCAACTCTTTCCATTATGATTGCGCTCTTTCGAGATCTATGGTCGTTACGCGTTCATATTAGTCCGTATCACTTATACTGCGATTGTATACCCTGTTTGATTATCTAGCTGAGATCAGTATTAATGCAAAATCAAAGCTTAAGAAGTGTTTTCTGTATTTTTCTTGAAGAAAATGTGTTCGCAATATTATTGAATTTGATTTTTGTTTTGTCTTCTGGTTAGATAAAAGAAGGTGGCACACGGTGCACATTCATCACTGATCTATATAAAACCAGTGCATCTAAACTCTGAAAGTCGGCCAAATCGCTCTGGCCCCAAGCCTGCTGTACCATTCTTCGTAGCATCACCCATTTTCGTAAGGGTAGGCGCTCTAACACTGACTCTATTACCTGCAATACTGTCCGTCGTTTGTCTTCCGTTGATGCTTCGAGGGCCAAGACAAAGAGCGGCCAAGGACGATCGAAAGTCTCCATGCAATCCAGTAGTGTATAGGCTTCTGTCACAAGCTCAACAACCTTTTGGGCGTCTCGGGGACTGCCACGGGCAACTCGTTCGAGATAAAGTAGCGCATTTAGTCGGTAGAACTCTGCTGCTCGACTGTTGTACGATGGTGCATTCGCGCTTGGGATATCGTGCTCTTCACGTTGGCTCAGGCATCGTAGTCGCCATTCAAGGGTATTTAATCTCGCAGTGTGCTCTGGAGAATTGTACTGTTCGGTATCTCGATCGTGGACGTCGTTGAAAATGTCGTGTAGAATATCCAATAGCTCTAGAGAGCATCCCCAAGAGGGCAAGATCTATAAATCATGTATTAGGTCGAAGGAAATTTTTTCCTTTCTTTAAATTCACAAGAGAAAGGGGGCAGGGTTGAAGAGAGGGAGAGTGGGCAGCTGATTCTTACAAATTGGCGGCGAGCCGAGTGGAGAGGCTTTGATATTACTTTCTTCTGTCTCTCCAGCCACGTTTGCAATTCGTCTATTCGAAGCCAATGAAGAACACTGAATTTATACATGGTGGAGCAATACAAGATCCAGTCCATGATAATTGCTGCATTGCCATCGTAAGTCTCCTCCGGATTGTAGATGGTGTCAAGGATTCTCTTAGTACCGCTGAAAAATATAGCCCAGCGAAGTGAAGATTCGCCGTTTTCCATCTGTATCATATGCATTAGCTACAAGTAAATACCAGCAAACCTCTAAATACTCAGTTAGTGTGACAAGGGTAGCAGCCAGTGTACCTCGTACAAACTGAGTAGCATACTAACTGCTACCATTGGGAAAGCTTCTTCGTGATCCCACGGCAATGATTTCTCCATAGCACTCTGTAAGCCTTTTATCGACCGATTTTGATGATAAATAGCATTTGGAGTAATGGCTAAGTATTGAAAGCATAATGCTAGCAGCGCGTGGCGAAGAGCTATGGTAGCCGACGCCGAGCTGTTTGCAATCATCTCCCTAAATAGCTGCTGGATGTCATCTACATTCTCGCCAAAAGTAACTTGAATGACTCCCATCTCGTCACATCCTGTCCATGTTCAATTGCGATTAATCGCTGTATCTGTGGATTACTGTTCCGGACGTACCTTGCGGTGTTCCACCAGTGGGTGGATCTGCAATGTCGGATGAAGGCGCTTCTGGGAAATGCGGTAGAGCTACTTCGTAGGCGAAGTGATTCTGGCAAAGGTCTATACAATGTTACTATGAGTCTTTATTGAAGAATTCGTTTTGCTCTCAGACTGACCACTCCATCTGGAATTGCGGAGTTCAAATGATAGCTCCAAATCTCGATGACCCAGGTCAATAAAGTACAGGGGCCTTTTATGTATGGGTACTTCGATTTCGGGGATGCAGACAATGGATCTCCGATTGTCAGATTCTTTTGGCCACGATAGAAGCATTCCGTATCCCTCACACGTTATACCACGTCTCAGGCAGTTCCCACAGGATGGAACCTGTCTGTCGCATGACTTCTTACCAGCTGCCCCTTCAAGTTCAGATTCTGGAGTAAAAATGTCTTTCAATGTGGAGATATACTCACAGCGGCAATTCCAACACCTTTTCCCCGTTTGATGATCCATTGCTAGTCTGAGTGTAACAGACTCCTGCATAATCGAGCGGGAAATCAAGTAGTAGGAGGAAGTAATAGTCAGCCCAAACTTGTTGCAGGTAGCTTGCCCTGGCAAGGGGCATGGCCACGAGATCAATACAATCCATCATGTATTCTGCAGCTAGATACGTGGTACATATTATAATCAAGTGGAACTTTGGTACACCCCTTTTCAGACTGTTGTCAAGATTTGTTGTGCTAAGCATTATTTTGTCCTCACGTTGCCACATTGCTTCTGATGTTCGCCATGTAGTAGAATCAAGTGGGACTATGGAATATCCATTTCAAACATTTTGTCGGGATTTAAGTTGGCTTATAACGCTGTGGATTATTGTGTTGGCGCACTGTCGTGTTGCGTTTGATGTTGTGTGTGCAGTCCAAAATCTAAAAGCACCAGCGGTTCACTATTCGCCACCAAAGTACTCAATTGTGGGCAGAAGGTAAAATCGGCAAATCAATTGCGCGAAATAAAACTTGTCCTACAAGTATATACAATATACATATATAGCCCTCTTCCGGCTGGGTTTTTATGTTATCGTTTCATTACCGGTTGAACATTAGACGACCAGGAACAACGAAAGAAGAATTGAAGCAGCCTTTTTTCAGACGAGACGATGAGTCAGCCAATTCAGTTCTGGTCGCACAGTAAGTGATAAAGCAATCAAAAGCCTTGCATCAGAAGAAACTCTAACCTATCTAAAAGAGATCGGCCCAAATCCGTGGAAGAATGTGATTGTCTTCGAGGAGCTCGGAATACCATACGCAACAGAATATCTAGATTTTGGCAATGATACGGGAGGGGTGGAGCATCCCAGCTTCCTAAAGAAAAATGCTGCAGGCCGTGTCCCACTAATCCACGATCCTGCAACAGGTAAGCAACTGGAAGCGTAAACAGCAGAAACGAACAAATAGAAATTGACGCCATGAGATGAAGGCATGATCTTAACGGAATCTAACGTCATCAACCATTACCTATTGGATCAATATGACAAGAACAATATACTTTCTCCAGCTACAGAACAAGATAAATACCTGGTGGACAAATACCTCGGCTTTCAAAGCAGCACACAGGCACCGTTTTATGCGCAGGTCAGTCCCCCCGCTCCGCCCCCCATTTTTGTTGGATTTGCATGGCTTACATTTATCCAGTCTCTTCAGATGAGAAACAAGAAAAATTTCGATGGGGTAGCTCACTTTCAACATCTTGTTAAAAGAACGCTGCGAACTGTTGATGATGAGCTGCGGGGAAAAGAGTTCCTTGTAGGCGATAAATGCACTCTCGCGGATTTGGCTTTCATCCCGTGGGATCTCATGTTAGATGTTGTACTTCAAGGAGACGCCGAAGCCGCATCCGCGCCAACGACAGGAAGCAATTGTTTCCCAACTGGTACAATTGGCACATGAAGATGATTCAGAGAGAAGCTGTGCAAAAAATGATGAAGCTAAAGGAAGAAGTAAATTCGAACTAACACGAGTAAAGTTAAGCTGGCCAGCTTAACTCGACATCTTGACCATGATATTAGTTATCATAGAAGTTGTTTTCTTAGTGTTCGGCATGTGCGAATAACAACTGAAATTGAATAAAGGTCTTGCTTTGTTCCAGTCGTTGTGCAGTAAAACTTATGTGCGCCGTAGTGATCAAGAGGCGTTCGCACATGTATTATTTTATCTGGCATCATCACCTCATCCAAAAAGAGCTACTTGAAGGGAGTTTCAAATAGAGTCTTCCTATTTGAACAGATAAAAATTCCTATTTAAACAGATGTGGCCTGTGCGCTGCGCTAAATGGCGCTAAATGGCCCGTGCACCCAGAATTTCCAAAACCACCTCCAGCTTCAATAATAGAAATAACTATTTTAATAAATTAAAATAAATATTACAAAAATATTAGCATTTAATTTATAAGCTAATTTTATATCTTATATTTTTTTAATTTATTTTAAAGCGCAGTTTAAGCTTAAATCTATAATAGATTTTAGTATAAGATTTCTCTAAGTATATAGTATAAAAATATATGCACTTTGTATTTTATTATTATTTATATAAGTAAAATTTTAATTTTTAAATTTTATATAAATATCTTTATTAACTACTTAAAGATATCTACTTAAAATTCTTAGTTTAAAATTTTAAAAATATAGTATAAAATAATAATAATAAAATATTTTAAAAATTTTTATAGCTTTATTATAGCTTTATTATATATATATAAGTATATAAATATTTTTAAATATTTTTTTTTATTTTTTTATTACGTTTTTTAACTACTTAAACTTATGGTAAAAGTTGAAAGTGTCAGACCCACAGGATATGTCTGTTCAAATAGGAATTTTTATCTGTTCAAATAGGAAGACTCTTCAAATAAATTGATAGTAAAATTGGGGTATCATTTCTATTCCAAGATATTTATGGCGATATTGTAACTTCTAGAGTGACAGGATCATTGAAGCGTTTCATGGACAGGAGCCGCCGACGGAGAGAAAGAGGTATCGGATGTCAGCCGCCGTGGCGAGATGCTTATACAGCTTACAGCTTTTACCACGATTGCAAATCTCTCGCCATTTCCTTAAACTGAGATGATGGACGGACGTTCATAGAATTGCTAAACCAGATGCGCATACCATCAAAAACGCCGTCACCCAAAGTGTAGGCGCAGAATTGAGACCAGCAGCATTAGAATGACCATCGTCCCCCTTGTCTCCGTTTCCTCCCTTGTTTGAAGCATTCGGATCTCGGCTGCCATCGGTAATGTTGCTGGCACGCAAGCAGCGGAGGGCTGACGTGGTAGTGGTCATATTATCTGGCGTGTTGGATGTGTGACTCCATGTGAGGATGACAGGCCAGATGTATCTAACGGCAGAATCGTACTCTGTTTGGTTATTCTCGGACGCTGGGGCTGAGCCGGCTGTGAAAAAGCGACCGTCGGTGATGAGTTTCTCGTTAAATACTTTGGCGCGTCAGCTCTCTTTCCCTCTTGCACCATGTTTGTTTCGGTATATATAATATGTAGATACCAGTTCCCTCAACTTACCAAACGAAGTCATTTGGAAGATTTGATCTCCAGACGGGCCTAGCCAGTCGTTGCAAGAGTCTGGTAGGGGGGCTGAACCACAATCAGAGAATCCACCTTGGGCGGCGGCCTGTAGGTCTCTCTGACACTGCTGCGATAAAAAGTCACACTTCCCGCCTTTGGTCGCATCGTCCTGGTTGTCTGCTATCACGTTGTCTTTGAGACCAAGCATGACGTAGCCGCACATCTTGTTCCCTTTTGCAATTTTGGAAACTTCTGTTTTCTCCACATTACTGAGACTCATGGAGATGAACTGGGTGAAATCATTCTTCTCGGCTGCGCTGAGGCTTGTGTCATTAGAACCATTGAGCGGGATGTTGGCCTGAACTGAGATGTCGATGTTCCAGTTATGCCCATCGCCTTGTACAGATGGATTTGACGAAGATAAATTGAATCCCGGGATGGTAAACGAGCCAGTGGCATTGGCTTGCGATAGAGGCCGAAATGAACTGTCTGGGAGACCGAATGGCGCATCATTACCAATAATTAGATCTCCTCCTGTGCCAATGTCCGCCACAACCAGCGGTACCAGACTCGCGATATAAGCCACTTGGCGTAGGATGGCCATTTTTGCATGCGTTGTGTGGGTATGGTATATATTTGTGGTAGAAGTAGTATAGTTAACGAAGGCTAATAAGCATAGGTTGAAGGTTAGGCATGATGCTGCTTTATAGTTATAAAAAATGAATGGAGGATGCTCGGCGGTGTAATGGAGCACGATACTAGACAAATTATCAGTCCTACTAGTATACCGGAAATAGCATCTGCCTATCTCCTCGGTGTTAATTCTCTTGGGGCCAATTCGTGTATATTAATCGGATCTGTACGAAATTGACAACAATCGGCCTCGCCAGTAAGCACCAAAATCAGCCCAGGGCTAAATCGCCTCAAAACACCAGCCCCCAGGAACAAGCTAATGCAGGACCGACCAACACCTTTACTATTTAGTGCCATTCTTCGCCACACAAGGGATGTCAGCAGACACCACACAGGAGGCTGACGCTGGGGCTCTTGGCACTTTTGTACAAGGCAATCCTTGAGACAATTAAGACAAAAATAAAAGTAGTCCCTGTTCTCCCACCATACTGTTACAACTCGCTCAGAAAACTTACGGGGCGCAAAGGGGATGATGACCTTTGCCAGCAGGTTCCCGGGAATCATTTAAAACTGCACCTGGATGCCAACAGCCAACCGCGACTAATATTGACACAAGCTCTGAATAGCTGCGATTAGATATCCTATAAGAACCAGGTAAAAATCAAGGTGGTAATGTGTTTTACTGAACCAATGCTTCTTGCAGCAATTAACACAAAGCATAACTTGGTATTGATGCAATGTACCAAGACCAACGGCACCTCTTAATTATTTGATGGCAGCCCCGCTGTCTAGCTAGGCCGGTCTTGATGGAAACGGAGAATGCCGACGGGGCTCTCTTTATCTCAGGCTGCTATCGGTGTAGCCCCTAATTTTGAGTTGATGTTAGAGTTGTTCCAAAGAGAGCATAAGGAGAAGAGCGACACCTGTGGATAAATGTGTACGTAACGCCTGAATAATTGAAAGCACATCATTTCCTCAATGCAAATGTAATAAGTTAATAAGCAGAATCTTCTGTGATTCACAATCCCGGCTTAAGTCTGCATTTCTTATTTCCACATGGTCTGGGAGGGGTTTTTTTTTTTTTTTGAGCTATAAATTATTATCAATGAATCCATCTCCAATGCATTAAATATTGTGGACCTATTGTACCCCGAGAAGCGTTGGATATCTCGAAGCTGCTACCATCTATCTTGGAAGTGGAATACACTGTCGATATAACATTCGCAATTAGTCTTCGACTCATGGCTGGCACAACTGCGGTAATTAAACCCATTGGAGACGTTCCGTCAATATACTCGATAATGTGTATAAGAAATTTATCGAAGTAGGGTAAGCTATCCACTTCACTCTTCATGGCGGGCATCCTATGCCATGCCTACCCAGATCGACATCTGCAGCTAAGCATAAGACGTATGACGTAGGTGGTAAATAAGTGGTCGCAGAGAACAACTAATACATAATTCATGTGCTATATATACATCATCTGTGCCTAGCTAGCTGTTCTAAGCAATTAGCAAATGCCACACTCTTGTTAGTCCGCTATATATTGCTGTCGTTGATGGTGTTGCTCTCGAACTGGTAGCAGACTAAGTGGCTGTACCAAGGGACGGCTTCACCCTCAAAGTACTAGCGAGACTGCAGCTTATTAATTTGAGTCATGTTTGAGCGAGATCCTGCCGCTAATCAAAACTATGTAATGGATGTCGGTTCTGACAGCATCATATCGCGTCCAAACAACATTGGGTAAGGCGGACGGGCACCACCTGTTTCAGACCATACTCGTGGTTCTAATTTTCCATGACCTAACAATAGGATACTGTGAATCATTCTTTTGCGCTTGTATGCGGAGCATCATGATACGCAGTTTCGACGAAGGGGTAGGCCAACAGGGGTGAGAGTTAGAATTAATTAATGTGGTTTTCGAGGCCAGCATTCCACTCCTCTACAATTTATTAATAACCTCAATGTGGCCAATTCTGCTGACATCGAGAGAACGAGGATAATTCTCCTTCATTCGATTGAGCAAGCCTATTTCTACAAATGACAGAATAGTCTAGAGACATGACCAGTTCAGTATAGCACACCCCAACCCAAGTTTGCAACTGTCGAGAATAGTCGGGTGACAAATTTCCGCCCCAGAGACGATAAACCACATAAATGAGATGAAATAGACTACACCTGCAGGAATCATACTAAGATCAAACTTGCGAATATGAGATGTCCATTAGAGTGCTACCGAAAATGATACTACGCCGTTGATGGCTCTTCGTCCCCTTCAGTCAACATGCTAGACATTTAATGAGTACTAGGAACATGGAGTAAATGACTTGACTTGTACACTACATACATGACTACGAAGTCTTGAAAGACTAGAAATAAATCTTCGTACTCTCTAACCTTACCCTTTGATGAGTTGTATTGTGAGACTCATTAGCTGATGCGTCAAGTATACTCACGAGACTGTATATATCCGAGCCGCCTAGAGTAGCATTGAATGTTGATTGGTTCAAAAAGTATAAGCGAGTTGACTTGTTACCTGTTAGTTTTATTGCAAGAAAAGTTGTCGCAGGGAATGATGCTAGAGAAATCGGCATTTAGTAATATTGCTCACAAAACACTTTATGAGCAACGGATTTCCAGAGATGTGAGTAAGCATAGCAAATTCTGTCATGCTTCCAATTGAAAATGGTGTGTCATAGCCACACGGCTTGGGCGCTTCAGTTCGCATCAGTTCGCATCGGCGTAGCCACTGGTGCACATTGCGAGCAACAGACAAGGCGGGGCAAAACAGTGTGCGTCGGCTTCACGTCAAGTCTAGATGGCGAGCAACACGACAACTGGGCAACTAATGATAATAACCGAGTGATTCGGTTACTCACAAGTGGTGTCCTATTGAGCAGTGGCGTGTTATTCGATACTTACTTTACACTGTGTTGCAATGGAATCCACGAGCTCGTAATGTTTGCAACGGTGGTGAGAAGGTTCGGCATGATAAATCATAATGACTCCGTAGTGTTCCGCGGTTTATTCTAGATATTTAAGGGCCTTTGCTGCCGTAGATTGCTGTTCAGCCTGGCAACAGTGAACAAACATATCGCACACGACCATCAATCCATTAAGCAATAATTCAAGGATAACCGCACACTTCAACTCCATCATAATGGTTTATCCGGCCATCGAAGTTACTGTTGTCACAGTTGGGAATCGCACGATTGAAGATGAAACAACGGAAGATGGACAAAAGTACCAGAAAGCGTTCCATGCCGCAGCTACAACTATTCCTGGCTGCTCTCGCGGTTGCTGGGGCAGAAGTGATAAGTATCCAGATAAAGTGATTCATTTTATCGGTACGTTTTCCATTTTGAAAGGAAATGAAAGACCTGCGTTAGAGAGTCGTCTAATTATTCTCAACCATATTACCAGACTACGACACGCGCAAACAACACGATATTCACAAAACCCTCATCAATGGACCTACACCACCGATTCTTCTAGATGTTCAAAGCGATGAGACTGTTTATGTTATTCATCCAAACACGAATGATCGCACCAAGGTGTACTATGCTCCATACACTACCGTCACCTTCTTCTGGGGAATTGATGAAGAAAAATGGACCGATGTTGCACCGGAATTCTTTGCCGCAGTCGCTAAATCGGATAGCTGCACTGGATATATCTGGGGTGAGGTGGACAAGCCTATTCTTGCCGACTTTAATGGATATGCATCGTTAGGCAGTGGAAAGTGTGGGATCTTAATTACCGGCTGGCGCAGTAAAGCTCAGCACGACCGAGAGACGAAGGGTCAGCGTGTCACCAAGGCTTGGGACGCAGTACAAAAGGTTTGTGCAAAGGCAGACGACTGGGGTACCAGCTTGAGGATTACCGAAAACACGGGTCATATTCACCGATGGACTACGCCTTTGCCTCTGAAAGACCGTTCTGACTGGCTTCCTGCGGCTGGACTGATTTAACTTAGGCGATGTAGCTATCGCGATGCATACAATTGGACTGAAAGCACATAGGAAAATACAACGGATTATCTGTATGTAACGACGGTTGAATGAGAACAGAGAAGGCTCAAATTACCGCAGAATGTATTAGTCAGGAACAAAAGAATTTGAACTGCTATCGAGAAAAATTGCTCAAGATCCCTTTGACTCGCGTAGTGTGAGTGCGATAATGCACGTGAAGCAAACTAGAGGTACTCCGTAAAAAGAATGCAAGCACAGTCAAGCTCCAAATGCAACAACGCAATACAATATCGTGAAAGCCATCACAGCCTAAAGGCTCCAGTTGCCCAATCTCTATGGTAAAGACAGCAGATTACAGGCTGTATAATCGAGCTACATACTTGATCCCAGAATGACAAAGTGCCAAAACCTGATCTAGATATGGATTGAACGTTCTATGTCATACAATTCATGTATATCTCAAACATGTTGCAGATAATAAACGCCGGTATGACAGGTTTATATCTTACCATCAACCAAGTTGGCGTATGGAAAGTTTATGTAGTATAGATCGTGGCTGAATGGGGGTTATGTAAGATGAGAAACTTGGGTATACGAGTTTTAAAGAGGATGCAATATATGTATCTGTATCTAAATAGTCTATTCTCTCCGCTCAATATCTGGATAATACTGAGGCGCTTCATGTCGGTTGTACATGCCATAATCTCTTATGACTCTTCCACCCCTGTATCTGAAATCGTTTTTCTCTTCACACCCTTTGAGAAATTCCGATGCAGCATTTGCAGTTGTAAACGACAGATAGGCTATAATATCGCCTGGGTCAAGCACAGCATCAAAAACATCCCATGACACTAGGTCTTTGATCTTGTTTGATTCCAGACGAAAATAGTCGAGGACTTCCTCGGGATTTGGGTTCTGTAGCCCCGTTTTGTTCATGCTAATCAGCACAACGGCCTCCGCGTCACCCGCTCGTGTGATGTCCAGCCTCTGTTCATGTATTCCATATCCTTCAGGTATGTGCGTGTCTGCTGTAATTTCGCATATTCTCAATCGATAGTCGAGAAATACTTCGTTTCTACCCTTCTCTTGAGCTCCGTGGTGGCGGCCCTGAGTTCTCCATCTAACTAGTGACTTTTCATCTCTCCAAGTAGAAAGTGACAAGACCCATCCAGGTTTAGTTACTGAGCCGTATCTTATATTATCGATGAAACCGTCTATTTTCAGTAGTTCGGGCCTGAGAGCTCTCCCAATGTCAAGGTAGAGGGCCTTTGTCTCCAATGAGGGGTGGACTTCAAAGAGTACTGTGAACATGGCGCAGTTGGTGAATGCCGGGACGACTTTTGAGCTTCTTTGTGTCAAACTGCCGAAATGTTTTGTGAATTCTTTGCTTAACTTAAACAAATATTAAGAATAAGAATGGAAAGTGCTTGAGTGTTAATATTTTTTTCAGGTCTCATGAAGTATGAAATAACAAAGTCTGGGTGGATTAATAAATGCCCCCTGCGGATTGGTGAACTTTTCCCCCGCCGCCCAAAAATTACTGATATTCTTGAGTGGGGGCGGGGGCGATCGCATTGTGTGTGAAGTGCATATTATCGTTGCTTTCGATATTGCTAGCTTGTCCGTTAACTAGACGCCACCTTTCTTGCTTAGTCCCGTGTTGCTTTGGATATGAAAGCTCACCCATGACATGGTCGCTTTATCCATTATCCGAAGCATAGCATTTTGACGTCATGCCTTCTTGTCATGCTCATTGGGATTTACTCGCAAAGATTTCAAAAATATATAAACTCACGTACTATATATTACACATGATCATGAGCAGCAATGAGAATAGACAGTTCCCTACTGACATTTTGTGAGAGAGATCAACGACACATTTTATAATCATGTCTCTAAAGCATATTTTCACCAAAAATGCGCCAGGAGCGCCAATCCCAGGGCTGGTATAATCACCATTCTCTTTATATACATTCTCACACCTTCATTTCGGTGTTCCTGGTGTTGAGTAATAATTCGCTAACCGGCGCTGTCATAGTTCTCTCAAGGTGTGAGAACAGGTCCATTCTTATGGACGCAGGGTACTCCAGGGGCCCTTCCAGATGGTACCATGGTTCAAGGGACAGTGCGCATCCCACATAATCTCAATCTCACTTCAAAAATTCATGCTGATACAAGTAATTGACTACAGATTCAAAACCGTACAAGACAAATAATCAAGAACCTTGAAGCGGTTCTGGCCGCTGAAGAGATGTCATTGAAGGATGTGGTGAAAGCAACCATTTACATAAAGAACTTTGATGAGAATTTCCCTTTGGTCAACCAGGTTAGTCAAATTACAGGCAATGTGGCGCATAAGTCGCTAAACGAATAGCAGGTATGGGAAGAGATGATGCCTGAGCCACGCCCTACTCGAACGTCATTAGGTGTCGCTCAATTGCCCGCCGGTGGAACCGATGTCGAGATCGAATTTGTGGCATATAAAGCGTAACTCAAGATGTTCTTTGTAGAATCAAGTGTATTCTGGAAGTTATAAGAGTAGTGCATTATAATGTTATTCTCCAGTCTATGCTCGATCTAGGTATAGTACGAGAGTACATCGTACGCTTGAATAGAATGTTGAAATTGCAAAAAGGCCGAAAGCCAGAGGGCTTTTGAGGCTTATATATCATTCATTTCAACATAGAAGTATACTTTCAACAGACCGGGTAAATTGACTTTGGGTGAAGTAGTTGTCGCACCGGTATTGGTTAGTGCTCTACTATTTGTATCAAATCTATCTGTTGTGGTTGGCACACTTCAGCTGTTGCATTAGTGTCGTGGGTATGATCAGAGCTGCATGAATATCTACCGGAAACTGGAATTGTGAGATGCAGAAGGTCGACTAAGCGAACGAGCGATTGATTCATGCTATTCCAATTGCACGCATGCCTTGTTCCTTAACCAAGCTCTGGATGACGAGGAGAGGGCACCTATCAGACACCTATGAATGTCTCCTTGCATCAAACGATCATAAAATTATGTAAAATACGAAAGATCGACCGATACAATTGAAAAGGATCATATAGCTGCGCAATAGACGAACAATGAATTCCAGATGTGATATTTGGCAAGCTAATGTTGAATAACTGCGTGAACTATCTACTACAGCGCGGTTCTTATTGACAATTGTCTTGGCACGTTGACCAATAACTAGAAAGCGAGAGACTCAATGCCATTTTTGTGGATAAACTGGAAAATCGATCAAGTCATGGCCTTTCGAAGAGTAACCAGAAACATATCGATCACCGAATGGTTGCATCCAATTGTCTAATATGTATATTAGTATTTACTCCAATGTCAACATTCATCCTGCTGTCTTACCGTAAGTTGTATTTGGCTTGTTCATGCAAAGATGAATAATAGATTCGTTGAAATTCGTGCTAAAATTGGTTCGGGGGAATTCGGCGATCAACGTGTTCCAAGAGGACTGTATTATCGGAAAAGCTGGCGGCCCCTCGAAATCTGCCACCGCTCCGGTACTCACAAGCTGTACCTCGAGTTCTTTGTAATCTGCAATGGTAAATGTGGCATGCAGCGCAATAGAATCCCACAGCAGTTGCAATCTGTGACTATCCCAAGTTTGACCTATCTCGTGCTCCTCGACAAATTGTCTGGCAGCAAAGGCGCCATCGACTTCAAACCGTCGATCTGAGCTAACAATAGGAGAATTCGCAGTCGGGTCTAACCCTATGTCATGAAGAAGCGAGGCAATGGCATGCACTTCAAGGTCAACAGTGCTGCGGAGTGTCTCGTTGGCGTTGATGATGACCGCAGAAATCAGCCAAGATCTCATGACATGGTTGTATATGGAATCAAGCATGTGTTGGCGAGCAAAAGCTTGTGCATCGCGGACGAGAGGGGTGTCAATAACAGTGATACCTGCAATCGTTGTTGTATTCTGAGATGTGGCCTCAGAGACAGGCAACGTTTGACCACCAGTGAATAATAGACTACCATAAAGTAGTAAAGAAGCTGTCAACGCGTTTTTGCGAATGGCACCCATCTTTTGGGGACTTTTTCGGAAACTTTGTAAAAATTGGGCACCTGAAACTGTTGGTTTCTAGTAGAAAGTGAAAAGCGGTGTTGAGTTGGATAGACAGAAGATAGCATCACAGCAACATATCAGCTTCTATATATACCCAGTGAACATCCATGTAAGGAGATGTTTTGTATCATGATTTAAGAAATTATAAATCAGCACTTAATGCTCCTACGCTCAATGCTTCCATTGTAACTGATTGATTCCATATTTCGATTAATAATTTAAGAGATGCTCAGGCACAGAGTTTGCATAGATGGTGTTTTTTGATGCAAGAAATGCAAGAACCCATTTCACTCAAGCCCCGGATTATTCTGCGAGCGCCTCTAACATGGTTAGAGAGTATATGCAGCCAGGGTACAAATTTCCTAATCTGGATTATATACTTAGACGCAGCTATAACGTCTAAGAATGATGAGTATTTTTAAATAACTTACTTTAGAATCCATATTCCTCAATAGTATATTTTAAGAGTCGTCTTAATGAGCATCTCAGCCTTTGTACCAGATTTGAAGAAATTCCGAAATGACTCATCTTAAGGTTGATACTCACCGAACTTTGACGGAGCGGAATATAAAGTTATAAAGGCGCATGTAAACTCCGTTGTTCATAAAAACTCAGTAATGATTCGGAAAGTACTTCAAATACTCCGTAGAGTGTATTAAGTGTGTGACACAAGAGCAACTCGTCTCATTACAACAACGCAATCTGAAATGATGGCTAACAGTTCCAAAGCCATTTTGCTAGGGAATAACGCGCATAATTAACTCTAGGCCAGTGACCTGTTCCTTGCTTACCACTGATGTTATGGCGATTACTACAATAGTACAGTAGCTAAGACATTGAGTCTAGGCATCACAAAGCGACCATTTTTGCAAGACTTGGTTTATTTCCTCGATGAGATTGCAGTGCTGCATGATAGCTTCAATCATGCATTGGCCACTGTCCACCTATGCGAGAGATTATAGATGATCTCTTCCTGCAGAACGCGTCGCGGTTGTCATGACTAAGCTGTTTATAGGATGTACTCACCTAGTCTGAGAACTCTCAATTATTATAAGTCTTACATAGAGATGAAGTCCCTAAGTCCAACTGCCGAGAGGACGTTTCCAATTGCTGTAATCTAGGGTAGTGAGATTTTCATCGGACTTAATGATGAGCAGTAAAGTAATGCGGGAATTTCTGCTGGGATAATAATAATGTACGTGAGTTGTTGAACAAATTCATTTTTATGTAAGCATAAAATTGGCATTTTGAAGCTATTCAAGAGCTTAGAGTTTGCAGTTGGATGAATATCGTGACCGTAAGTTATAATGAATACTACCTATGTACGAAATGGAGTAGTCACTTGGTGCAGGATTCTGAATGCTCACGAAGCCCCGGAAATACTGAACTGGAACCCGCACAACCGTACTAACTTGGTGAGAGATGCGGTTACTTTTTCTTTCGGAGTATCTCAGACATGGTTCAGAGGCCAAACAACACTCTTCGCCTATGATGGCGCCGAAGCGCCCTGCGCGGGTACCATCAACACTACTTATTCAAAACTTATGTGGAGCAATGGCGCGTAGTTGTCGCAGGGCGGCTTCCGAGTGAACCAATCATCTAGGTCTAGACGACTACCCGCAATTTTTGGAGAAATTGACACAAACTCCTTTTCGTGTTGGCGGGCTTACCTCGGAAGCGGACCTAGTAAGACCTTCACGCTTCGAATAGCAAAACCATCAGTGAAATACTGATTAGTCGACAGCTCCACAGAGAAGACATGTAAAGGATGTATTATGTTGTACTGAAGCGTCATTGGGTCACTATTGCTGCCTAATCATTTCTAAGCCCCCCACCGAGTAGGTTTATAAGGAGTGGTCAGATCAGGTCAGAGAATTGGAGAACGCGAGTCTGATAATAACACCAGCAACTAGCATAATGCCCGGCCAATGGAAACAGTTCATCAAATCGGTTCATGATGATGATTGGACACACGTTACGGACAAAGCAGAAAGGAAACGAATACAAAATAGACTTGCTCAAAGAGCCCATAGTTCGTAGATACTGCTGCCTCCAATAACCTCTTGATACCCTAGCTAAAATTAGAAACATTTAGGATCCAAGTATGGACGACGAAGAAAGTCCAGAGCAAAAGAGAG
The DNA here is from genome assembly GCF_003025095.1 of Trichoderma harzianum CBS 226.95. NCBI lineage: Eukaryota > Fungi > Ascomycota > Sordariomycetes > Hypocreales > Hypocreaceae > Trichoderma > Trichoderma harzianum. The sequence continues at coordinate 75,615 of NW_020209250.1, read as the reverse complement.
TGCAGGAACTTCAAAATCGAAAGAAGACGAAGCGGTTCCACATTCTCATAGTGAATCTACCCAAGAGCTCCAATTGAAAGCGAGTACTTCCGAAGAAGGCCCAAAATCCGTTAACAGAAAAGTATTGCCTGTTTCCGCCTCCTTGCCCACGCATACTCTGATCTCAGCTATCTATGGCAACAACTTGGAAACAAGAGATTGCCATCAATTCGTTACGTATGGTTCACCTTCCCATTAACACGGCTCTACCGTCTCATTCTGGAGTGCTAAGAGTGACTAGAATCCAAGAAGACGGAAATCACAGCGTCATACCCATATCGTTACTGAAAACAGATCTAGTTATCAGTCTTCAGGGAATGGCGACTCTGGCAGCTCTATTGACTAACAGATATATTCTTGCTATTGATTGTAGCCGACTTGTTCCTGCCATTCATATCCAAACCTCTACTCCCACTCCTCCTGCACTCACGCCGACAGCACTTCAAGCTTGCAAACCCCACCTCCCCTTTATTGACTTCCTTCCATTCCCGCAGTTTCGAGACAACCTTCTACGCGCCGGAGATGTAATTGACTCTTACGAGTTCTGGGATGATATGGTGTCAGGCAAGTTGAAGGTCTGGGGGAAGACTCCCTGGGACCGGAGAGGCTGGGAAATGCAAGAAGACTTTGCGACAAAGTGGAGCTGGGTGGTGGCAGATGATATCTTAGAGGAAACAAATTTTTGGAGGGTATCGAGAGGCGAGGAACCTCTGCTGCCGCACTTACTACAGGGACCATAAATGACCAGTCCATTAAAGAATTTGCATGTTTCTCAAGTAGCCGATAATAATAAGCCAAGAATCAAGTTCTGAGTCGTCGCATAACGGCAGTACTAGTCCTAGCTTGTAGGTGGAACGCATCATTAGCAGTGTAACGCATTTTATTCAGATTTATGGCTACTGTGCGGAATATATATCCGTTGAGAGATGTGTTCTTTCCAGTTTTTTGCGCTATAGTTTGAGGGACAACCCGCGTCAAAGTGCTGAGTGTTGCATCTAGGTCCGAGCGAGTGTTTGCTCATACTATGTACAAAGTGCTGCCAATACAATCGGCTGGTATTCCGACCCCTCATCTGACTGCATTAATAATGCCACTGATGTTACACTACCTGCATATTAGTCTGACCATTCTGACCACGACCGGACCTGGAGATAAGCTTCCAGGAACGAAAGCTAGCAATTCCAACTATGGGATCCGCCAAAGGTATGATTTGTAAATATTGTCATTGTGGAGGGATCAAGTAAAAGAAACCTCAATGGATTGCATTGCATTACCTTTGACCGCGGACAACGTTATTGTAACGAGAAGCCGGGTCAGAGAGCGGCTGGATTTATAATCTCTCGGTTCAGTATATAAGTTTCTGTGCCCAGCAGTGCAACTGTAGAGCTCAACCATCACCACCAATCTATTCGATATTCATCTCTTGGCACCATTCCTTAGTGCCAGAAATTATCCCCATCATGTCAAACAATCCAAAATGGCTGAGCGCGCCGCCATCGGCCCACACAGTTACGGTTCGCCTTATAGAAGAGGTTGGTTTGATGTCGCTTCCGTCGGCGTTGTTCTTGGACCCAGTGTCTGAAGGCCATGAAGTTATGAACGGAGGTGACTTGGCTTTTTTGGTCGAAAACAAGAACTTGGGGAAAATGGCTGTTTTCGATTTGGGTGTCCGAAAGGATTGGTGGAACCTACCACCAAAAGTTCGAGATCCGCTTGCCTTTTGTGTTGGCGTTAAAGTGGAAAAGGATGTTCCTGAAGTACTGAAAGACAGCAGTATATCATTGAATGATATAAACGATGTCATCTGGAGCCACTCTCACCTTGATCATAGAGGTGATGTGTCACTATTTCCGCCTAGCACTACTGTTAACTACGGAAAAGAGGTGGCAGCTCTAAAGCCTGATGTCACTGGCGAGGCAGAAGCCGTCTTTCTCGCATCGGATTTCGCTGGACGCCGTAATAACGAGATCGATTTCAGCAAATCCACCTTCAAAATCGGAGGTTTTCCGGCGCTTGATTTCTATGGTGATGGATCCTTCTACTTGCTGGACACCCCGGGCCATGACCACGGCCACCTGAGTGCCCTGGCCAGAGCTACTAGTATAGCGGCCGGACATGCTAAAGATACATTCATCCTCTTAGCTGGAGATGCATGCCATTTCTGCGGTGTGCTACGACCAAATGCTTCACACCCGTTTCCAAGTCGCAATTTTCCCGACTCCAGCATTGGGCTTTCCGCTTCTGAGAGCCCAGAGACGTTGCTGCAAAGGCACCCTCAGTTCCCGCAATCTTCTGATGCAGTAAATGAAGCATCGCGCGTAACGCCATGGTACGGTGTTGCGACGGGCCAGCTCTCCACATTCGTCGACCCTATACTTGGTCAAAATACTGCTAATCAGATAAGAGAGGCATTCGACGAAATGGACAACGTCTTTGTGGCAGTGTGCCATGATCTTGGCCTACTAGTCCAAGACAACGGAAAGCCTGTGTTGCCCTCGTTAAACAAAGCCCCACAACAAGATCTCAACAGCTGGTACGAGAAAGGTTGGAAGGATAAGGTGTACTGGACCTGGGCCAATGAATTGGGTAAAAAGGATGAACATGGAAGAGTGCAGCCGCAAGAGCCAGCGGTGGTTGGATTCTGGATGAATGGGAAGCGATACGAAAAGGCACAAGATGTATTCGAAGAAGCGCGCAAAAATTGAGGCAGTCTGAAGGCATAGAATTCAACCTAGCTTGGCTTTTTTTACCACCAAAATCTGAGCGAGTTTGCACTATTGTCAGTGGGGGAAAACAAGTACTACAGAGCTCTTACAGCGCCAGCAGCTGTAGACATGAGAGCGGGACGAACCATTGGATGCTTATAGACAGCCCTGCGCTATCCATTCCTTATTACATGTTTCCACCTCAATAGAAACAAAAACAATCAGTGCCCCATAAAATAATACGGTTTACACTACAAATACCGTGTTTCTATACTATGCTTCACGATCAGACTCTTGGACATGTATGCGATCCGTCTCTTTGCATTGGAGGGCGGCGATTGACATGCATGCTACATGATCGCCGCCAATAGCCATATTGAGAAATATCTCTACATGGAGAATAATGTGGCCTATACAACGTATGGAGGACGAAAGGTTTCGTGTATTGTGTATGATGCGTTTTTTCAGGCTGGTCAATTGGCAGAGTTCTATAAGATTTTAGGAAGAGCAAGCCGGATATCTGGCTGTAGTACATAGTTAAGCCCTCTTCTTTACGAACAACATGACACCATGAATGGTCCCTCTCATCCTTTCTTTCCCTTCTTCCACACCACTTTCTCGTAGCACACGTTCGATTTTTCTCCGGAGAATTCTCACAACATCATTCTCCGTACCAACGGCTTCCGGGTGAGCTTGGCGCCATCGCGTCGGGGGACTACCGCTTCCGACGATCTTCTCAAATGTGTCCAAATCCACCTCAGATTCCCCTACAACAAATTTCTCTCCTGCTGGCCAATCTTTTCGTACGAAACTCTCCTTGTCAAATGCTTCGACTGGTTGCGCGATTGACCATGGTAAACCGAGATCCGCATATCCACTGCGCACCATGTAATTGCCCGGCACGTGGTACGGCTTCAGATAAGTTTCTGTATGCTCATCAAAAATGGCCTGAAGTGCAGCAGCATTTGGCATGGATGGGTGAACGCGAATTTCACCACTCGTCCATAGCGCAACTGTGCCACCAGGTTTGAGGATGCGGGCGGCTGCTAGCCAGAACTGTGGCATGTCAAACCAATGGGCAGCGTTTGCCGCTGTTATGAGATCGACGCTTGAATCGCTGATGGGTGTTGCCAAATGTGCACCAAGATCTTCTGCTGTTGATATCTCAAACCGAATAGGCTGCGATGCGGAGGAAACGCCGCCAAAGCTACGGGCGGTTGCAACCATACCCTGTGAGGGGTCGAGTCCAATGGCATTGGCAAAGTACGGAGCAAGTCCTCGTGTAGCCGAGCCAGGACCACACCCAACATCAACAACGGTGTCGAATTGACCTCCTGTTGACTTGTGGTGATTTATAATTGCATGATATACACCAGGATCATAATCGGGGCGGGCATGAGCGTAGGCTATGCCTTGGTTCTGGTCATACGAACTGAATGTTGTTTCAGTTACTGGGAGCGCAGGCTGAGCATCGGATAGTTGAGAAGACATGATTGATTGTGGGTTGATACGACATGAAAGCAGAGCAGGTTAACGAGTTTAAAGAAGATTGAATATCCCATTTGTCGATGGTTATTGATGAAGCGATGGTTCCTTGTGAAATATATATGTTGCGAAATCCGGAGTAGGTAGGTCGGGGTTCGCGAAATCCGATCAGAGCTTACGCATTTATGTGGGCAGATCGCCATACAAGCACGTATTAGGTCCGTACGGAACGATCCTTCGAGATAGCTATATTCCGTATCTCCTTTGTCAGGAGTACTTGCTTAAAGGAAGGGGCATACGGAATACGGAGTGAATGGACTCCGTGCTCCGTACGCCCATCCGAAATACTAGCGTGCTAGTGAGGAGCTCCTCGTAGGCTGCCTAATGGCTTGAATCAGGCAGCCTTCAAAGGTAAATCGTAAAGAATGCACATCAAGAGATAACATTCTTGTTTGTCAAGTCATTCAATCAAACGCGATTATCGATATATAGAACTTACTTGCAAAGTCTTCATCTGTCATAAATACTAGGGTTGCTTACAGCGACGTTCATTATGGTCGCACCGGGCCTCTCAGCCGACATTCTTTGACTTCAATTTACCAAGGACCAGGCCTGGTATTTACGCAGAGGAAATGAGCATGTCGGCATACCCAGAAAGAGTAGCAAGATGACGGCACCAATGGAATTCTACCATCTGCTTATGGAATTGAATATACACAGAATGTCAATTTTGTATCTTCATTCTTCTTAATCAGCATCTAAACTTACAACTTGGCTGCGGTGAGTGGCTTAGTTACACCATCTGTCCAGAGGGTCAATCACCGAGGCCCCAGATTAATTCTAATCCTAAATGGGCATCGCTCCCTATTAACAGCTTACTCAATGCTTCCATTGCCGAGGTTGGGCGGTATTCTTATTCCATATATAGTTAACTGACCAAGCTGAGCAGTACATTTTGGTTATCTCTCTCTTTCACTATACTGGAGTATGCAAATTGGACATACGCGATAATGCAATCCTCATCTATGGCTAGCGTAGCTTTCTTGACTACTGCAAGAGTAAAGGACGACGAGACGAAGGAGGTTTGTAATCTCATATCTTGCCTGTGTTGGTAGGAATTATTGCCAATCATAGTGGACTACAACATGTCATGCTTGGACGCTAAACTGATGCACAGGTTGTGAATGGCTTGCAACAACTTAGTGCCCATCTCCAACTCCCTACGACGCCATGTATAGCCGGAGCGTGCTTTTCGTCCGCGGCCAAAAAAGGTTCGTTAACGCAGCGTGTGGAATAGTTATAAGCCAATTGGGCTTTTATTGATATGGAGATATAGAAACGGGTGTCAAACTCATCGGTCGCATGGAAATATTTCCTAGTGCCAGCGAACTTGCCACTGTTCAAAGCTCCCCTGAATATAAGCGTTTCAGCGACTCGGTCACCGGCCAAAAGCTTCACGAAGGCAAGGAGACTGCCACTCTATGGCAGCCCACCGGCGGTTTTCTGACAAGGAAGAACCAAGCCTCGACAACAAACGCCGGTGTACTTGTTTTAGCCAAGTTCATTTGCAATGACAAAGAGAAGGCAGTTCAAAATCTCGTGAAAGAGTTGCAGTACGCATACTACTTCCCCCAATTGAGGACAGCGATGGGCTGCATTTTTAAGCTAACTCTTTTAGAACATATTGTGAATGGATCGAGGGCAACGAGCTCACGACATACACCTATTGCGTAATGACAAGTCAAACTGCAAATAAAGAAGTTCTGCTCTTTGAGCGTTATAAGGATCTTCCTTCCGTCAAGACCCATGGCCAAACAAATGAGTTCAAGTCTATGTTGTAAGTTTAGTTGTAGCAACTTAAAAGTCCTTTGCCCATATATGTGAAAAGTATAGAGCTAATGGCTGTGAAGCAAACGAATTTCGCCTTGGATTGAAACAAAGCGTACCGAAATAACTCCATGGAGCGAATTAGACGGTTCTTTCTTCTCTTCCCTAGATTTAGAAGCCACAGCGAAGCTCTAAAGATAGCTCTATATTCCTTATAATTTTGTATTTTTTCTTCTATTCCATTCCAAGATTGACAATTGTGATTATACTCTGTTATTTTTGTTGTCTCGATCTAGTTCAACCAATTCCTGAACGGCATGGACTTATTCATAAAAGATTGCCTTTCTGGATAATGGGCGGTCATGGAATACGGAGCGAGACGTGTCATTTGGTACTGCTGCACTCTGTGTATCATCTCTATATCATTGATCCGCAATAAGTGGGTCTTCAGTTATTCAGCGTCAGCGTTTCTCCAAGATATGCGCATATTTTTGTTGCTGTTTCCCTGCTCTTCCTCGCTGACAGATCGGTTAGGCTAACAACTTTCTCAAGCCGACTGACGTCGGAAGTCCTAGATGAACTAGGGAGTTCGCATCATTCCGAAGCTGCATACTAACAACGATTTCAATAATATTTATTGGTGTTAGTGGTGATACATGGTCTAGGGAGGCCTATGAAGCTTTGACGAGCTATGAGTGGTTCTTAATAGTCTCGTTTGAATGTAAATACCTGTGATGTGACATCGATTGTCAATAGAATCGGGTTAAATTTCATATTAGAGCTGTGACATGGAAGAAATGTAATGATCTATCCATCGAAACAGTATAGCATCCTGAAGTGTCTCGTCCAGAATTAATCAGCATTTACCATAAAAGAGAACTGAATTCAATAGCGTTGGCGAAGACAGAAGCGTAAAGAGACTCGATCCTCCCCAAGGTGCCCCAATTCGGTGCTGGGCTTTGGCTAGGGTGCTGGGTAGCCAGCTCTAAGATGTCAGGTGGCTGCTGTCTTTATTTATTCATCTTTTATTAATAATATTACACAAGCCACCTACGGCGCTCCACTCACGCAGACAAGCATGGAATCGTGATATTATTTTATGATTTCTTGGACCCTTTAGCCCTGGACAGCAACCTTGTGTAGTATTGGTGGGTTTTCGTATACGCCCGTACCCTTACTGGCTTAGTTAGGTGCTAGAAGCTTACTCCATGAGCCTATGCTGCAGCTCAATGAGAGATACTCCGTAGCTGAGAGATACCCTGTATTGCTGACATGAACCCCCTGGGGAAGCCGACCAACCGACGAATGGATTTGACGGGGTTCCAAACTTGGAGTGTGTCACACACCACTCAAACGGGGGAAACTCCTCCATCTCATCACCATTGGTGCATAATTACCGACAAGGGCTATTTAGTATTACACTCAAGCACAGTTGATCCTTTAGATGCGGCTTGTTCCGTTATAATAAGCGCTGCAATTGCGACTATTAGCCTAATATTTTACGCTACCAAGGTAAAGAATATCGGGCCATCGGATATTCGCCGCACTAGGAGGACAATAAGGAATGTTTTTCATACCCCACGGTTCAGCGATACATGGGCATAGAAACTGTAGGTGATTCTCCAATGAGATACAACAACTGACTAGTTATTTGAAGGATAGAGATTATGTTTATAACCCTGTCAGCAGAGCTGTAATCAATGGTTTTGTGAATGACCTTGCCTGAACCTGATGTTCAAAGTAAACAGATATTATGATATTATAGCGTAATGTATAGCGAGAGGTATCGATAGACCACTGCGGGAAGCCGGGGCTGCTTTTCCCTGCCCCTGCATTTTAACCCCCTGTGAGTTCATGTGAGTTTCCCCGTGTTCGCAATTAACACGGACAACTGTTCAAGCAATGGATGCTTGCGCCTAACCCCGTGGGTTCGAATGTGTCATTAGCTTGTTTATTACTATCTTGATACAAAGCAGCTTTCTCCTGCGTGGAGCAGTACAGTCGTTCTCTATACGTATATCTATTCAAGATAATATTCACAGCAGTGGGATGGAAATAAAAGGCCATTTTGATTGAGAAAAGGCGGGGTGTATTACTCCGTAAATTCTTGATGATGGAAGCAACTCGTTGAAAGCAGCCATCTCCATGTGGAGCATCAGGGTCGCATTCTTGATGAAAGCGTCTACATCAGCTTACTCTGCTGCATACTACCAGGCCCATCTTATAGCCTGAACTGGGATCTCGCTCGTATTTCGATATTTGGACAGGCGTGCTTTTTAGAATAATTTGCAACAAACTTATCAAATATGCACAAACAGGTGATAATAGATGACTTGGATAGTTGTCCTTATTGTCTTAGTTGAATGCGCCTATTTACTTGTAGTCTTGATTGGTTCATAGGCTAGTTTACCTTTCTATTTTGGCTCTGCCAAAAAGACACTGGGGAGAATTTTGATCTAAATGAATCCAGTATTTCTTTTTTTTTTTTTTGTTTCTGATGTTGACATTTTTTCGAATGCTTAGCTCGTTAGCCTTGTTCACCCTGGAAACTTGACACTGACAGATTATACTTGCCACGGTTATGCGGAAAACTTCTGAGAAACGTCTTACCTGCAGTGTCTATTAACAGTTATGTGTTATTCAGGGTGGGTAGTTTGAAGATGGATACCCACACCTCACACGGGGAATATCGCTTTGACATAAGCATTCCTAATCAAATAGTATCCTTATTAAATATTGCTAATTACCGTATTATTTAACCGGCTTGAGACGCAGCGTTTGTCAATACATCAAGGTACAGGGATTTTTGAATAAGCCTAAAACCACCTGCATTAGTTTTCTCAAAGAAGGACCGTGACACGCGGTGATCAAAAGGACATAGACAGGGCAAACTATGAGCACACAACTCTCCTATCACTACATGCGCGGCAATAATAAAACTTTGTTAAGTACAAGCATGTGTTTGTTTCATCACTGTATGCGTATCTTCTCTTCTGGTTGAGTGTTTCTGGAATTTACTAGCATGGGTAAGGATACAATATTGGAATCTTGGGTGGAACTATGTCAATACGAAGTCAAACCCAAGTTTCGTGTCTTACGAAAGAAAAGTATAAATAGGAGGTTCAAGGTCGTATCCTAAATCCTCTCAACCACATCAATCTTCTTTCACCTCACAATTCAAAGCAACCCAAGAACAGCTTCGTTCTCACCAATCCACCACACTACTATCAAAATGAAGACCGCCACCGTCCTCCTTGCCCTCGTTGCTGCTGCATTTGCTGCACCTGCCCCAGTTGAGGAGCCAACTCTCGCCAAGCGTGGCTGCGCTGCTGGCGATATCTGCATTAGCGGTACTTGCCACGTTTGGAGCTGTGGCCCTGTTGGATGCTCCGTTGGTGGCTCTCTCGGTACCAGCTGCTAAATTGTACGGTACTATTCACCTGTAATGCATCAATGGAAACTTCAGACACTGACCAAGGAAATAGATGAAAGAATCTCTCATGCAGGACTAAGAAGGATATATGGTGTTATGACATTCCCTCGAGCAGTATATTAAAGCCCTAGCCAGGATAATAACGCTGCGATCTTTTTAAAAGACATCTTGTCCGACCATCAAGGAATCGCTTAATTTGCCATATGGCCAATCCAGTCGTCTGCTACTTATCACCGCTGAAGCGTTGAACTTTGTCTATGCAATACATTTGAATTACTCAAGCCCATGTTTAGTAGAATATCGATGTATAAATACCGTTCAACAATGAAATTAACAAAGAACAATGTATAATCACTGTGAGGCTGCCATATTTATACCCTTTGGGAGACATAGTTGCTTTTCTCTACACACGAACAGGTGCATCATGATGTAACAGATAAGGTAGTCTCCATGACATCCTTCAAAGTATTCCCTCTAACCCCAAGGACCTCGGAACCGCTTGGATGTATCCATTCTAAAATGCCCAGTTAACGTAGTATTCCCCGCTGTTTCCAACTTGAGCTGTGCATCTTTTTCTTCCCGCCTCAATTGATCGATATGCCGAGCGCTGGTGGCAAGCAGTGACCGGACTTCGTGGTCTGGTAGGTGTGCCAGACTTTGTTGATCGCCGCGTGTAAGCCGTGACAATTGAGTGTGAGCTGGGCCCGTAGTATCATTATCTTGTACTACAGCAAGATCTGATGGTTGTGTTGGTATCATTGGCTGTGAGGCTGCAGCTTCTATGCGTGGCTCCCCTGTCTGGCGTGCTACCGTCGGCGCCGCTGATCTAGATACTCTCGTACGGTGACCGAGGAGCTTGCCTGATGGTAGTCGCAACAATTCTTCATCGGCATCATATTCTAGGGTAGGAATATTGTAAAAATCTGCAGTATCTGAAGTGACGTTAAAGCGGCAATGCCCTTTGGCCATCATATGGTGCTGAATCCCTTCAACAGAGCTACGGTTCGTGGCGCATAGAATGCATTCACGATATCCGTAAATGACTAGGTGCAAGTATCCGATAAGCGTATCAGGTTCGACTGTCAAATCGGCTTCATGAGGTATAGCGAAACTGTGTTCCTTTGACATATGCGCGAGATTGTCCTCGAAGGTGTCATTCTCCGTGCCGCAGAAGAGACACTGTCCGGGGTTAAACTCCGGCTCTACAGAAAGCTCTGTATCGACGCTGTCGGGATCGTCATCCAAATAATTTTCGTTCACTGCATCTACGGCTTTTTGGGGATTTAATACTGAAGATGCCTTTGAGCTGGATGAGGAAGATGGCCGTGGTACGACTGTTCCGGGTTCTGCAACTCGCACGCGAAGATTGTAGACACTATAAGAACAGGTTAACTCATCTCATCATGAACATCTGTGTAGGATCAGCTCATGAGACGTACTGCCAGTCGCTCTTTGCATGCTGTCGCCAATCGTTTGGGCTGGCTAGCGCGATGTTACATAGCCGGCAAACGGATGGGGATTTGTCCTCCATAGTGGCGGTGAGTGGATCGCAAGTAGCTCCGATGTCCAGAATGTTGGCGGTTTAGTGGCCTTGTAGGTATTAAGTTGAAGGTGTAGAGAGGCGGAAACGACCAAAGCGATTGGGCTATTGTTTGGAATGAAGGCCAGTGAGTTATACTACAAGACTGAAAGTGGCATCTCGGAACATAGACGCATATATATGTATTCGTTCATCTCCCCAACTTCACAATAACGGCAAACAAAGCACCCTCTGACTGTGCTATGTTCTATCAAACTTCAATGCTCGCACTTCCCGAGATTGGTGTCAGTCATTCAGCAGCATCTGTTTGACTCACAACTTGCCTATTTGGATTGCTCCAATCTTGCTCAGCATCAAGCCACTATGAGTCATATCATGATTCATTAATTTTGGGTGCGAGCGGCGCGTGGGATCTCGGGTGCGGGGCAATCTAAACACGGGATTGTTCTGTCTCCGGGCGCTAGAACACACACCACGGCGTCAAAGCCACATACAGTAAAATAGGGCGAACTGGTTAGTCGACATTAATTTCCCGAGCGGGAAGCCTCTTCATCAACCATTTATGCTAGTGGCAAAGTTCATCATTTATACGGCATTGATTTGGAGAGTCTTCACTACTCTTTCATTGCCTGGAAGCCTATACAACATGCTGCCAGGACCATATAATAGGTTGCTGGTATTGTATTGAGAGTACATGATCAGTCTGAGCCGCTGCGTGATTTCATCGTAAGTCACATCTTTGTACCGTTTGCTCTAAAAAATCCCACACCCAGGGAGGGGTCCCCAATTGAGGTTCTTGTGTCTTTACCAAGGATTTACCGTTGCTTTTCAGGTTCCATATGCTAGACGGCGTGGTATAAGTTGCTAACTCATAAGCGCCGATTTGTTACCACCACGATTAACTATTCCCATCATTTCCAGCTTCAGGCGAGCCAGTCAAATAATAAATAACGTCTCAACCGATCTGCACGCCGCCTGGATCTTGTGAGATTATAGCCAGCGATGATCGTCATCATAAAGAACATCCTAAAGAAGGACGCGATAAAGCTCAGAGGAATTGTTGCAAAGCAATGGCCCATCTTATAAATGCTAGCGCCAATACCACGGCTAATACCCAGTAAGATGGGACTTTCATGGGCGCACATGACCCTCAGTGTTGGAAAGGCGATACGTATTGAAGTTACTATAACTTTTGTCCATTCGGAGGGGATAAATTGATCTCATCTGAGATACCTATATATTTGACCTCGGCCTCTTTTAGAGCAAGCCTTTTCTACAGATGAAAGCCTTTTCTACAGTTGGAAGCTTTGTGTACAGATGGAGCCGCTATTGGACGTTTCAAAGCACAAGCCCCATCAGCCAGCTCAACTAAGCTAGCAGAGGTACTCACGAATAAGCGCCAGCTACAGAGTACTCCCCTAGTGTACGGAGGCATGATGGAGGCGCAAATGACCAAAATAATAGAGAGAAGAAGATTTAGATTAATTGATGGAGGATACCCATCGACGCTGGAATAATAACTGTTTAATTTGGCCCAATGGAACGAGCGATAATTGGATGTTTCAACACAATCTCTAGACCCCGCTGAAAGTGAATTCATCTGTCAACATAATCGTTGTGATGTATGTGAAGGTTGGCTGGTAAGATGAATATGAACATCATTAAAGCTGAAATTCTAAAATGGATATATGGTCGAGAACGATCGTTCGCGCTGTAGTATAGCATGCGGCCAATCCAAGTCAATTGGTAACCTTGTTACATGAGGATAGTACTAAATTTAATAAATGCCGAGATAGAGGCATTTTAGAAATCCAGTTCTTTCCAGGCAGGCGGAAACTATGGTCGAAAATCACTTGAATCGCATATTATTGCTTGGCCTAGCCATTAGTCACAACCACAAAGGAGAAGTACCATAAAAGATCTGCCTGCTATTCTGTTGCCCATACTTGGTTACGGGCGTTTAATTTGTGGCATTCGGAGTTTACCATACTGCACTATTGATCTACAAAACTGTCCTCCAAATGACGCAAGCACAGAGCCGTCCATATCATCTAGGTATCATCTAGAACAGTGTACCACTCCGAAATGATTGATAGCTAGAATACAAAAACAAGCCGTTCTTCTTCCAATGCCTTTTGAACACTTGGTCTTTGTAAGATCTTTTGGCGATATCGTACCAAGGAGGGCCATTCGGCTAAGTCAACATCATCGAAAACCCTTGTCCATGAGAGCAAAGTCCAAGCGTAGCAGTCTAGCACACTAATTTCCTGCCCAATGAGGAATTCCTTTTCACCCAAAGTATCCTGCAATATTGTGAAAGCCCGACCCAAGTCCTTAATGGCCCGCTCGCGATGTTTTGATGACATATCGGGATTAAACAACGGTGAGAATGCTTTGTGGATCTCTGTCGTAATAAAATTGAGTAACTCGAGAGCTCTCCAACGCTCCAATCCGCTCTTGGGAAGAAGGTCCCCATTGTGCGCTGCAGGAGCAAGCTCCCATGCAATGTATTGAAGAATAGCTTGAGTTTCCGTCAAGATACTTCCATTTGGAAGCCCCATAGCTGGTACTTTTTGCTTGGGATTCAGAGACATGTAATCAGATGGAATTGCTGTTGTGGTTTTGATTCTCAGACCCGTAGGCGATCGTTCAATCTCACGAAGTTGGAGTGGAATGTTGGCTTCATGGCAAGCGATATGGACTGCTAGAGCACATGTATCTGGAATGAAATAGAAATCCATGTCGAAGAAGGTATATAATAATACAATGCGGTTAGGTATATGGAATTAGAATACCGCATATCTCGAATATACATGGCTGAGAAGACATCTCTTTATATTAGCTTTAGGAACATTGAAGCTCATATTGTGTTCATAGTCATAAGCATATGAAGTCTTTGTAAAAGTTTGACTAATCTAGGAGCATGATTTGTCAGTTCATGTATAAGCCTGAATAAACAGAGGATCCCTTTAGCTAATACGTGTTGTATAGACTCGGAATTAGTGCATTTCTAGGTCGCTTTATTCCGATTAGATAAATAAAGCCGATAAAGGTCTTCTTTCATGTACTTATATGGTCGATTGTTGGTAATTAAAATTTTATGAATTACGTATGGAGGTTATATTTAGAACCAAGAAGGTCAGGAAAGCTGTAATAGTTGGTTCAGAGGAAGGCTAGGCCCTAGCATTTGGTTCGGCATCTAGAATCAATCCGTAGCTCAATCTGCTCGACACAGCCGACCAAGTCAAACCTTGAAGATTCAGGCCACAAAGTGTGGCCGATAAAGCTTCATGATCAAACGTCAATTGAGCAAAAATGCCCGAATAACATGGTCCAAGAACTGCGCAAGCTTCAAGCCTGGAAGCTATCATTCAATGGCCCAACCACGCCAGATGAGATCGTTCTGTCAGCCTATAAAAGGCAGAGATAATCCTCGAAATTGGATTATGCATTCACTTTAAGATCAAAAGATCACTTAACGAACAACGCAACCTTTGGCGATGCTTATACAAAAGCGAAGAACCTCCGCAGGAACTACTACACGACAAGTCAACGGCCGACCAGCGTCTACCACAAACATCCACAGTGGCTAAAGGCGATGCGAAACCGGCTGCGGCCATAGCCAAGGTAATGGCTGCTGATACGAAAACTACCAAGGACAAGGTAAATGAATTACGTATAACTCCAAAAGCTGCACTAACTAATTGTCCCTTGAATGTGGAGCTGAGGTGTGTACTGTAATATATCTCTCGCTAGATACTACTGAAACAACTATGGAGCAAATTTTTTTTCTTTTTGCGCATGCCACTAGTTCTGGTAGGTTTATTTCCCTGAAAAAAATGTTTAATTGCCAGAAAGAAGAGCTCACTTTACAGTCATTGGCAAGTAACTTGCAACATGTGAACCATGTAGTAGTCGCAAAAAGTAAAGCATCTGTTCTGCTTATTACAACTACACCGACAAGATATGACTTATAGAGGGGCTTGTGTTTGTTTTTTTGTTCGTCTTATTATTAACAATCACTGCGTAAGCTAGTTACAAAGTCCTCATCCGGGCACTAGGTCGGTAGGAGCCGCGGGGTCAGACCCGCGTTCGCTACGTGTCTTCTGAACAAAGAGGTTTTCAGTGCGTGTTTATGGGTGTGTTAGTTAAAGGGAGAGGGAGAGAGCACATGGGCTTGTGTCCTCCACTAGTTCTGGAAGGCCACGTAGCCCTTCCAGCCAAGTACGTAGTCAAATTGTCTTACCCCTTTGTCGTAGTCTTTTTCTGAAACGTCAGCTGGAAGGTCCGGACTGTTCGGCCTTCCACATAGAGAGGCTTCTGAGATAAGCAGTTATTACATTGGTCAAATTGGGGATTTCTGACAACGTGTTTGTGAGATTACTCCCAGTATGTTGAAGCAGACATGTCCATCAATCGATCCATAGTTAAGATCCAGCTGGTTTATATTACTAATAGTCCTTTAAAAAAGATAAACGAAACTGTCTGGTTACGAAAAAGACATTTGTCCAAAGTATTCAAATCAAGCGATTCTCAATTACATTAAATCAGGTCTAAGTAGCTTAGACTGGGTGTCTAATGACTCCAAAGGTATTATTACGTACGGGTTAATTTGTTGCCGGTTTGCCATGAATTGTGAGTTAACAAGACTGAATGTAACAATAAACTCAGTTGCAAACAAAGGAGTGGGTATAAGACAAGTTCTAAACTAATAAAACTAAATGTAACAATAAGCTTACAGTTAAATGGGGGGTGTTGAAGTAGCGGTGTATTGTATGTTCTAAACTAGCAGAATTGGATGCAACAATACGATCGGCATTTTCAGGTACAGGCTGGGTACCTGTAATTGGGAGTATATAACAAGGAACTCATCAGCTTGTTATTTATTGGCTTGTCCATTACCAGTGTATTAAAACGTTAAGTTCAACTTACAAAACTCAGTAACTATTTATTCTTTCTCCCAGAAGAAAAAGTGTTTCGATCTCTTCTACTTCAATAACCAATTTCAACATGTTCTCTATCAATTTTATCGTGTCGGCAATTTTCTTTATGCCTACAGTTCTTGCTGCATCGCAAACAGGACAATGCTTCTTTGGCGGTGCCTTCAACGCTGGAAGCTGTCATTTTATTGGAACCGGAGGCGTTTTTACAGGTACTTGGTCGGACTGCCCTGTAAGTAATTTTTCTTCATCTTGAATTTCAACTAAGGCTTCAAGAACTTTTACTGATGTCCATTTCTTACAGACGAGCAGTCCATGCAATAATAATAACAACTTCTGCCAAATGGATACTCTCAATGGTGTAACTACATGCTCGTAGCAGCACGTCTAAACGTATGGGCTTCACAAAAGGTAGAAAGCGTGTGTTGGCCTAACAGGTTAATGTGTTGCCTAGTTCCGGGGAAATCAGCCAAATCTACAAGTTCACTTCTATTGCATTCTTGGAATAATTAAGACAGCTAGTTAATATAAGCATTTCATTGCCAAAAGATTGAATTATCTAACAAAATAACGCTTAGACAAAAAGATAAGTGTAAAATTAGCGCGAGAGTACACAAGGTACAATGTTTAAACTGTTTCAATGCCCCTGTCAGAAACACTCTGATTAGTTCGTATACAGCGTAAGCGACTTTAACCTGGTGATGGTATAGGACAAGTTGTAAGTTGTTACAAATGCAATGCTAGTCAAAATTAATATTGCGATAGCTCAGCAAATAAATTGGGAGGATAGATGATCAGAAAACAAGCGAATAAAGCTTTTATTTTTAGAAACAATGCTGACCGACGTCCTCAAACGTTGAGTTTCTTGTAAACTATTTCCACTACTGTTGTTTCCAACAAAGACTAAGTTTTACCTAACATAAAGTACCTCTAACAAGGCTCGCTCTCTATTTCTTTCTTTCTTGTTCAGTAGTTTCCTCTTCCAGTCTTATGTTCTCCATCCCAAACATGGCGATAAAGGGGACTGATAGTAATGCAAGTGCTACGATAAGAAGTACATGCATTACTTCAGTATAGCTTTTGTCAATGGCAATTCTCTCGGAGCTACCAGGTAAATATGATGAGGCCACTAAGAAAGAGTTTTGGATTTCCACTGCTGCAGATTGTGCTGTTGCTGGTAGATTGGCTCGAAGCCTAGAGAGAAGGAGAGCTGTCCAGACAATACCGGAGATGGCGTTACCAACTGCTCCCCCAATGGCACCAGCGACTTCGTATAGAGTTGTCACAGAGGCAACGTCTATTCATGGTGAAATTTGCAGTTAGAACGTGCTGATGCTGATGAAGTGAATATATGTAAGTCACGTACCTTGACGCGGTGTTGCGGCCTGAACGGCAGTCTGCGCAATGATAGATATCATGCCTGTCCCAGCACCAGAGACAAGCTGGCCGAATAAAATCTGTACAGTGCTTGCTCTAGCGTTAGAGTATCGTAACATCAATCCCGCTCCGACCAACTTTGATGTCATGCCCAGCATGATAACCCACTTATATGTGGTAGTCAATCTGACAAGAAAAGCTGCAAGGAGCCCAATAACAGCGATTGCAACTGTTTGTGCTGCAGTGATGTTTGTGGCCGCCTTCGAAGACTCATTGTTGACAATTATGAGGAATGAGAAGAAATATGGCGCCCATATGTAAAAACTTAGATACAGAACAAATTGCAATATGCAGCCCGCCACGACAGTGCGGTTTTTAGTTAGCTTCAACAAAATGATAGGGTGCTTTGGAACGTAAACGTCGTACACTAAGAAGGCGATAAAGCAGCACCCTCCAACGGTAATCATAGATATTTTCCCGGGTGAAGACCATGAGTGGAAAATTGTGGTTGACAGTGTCATCGGGAGTAGGATAAGGGTTAAGCCGGCCGTCAGAAGAATAAGTCCCACAATGTCGAATTGAGACCAGAGCGCGAAAATGTTCTCGAGCTTTCCATGTGTAGCAGTAGACTCCAATATATGGCCCCGTTTCTTTTGCTGCCAAAGAGCAAATAGAAGCGGTAGTGAGATCGTTGGAAATATAATGGCCCTATTCTCCATGTCAATTTGCGGCTCCATTTGTTAGGTGGCACATAATTAACTCATACCACATGCCGTATCCCCTGTTGTAGAAGTATTAGCGTAGTTGAGAGGTAATACTAGTTGAGAAATGACTTTACCATCTCCACTTTGCTGGAACCATAGCACTGACAATTGGAGCTCCAATCCAAGAGGTGAATATTGTAGGGGATAAAATAAGGCTCCCGAGAATAGATCGATTTTCCAATGTTGTGATTTCGGCTACCAGGATCTGCTGTAAAAACTGTATGCCGACTTGCCCAATAGTATAGAAAATCTGCCCAGCTGCTAACCCTCCTAGATTCTGAGAAGCTGCGTTGATTGCAAATCCAATCAATATCGCCGCGATGGACAAGCTGAATGCTTCTAGAAGACCCCATATATTCGCCGCCCTCGCTAGTGCTGGCTTAACAATTGCATATCTAATTTGTCAGTTGGGGTATCACGGCTTAGCCAACCCGGCGGCTGTACGCACAGTATGTATTGGATTGTGCCAATTACCGAAAGCATGCTATGAGCGTTGAATTCGGAAAGAGCGTATGGCTGGTAAGACACTATTGTCTGTCCAGCTAGACTCACAGCAATTGCCAACAAAAACATGCCGAACCATATAAAGGACAAGAGAACTGGGGAAGCATCATATGTTGATTTGGTGGCCTCAATCGGCTCTTGTCCGTTTATGTTCGTGGGTTCAGTAGGGCTACCATGGTCAATTGAACCAGGCGCAGCTTCCTGCAGCCGTAATCTATAGTCAACCTTGGATTCTTCCATGGCCTATAAACTTATAAAGTTAGGTATATGTAAAACTGCACAAACAAGATCTCAAGTGGCCGGCACGTCTCGATAATATATAGAAGCCAAACCCCACATGAGAACAAAGATATATTTCGCCGAATTTCGGAGAAAGGCATCTTGATTTGAATAGCCATAAGACGATATATGTGGATCGACCATCGTATTGGAGTACGGCTCCAACTTCAATAATGATGCCACCATATCAATCAATATACGGTTATAATGGCTTGCACTATCCTTGTACTAATTACGGATAACATTATTGCTTACCAACTTTGTATAGGTCCATTGCTTGTATGTTTAACTGCATCGCATGATGGATTTGGAGTACATAGCTAAAGATTCTATTTGCTACCTCAAATGAGAAGTACATCTTATCTGATCTGCTGATATCGAGAATTAGACAATGTGAGAAATATATCCGACGTTACTAATGCATAATTCGGAGATATTTCAACCCTAACTCTGAGGGATTTTTTTTACCAATACGCCGAGAGCTACTCTAACTATTTGTAAATCTTATCTGATGATCAAAGTTCTTACGGGTCCACTACTGTTAAAAGGCTTGCTTCTAGATCTAAATCTACTCCGAGTGCATGCTGAAGTACCTATCCAATAACGTGCCATATTGACCGACGATGAGATTCCCGAAATCGGATGCATATCTGCGTAGAAATAACAGCATTATGCTGTTAGAGATGGATGTTCTTTCTACTGAAAACCCCAATATATATCAGCAAAGGAATATGTTCTTGTTTTGGCCAGTAATCACTACTGAGAAATCTCTTGACTGCCAGCTAGTCTTGCTTTGCTACTCCAGTGATATCCGGCATGACAAAGCTCAGGGCAAGCGGAATGGGCCAGGCGAGGCCTTCAAGGGGATTTCCAGAAACATCATTTGCCGTTATCTTATCGACAACCACGACAGCGATATAACCACCAAAAGCCGTAAATACATGCCACCTAGGTGATAAAGTCAGAAGTTTCCTGATCAAGTATGGCTATCACAGATACACATACCATCCATGCAGCTCCAAGAGAAATGCTATTGGCAATCCAACAAAGTGCTTCGCATCTGTTAATAGATTGCAGACCCATCTATCAATCAACCAAACAAAATACCCGAATAAGAAATTCACTGCAGACATTAATCGATGCTTTCAGGTAATCTGTAGTGAGAAGCAACTTACAGCAACCAAAGAGGGCCATGCTTCGAAGAATTGCCTTGATCTGGGGATCTGCGATTTGCTGGATTGTCTTCAATGAATAAGTTGCAAGGAGGTAAACCCCAAGACCGAAAGATGTAGCATGAAGGAGAAACTCATCCATGACCATATGAATGACCATTACAACGACGAAGATGGTTGAAAGAGCCGCTCCCAACAACCGGGTTCGCTGCGGGCTAGCTTTGAAGCTTAGGAGGCGAAACAAGAGCGGCGTAAGCAACATATGCATAGATAGCTCGTCCGCTAAGATATTTCAGCAAGAGAATCCCAGAATAGTGATAGTTCTTGGGCCATGGTGTACGCACACATTTGTGTATGGTATTTTAAAGTCATATGGTAGCCTGCGGAGCAAAGTCCAACGCCGATCAACCCAAAGTATGGAACCCAACGAGAAATATCTGCATTCTTGCTACGAAGTTGCAACAGACCGTATACTCCATATACCACTAATGCGAAATTTAACTTCAATTGTGGAAACAATTCACATGATCATCTTACCAAAAACTAGACTGCTCAGTGTGTTAATGAACTCTGCAATATATCGCGTGATTGTATAGTCCTAAATTGTTCATGATGCTTCAGATCAGCCATTGACGTTTTATAAGCGGGTTTCGTTCGCATAGTACCTCTTCACAAAAGCTGTATTCGGGGTAGGAGTTAGCAAACTTCATTGCGGCGACTCTGAGAGCGGAAGACTAACTTCAGATAGGATGTTTGGGGGCCCCAGAAGGGGTCTGCAGGCGCTGAGGCGTCCATGGGGGAGAGAATCGCTATGGGTAGAATAGAGAAACAGCAGAAGTATTAAAACAAAAGGCAAGCGTTGCATAAAGCACAAACAGAAAGCAATTGGGCAAGGGTCACAAGCCGACGCTTTCCTTCAATCGGCGGGTGTACGCGCTGAGTCAATTTATCAACTCGGAAGGAATTGAACGAAAAAAAGGGAGAGAAAAGAGAGGGAAAAGACGGTAGAAGCTGATTGGCTGCATTCCACCACCCCACTCGAGCCCCCGAGCATTCCGCATTATATCCGATTAAGCCGAGCTACCACAATGTAGGAACACATACTGCGCTTGAAGTGTGGCAATTACAGGTTATCATGTTCTTTTTCTTTTTTTCCTCAATAAAAAAAAGGCAGTAAACTCCGTATCTTTTATATTAGCTATACATATACTCTATTGTATATATATAACAAGAAAGGCTCCAAGTCCCAGGTGCAGAAGAAATTGAATATGAAGGAAGGACAGAGAGTATATCTAACAGAAATAGTAGACAAGTATTACTCTGCTGACCGCGCAAAAGCTCTCTAGTTATTCATTAAACTGCCGGTATATGAAAGGTTGTATTCTTAATCAGTGTAAGAGGCCCAATAAGTCATAAAGCCTGGTTCTCTGAGAAGACTTCCGAGAGGCTTATGAGAGGCTTTTGAGAAGCTAATTTCTAGCTGTTAAGCACAATAGGTTTTACATTACTATCTGTTACTCCATACTTCTGCTCTATATTTTATGAGTAAAACCGTTTTTACTGTTCAAAGCATATCGCTTACATTAGATGTTGCGTTCGGAGACTTTGTTGAACTTAGTCTCGGAAATTGTTGCTATATGTGATAAATCCTACCAAAGCATGAATTTTAACATGCTACAGGACGAAGCTAGCAAATAATATCAGCAAATAGTAGTATTGTAATGCATACGTCGCTTACAAGAGGCATATTATCTATTGTGTATTCTTTGCGTCACATTTTAGGCTTATTCCTATTCTTATTTGCTTGTTTTGGCTTTGTAACGTGGTTGCAACTGCTGGAAGAATTAGTATAAAGACACAGTTTTTTCCTCCATTTTAAGCCTTCAGTACTACTTGTTGTTTATTATCATCACTATTTATCCAAGATGTCTATCCAAACTACGCTCCCTGAGGGTTCTCTAATTCTTGTTACCGGTGCCTCTGGCTATATCGGGGCGCATGTTACCAAACAACTCCTCCATCGAGGGTACAAAGTTCGAGGAACTGTTCGAGATATTGGCAAAGCCGAATGGCTATCGACGGATAGTTTTCCAAAAGAAGCTACAAATAGCTCGCTGGAACTAGTTATTCTCAACAACATCAACGACAAGTACCAAATCCAGCAAGCTATTCAAGGTATCGCTGGTGTGGTTCATATCGCAACACCCAACACATTCAACCCGGATCCAAATGAAACTGTCACACAGACCGTAGAGTTTGTTGTGAATTTACTCATAGCTGCTGCTTCTGAAAAGACTGTGAAAGAGTTTGTCTACACTTCCACAATCGGCGCTGCAACTATGCTTCCCGCCCAGCCAGGTTTCCATTTTGATGGAACTAATTGGAATGAAGGTGCTCGAGCCCTTGCTTGGGCACCTCCTCCCTATACCCCCGATCGTGGTATGATAGCCTATGTTCAAGGCAAAGTTGAAGCAGAGCAAGCCTTTTGGAAGTTCTTCGAAGAAAATAAACCCACTTTCAAGGGTAATACAGTCATAGTTTGCACTGTATTTGGACCACGACTGCACGAAAAGTCAAATTCGTCAACCAGTGCGTGGCTTTGGTCAATTTATAACAACAATGCGGCTCCAATGTCGTTCTTCCCATCGTGTATGATCTATCCCTTACAATTCTTTCTCGTATCGCATATTTGATTGATAGATTCTTTGTGGTGGTGACTAATGATGAAATAGCCATATTTGTTGATGTCCGCGATGTGGCACTACTCCACGTCGCAGCTCTTCTTGATCCATCCATCGAAGGGGCACGCCTTCCAGCTTGGGGATATGAGTTCAATTGGAACGATATCCTGAAGATCCTCCAGCAGCTGGACCCGGGCAAAGCACTACCAGCTGCTCTTGATAACCCCGGAGGATTTAATGGTACGACAGATGTGGCCCAGGCCAAGCATGCGCTTAAACGGTGGGGCGGACAGGATGACTTTATATCTTTAGAGAAGGGTGTGATAGATACTCTGAATGGACCATCTGTCTCTGGGTAACTATCATTTCCAAGATTTATAATCAAGGAGTGAACTTCAACAGTGGCCAGTCTAGCGTCAGATTCTTTCAACAAAAGATCCATCTGCACATGCAAATATCTGATTGCGATACTAGGAGTCTACCGGTATCATAATACGTTTTGCATTCAATTCTATACAATCTCAAACCCGGTTTCGCTCTCGCCATCTTTATTTCATCACGAAATCTAGTTTAAATTAGACAAAACTGTCAGTACTTATTCGCAGTTCGTTCAAACGAACTTTCTGAAGAGTTTCTATATTGAACTGTTTTCTAAACAAACAACCCGAATTCCCTTTCTGAGTCAGATCCTGAAGATCTCAATCGAGTCAGAGCCTTTGACCAACTCTTAGGTGTCGCCTGACAACTTTGTTTTTACCGACATCCAAGATTGTTTACATATGAGACTAGATAGCCAAGACCATGCATTTCACATCCGAATGACGTATAATTATATGCTCATATTCTTCTCTTTTTGAAGTCTCGTTTCACTGTTGATTGTCATTGTCCAAAGGCTACAGGGCAACATTTCTTGGCAAACCGAGGTAATAGAATCTTTGAAAAATAATATGTGCAAGTCAATGTTCAATATTGTATATAAATATTTGTATGTATATGTATATATGTACGTGTATAGAATTCATAACGTTCTGGCCAATCCTTGAACCAGTATATAAGACCCAGGGAAGCATAAAGAGTAAGCTATTATAAGTTGCGGTCACCCAACAGATATATGATGTATGCTCAACACTGAATACAAAGATATTTCATAACATATATTTCCGTCTGAACAAAGGAGAGAGAGAAGAAAAGAACCGAGCCGAGACTTCTACTGGTCCACGGAACACTTGCCACTCTTGCAGACAAAGTCATCAGAGCAGTCGTCATCAGAGCCACAAGAGTCACCAAGGCAGTGACCCTCCCAAGAGCAAGTAGGGGGAGGAGGAGCAGAACCACCACCGCCTGAGCTGCTACCGCAGACGCCGCTGTTACAGGTGAGATCATCAGAACAATCACCATCTGAGCCACAGCTTGCACCTGCGCAGTGGCCTTCCCAAGAGCAAGTAGGGGGGGGAGGGGTGGTGCCGCCACCACCGTTGTTGGTACCAAGGCCTTGAACCAACCTGTCACCCAATGCCTTGATACTTGCTTCAAAATCTGAAACATTATTGGCATTCCACTTGGCGCCGTTCTTCCCTGGAACAGCCGTAGGATCGAGGAATCCAATATATAGCACATCCTTAGGGCCATGTCCATTATCGCCGGTAAGATGATCATTAGGGTAGCACAATTGAGCAAGAGAAATGGACGCCTCTCCAGTAGTTGGTTCTGTGTTGGTATCACCCCAGACACCATACCACTAAGGAACATAGTGTCAGTAAAACCTTTTCGGATTTTGAATACGCGCTATATAAATTCAAGAAGGTGGAAAGAAAAAAAGAAAAAAAGGGAGAAGTCAAACTCACCACTTGATTGTTGCAAACAATTGCCATGACACTCAATGGCTTCAAACCGAAATGTTGAGCATCGAAAAAGGGCGGCTCGTTGACAACAACATATGGATGAATGTTGGCGTTCAGATCTGAAATGCCGTATGACTGCACAGTGTCCTTGAACGCTGTCTCACCAAATCCAGTAGGATCATTGGAGCAATCACCAACTTTATCATCGGCACCATCACAATCGACATCCATGTTGTCATAATTTCCATTGCTTCCCTTGAGGAAAATAGCGTTTGGAATATCTCCACAGAAAACGGCTCCAGAAGACGAAGTTCCAGAAAGAGGGTTGGCACAAGTTCCCGCCTGATACAGCAATCTTCATGTTAGCAATGATAGTCAGTAGTAGCAGGCAATACAGACCTTGTGAGCATTGTATATCGCTTGAAGGTTGGCGGGGATGGTGTAGGCTAGAGAAGTAGTTCCCGTAGCCAGGAGTGTGAACAAAGTCGAAGAATGCATCGTGGTAAGTTTGTGCAAAAGTCTCAAGCAGTAC
Source organism: Trichoderma harzianum CBS 226.95 (assembly GCF_003025095.1). NCBI lineage: Eukaryota > Fungi > Ascomycota > Sordariomycetes > Hypocreales > Hypocreaceae > Trichoderma > Trichoderma harzianum. The sequence continues at coordinate 50,496 of NW_020209250.1, read as the reverse complement.
AGAGTGTATGGTTGAATCTGAGTTGGCGCCAGAAATCAGGTAGTTGCTAGTGTCTTTATATAGCTGTGAGTACCCCGTACTCCGTAGGCGCTTTTGAAAATACGAGTTTGCATGGATGTCTGCTACCAGATATGGGAAGGATTCAGAGCGGTTGGCATCTTCTTCAAGCTGCCCCCTTGCCATTGAGCGCCACGCGCTAAAGTAAGCTTAATTAGGAAGGTTGAGTCTTTAAATTAATTAAGAACCCCCCCAAAAAACAGCCAATCCCTGCGTAAGCGTGTTTTATGGAAGGCACCTTAACTCGGAAAAATATTGCTCATTCGAGGAAAAACATTTTCTAAAATTCCCAAAGAAGCCATAAGAAAAAGGATGGCTTAATGGAGAAATCCTCATACGGATTTATATTCAGATTTTAGCTTATTACAACAGCTGATCAATTCCATCCAGTCGAAAACCTGCCTTTCTTAGCTTTAAGCCAAGTCAGCGCTAAGATTTTTCAGAGCATAGCAGTTAACTCTTATGGGAAGGCAAGATTGTTGTATTGCCAAAAGTTTAAAAATACTTCAAGTTTGTTTAACGTACGTAAGCCACTACCTTATGATATACCAGATGCTACAAAATAACGCGCGACTGAAGAGCTAGAAGTAAGTCTTAGAGGAACTAAATGTTGGGTGCCAACCACCGCATCCAAGCCATTCCATTCCCATATCCCCCCCCCCCCCCCCCCCCCCCCCCCCAAAAAAAAAAAAAGAAGAAGAGAGAGAGCGAGATGGCGGGAATTGGGGATGATCTGAAGCCATAGTTCAAAAAGATGAAGATATTTATTTGATGCACTGTATAAAGTAGGTCCGGTCTTCTACTCGGATCAAACATACATGGCATGCACATATCCCTTTACTTCAGCCATTATATGGTGACAAGTCAGATTTCTCCATATGCGAGTAATACGAAGACATAGAGCATTATTGATAGCCCGAAAACTCCCCAAGTCCATTTCGTCAAGTATGTCTCCTTATCTATTGGAAATAAGCAGACATATCTAAGTAGATTCGAAGGCACATACAAACAGTAAATATTGATACAAATTGCCAACTACGTTGTAAGTCCAATTTATGCTCCTTTAAGTTGTGTCATACGTATACAATAGATCCATTAAAAAAATTCACGGGCTCAGAAGTCTGTTATGATTAAGCATTTGACCAATCACGGTTACAAGACCTCCAGGCCTTAAATTGTTGTTCAAAGCTGCGATGTTATCATTTGGACTCATCATTTCCCGAAATAGCCCATGACATTCAACAAATAGAGAGAAGAATTATATGGTAGTCTCGGCTAGAACGCTGTAAATGACTAAACATTTTAAGTCTTCCCATTTTCACAGTAGTATATTCGTATTTTCACAGTAATACTCTATACTATATATTAAAGTTACCCCCTAAATTATAATTACTATACTTATATACTAAAATATAATATAATACACTAGGAAATAATATCTTTATATAAAATTATACTTAATATAATTATTAATTATTAATTCCTTTTAAAAATATAATTTTAATACCCTTTAATACTTTCTAATACCTTAAATTAATTATATAACGCCTTATATATTAGTAAGTTTATTAATATTATTATTACTTAGCTAAGTAGCTGGGATAACCTTAATATAGTCCTTAGCTTTATTTTTATTTTTATCTTTATCCTTAGCCTTTTTAATAATAGTAGTAATTACTATAAACTATATTATAAATACTTTCTTTTTTTTTTATAATTAATTATTTATAGTTTTTTATAATAAAGTTTTTTAGCTATAGCTATAGCTATAGCCTTATAATAACCTTTATAAGCCTATAACTTTAAATTATAATAAATTATAGTATATACTTAGCTTTATATATTACTTAAGGTAATATAATTATAAAGTTTACTTAAGCTACTGTTATTATATTAATTTTAATAATTATAGCTATAAAGCTTTATTTTTATTATTATTAGTTATTAGTATTAATAATATTATTATTTTTTTATTATTTAAAAAGTAAGGCTAGTTATAAAAGTTTTAGATAATATTAAGGTTATAAATTTAAAGTAAGGGCTTATTAATATTTTAAAATTAAGTAATTAATAGCTTTTTTATAGAAAATAAAAAGAAATTTTACTAAAGGCTTAGTTAGTTATTATTATAGGTAAATATTTTTTTTACTAAAGGCTTTATTATTTTTTAACTTTTTAAAAATTATATAATTATAAAGGAATATATATTACTATATAAAACTATTAGTATAAGGCTTTAATAGCTTAGGTATTAAACTATAGTTTAATAGTATTATAGCTATAGTTAAGTAATATTACTATATAAGGAGATTAATAATAATATAGTTAATAATTATTAAAATATTACTTAGCTAGTCCTACTGCTAAATAAAATACTACTACTACTATATTTATATTTTAGTTACTTTTTAATTATAATTTTACTTTTTCTTTTATAATATTAAGGTAATAGTATTATAAAAGTATAAGAGATTACTTATATTAATAATAAAAAATAATTTTATATTTTTATAAGCTATTTTAATAAAATTATTAATTCTTTAGCTAAAGTTATAATATTATTTAATAAAGTAGTAAGCCTACTACTTTTACTATAGTATATATTTTTTTAAAATATATTATAAGATATAGTTTTATTTAGTATTATAAGTTACTTTTATTTTTACTTATACTTATGTAACGGGATTCCAATAAGGACTCTATAAGCTGTTGTAAAGGGCAGTGCTAGCCTAGGCTGCTAGCATTGGCGGATCTTTTTACAGGTCTATTGGCTCAATTGGCACCCTTTCCATTTGTTGTTACAACTTAGTAAAAGCTATTTTTATCTTTAATATAAATAATTTACTTTTAAATATAAAATATACTTTTATAAAACTAAGGGTTAATAATAAATAGTAAGGTAGTATAGCTATATTTAATAATCTTTTACTTAATAATATAAGTAGTAAAATTATTATTAACTTTAATAGTAGTATTATTAGTATAAGCTTAAGCTTTAAAGAGGTTTTTATTACCTTTAGTAACCTGTCAGAGCCCATTTAAAGAGGGCGCGGTCGCGCAACGGCCGCGCACCGGCCACGTTACAGGGGCGCGAGCTAAGGGTTGCGAAGCCCTTAGCTTAGCAATAACACTATAAAAGACCTAAAATCTAGGGAAGGAATTAAGGAAGGCAGAGATAAATACAGTCACTTCGCTACCCTAAGCTTGCGTATTCGCTGTGTAGCTACCTGTGATCATCCCTTATCCCTCTTCACTCTCTTCCACCAACCCGGCTTCTGACATAACCTTAGGCTTATTATTATTAACTTTATTATTACTACTACTATCTTTACTCTTTTACTTTAATTAAATTTTTATATTAACATTAGCGTTAATATAATATATATATAGTTATTATTAAATATTAAAAAATATAGCCTTAAGTATATTTTTAAATACTATTTTTTTATTTATAATTATTATAATTAACATTAGTATATAAAGGTTTTAATAAAGTTCCTTAAGTTATTTATATAGCTAAAAAAAGCTATTTTTTTACTTTATATTAATAAAGCTAAAGGTAAAATTAGCTATTAACTTCTAATTTATAATATCTATAACCTTAAAGAGATATATATAAAATTAATTAGTTTTATATATATTATTAAGGCTAAAGACTTTTAAAAACTAATATTATATTATCTTTAATTAAGGATAAGTTTATAAAATACCTATAACCTTATTATTAATATTAAACTTAATATAGTAATAAAGCTTATTATCTTTAAGTTACTTAATTTACACTTAAGTTATTAATAAGCTATTAAGTACCTTAATTTTAATCTTCTGTTTATTATTATATATATTTAACTAATAAAAGAAAGTAAGCTTAGTAATAGTAATATTAAAGTTTTTTAAAATTTTTATTATTTTATATATAAGTAAGGCCTAGTATTTTATTAAGTTTTACTTTTATTATTATTAAGCTAAGGTATATTAGTAATATATATTATATATTAAAGGGTTAAAAAATAATAAATAATTATACTTATTATAAATAATATAGTATAATTACTTTTAGTTAATACTTTTTTTTACTATTACTATAATTTTATAAAGGTATTTTATTTATTAAGTTAAAGATTATTAAATCTTAGTGCTTTTTAAAGCTTAAGTATTAGTATAATTATAAATAAAGGTATAATTTAAACTTTTATATTATTAATAACTTATAAATTAATACTTTTTTTAATATAAAAGGTAGTACTATTATAGTAATAAAATATTTATAAAAAGCTAAAAAGATTTTTAAATAAATTATATATTACTAATAGTAATATAATATTATATTAAGTATTTATAATCTTTTTAACTTATTATAATACTTTTATAATATTTTTAGTTTATTATAATACTTTTAGTATATATATAAGTAGCTATAATATTTTTTTAATATATAAAAACAGCAGCGGATACTTAATATTATTTTTAATTTAAATTATTACTTTTTTATTATAGAATTTATAAACTTATAATTATTTAAGGTTAAAGCTATTTTTAACTTTAGTAGTTAATACTTTTACTAATACTAGTATATTTAATAATAAAAAAAAGGTATTAATTTTATTAAGGCTAATACCTTAGGAAAGCTTTAATAATAGCGGTAGGTTAAGGGGGTTATTACCTAAGGAGGAAGCTATTATAATATAAATTATAATATTAAATATTATAATATTTAATAATAAGGCTAAAAAAACGTAAAGTTAAAGCCTTATATTATATTTTTTTACTAAATACGTAATACACTAGGGTATTATACTATAATTTAGTATAGTTTACTGGGAACGGTAGTATAGGCGTATTAATTTTAGTATAAGCACGGGCTACTACTGTGAAAATAGGAATATACTACTGTGAAAATAGGAAGACTTAACATTTTCTAACCTGCAGTACTAAGAAACTCATGTGACATTGGAGGCGGGGCAACTCGCGTATCTGTCTCACGTTATTGGCGCCAATTCTGTTACTAATGTAGGGACAAATAGTCTCTACTGTTCTTATTGCCTGACCTCATGAAGACTATATACCGGAAACTTTTACTCGTTGGCAATCTCTTGGGTGAGAAATAATATCTGAGTAGCGGGGCCTGGTGTCAGATACCTCATGAATTCGTATACTAGATGAAACCAATTGTGTGAAGCGCTATGTGTCGCGATACCACAACATTTGGCGCACCCTTTCCCTTTCACCAATAGAGAGGTTAATTTCTTCGAAGACCTGTGGGAAAATTGTAAGATAATACCTAAGAGAGCACTTTACAGAAGAAACTTGGGCATCCAGGTATGAATCATTAGCATAGGGACTTAACGGCAATTATCTATTGGTGTGAATAAAACTTCACAAAAGTAAACATCCGTAGGATACTCCTTCTCAAAAGAAAGAAATAAAGACAAGACAGAAATGATGAATGATTCAACCTCATGGCCGGTTCGGAAATATAAGAGAAAATTATCTGCGAATGACAGATTGCAGTTTGCTGAATAACCATATGAGCATAATATGGTGTATAAATAGATCACACTAGGGAGCACAGATATATATTTTGGTCTTGGTGCAGATGTTGTATTTTTAATCATGATTCCAGGACCAACAAGCCTGTAATAGCTGGTTGAGTGAAATGTCGTGCCCAGTCCTTTGTTCAAAATTGAGAGTCAATTTTTAGCTTTGGCTATTTGCAGCAGTATAAAAAAACTAGACCTGATAGATGCGACTGGCAGAAGCGCATAAAGTATGACTGCTGATAAAGAATCAAGCCGGTCTTGATTTAAAGACACTAAGATGAAGAAGTCTTGAAATATCTTTATATCTTTACAGCTTTGCTATAGTACTATGAGTCTTGTCGAAAGATATATACCAAAGTGCCTTAGTGATATATTGCTCACATAATATATCGGGCTTGTACTCCACCATTATCTTTTCTCAGATATCAGGTACTTCGTTTCTCTATTGATCTGATGCGAAAAGGTGGGAATATTACCATGCAGGTGCTACTTAAAGCCCGATGGGATTGCGGTGAGATTCCGAAACTGAGTTGTTGAGTTCGCGGGTTTATAGTGCGATTCTACAATATGCCTAAACGACCAGTTAATAGTAATCGCTGCAATTCTTTACTTTTCGTCCCTTTAAACTTACATTGTAAGCATCATGCCTGATGATTTTGGGCGAAGGGATTACTATTATAAGACTTCTTCTAATATCTGAGACTAAGTACGGAGTATAGTCAATAGATCACCATCTGAAAGTCTACTTAATGGGCGCCTACCCCAGACCAAAAAGGCACGAACGAATCAAACCAGTCACCTATCGAGATCTCCTTGTGCATTTTCATAACATTAAAATAATTGTTTTCGCTACCTGCATTATTTAAGCATACCTTTTTTATTCATCAACATGTCCTGCCAGGTATTCAACGGGACGATTCCGAAAGGCGTCTGTGCTGCCGGCAGCGATAATTCCACCTTTCTGGTCGCAGATTTCAAAAAATGCTGTGGTCCTGCCCCTGTCGTCTAGTATTACAGCAACACTACTGGTTGCAGTGCGTATTGTCCAATTGTTTCGAATGGTCCATCCGGCTCTGAGCTCCAAGACTGTCTTGCTGGAGCAATAGGAATTGGTGCGTGCAACGGTATAGACGACTTTGCCTCACCCAGCGCTCTTGCACAGGCGAGCGCAATGGCCTCAGCGACTGTTTGCGCTGCTTGTGCCGTAGCGGCGACTACTACAAATGCGGCTGCTACCTCTACCAATGCCGCTATTGGGATTCACACGCCCGATGCCGCTTCGTGGAAAATTGTATTCACCATCGGAGTCATATTATCCATTGGACCCTTCACTGGTTTCCTCATTTAAAAATCCGGCTCATCGGCATGAATGAAAGATGGATGAAACATGGACTCTGGGCTCCCTTAGCGCCTTTTCCCCTTTCGGCGGGGCCGTTAATTTCTCGGTAGCAAGGGTAACTTGTTGTTTATGGATACCGACTGTCGTATGTCTGACACTCGGTAGGAAGCTGTTCTTTCGAAAGAGGAAGGCAGAATAATGGACCATTCCCATTATGATAACTGCTATTTTCATCCATGAGCTTTTAGCGCAATATGGTGGTTCGCAGGTTTTTTCATTTGCCTAGAAAGGCAGGACACTGATGTCTATAAGCTTATGTTAATAATATGTCTCGACGCTATTTGATTCAATAGGATTATACGCTTAACGTCTCGTATGTTACTTCGGGCCGTTTGTCCTCATCAATACTTCTCCTGTGTACCTGTTTGATCAACTATAAGTAGTCTACCATCTCCGTATTATTCATTACATTGGCATCCAGCAGCAAAAGCGATTCAATAAGCCAGTCTTCCTCACAAGCCACCTGCTATTATTCTTCTACGCCCAACGGCAGAGCATTTTCAAAATGAAGACCCAAACCATCGCTTCCGTTGGCCTTTTCGCCAAGCTGGCCCTTTCTCAATCAGTCATCAACTCTGGAAACGGATTTGGAACCTACTACTACGACGTTGTTGATACGAATGGCTGCGGCAACAACTTCGCCAACATCAACACGGGATTCGTTGAATGCAACCAGTTTACCGGCTTGTCCCTGAACCAGATCAACAGCAACAACGTTGTTGCCATGAACCGCACCCTTCTTGCTTCAAACTTTGCCAAGTACTGCGGTAAGAAGGTTGTTGTCAGCTTCAACGGTGTTCCATCCAGCCAGCAGTTCTTCATCGGTGATGGCTGTGAGCGTTGTGCCACTGGACCATCTACCGCCAGCGTGTGGAACCCCAACGGTGCTCCCGGACTGGATTTCAGCTTGAGCGGCCTTGATGGAATCAACTCCAACGGCTGCTTTGCTGGACATCTCGACATCTCTTGGCAGATTCTGGACGAAACTCTCTACAACTTCGACACAAATGCTCCCGGTCAGCCCACCGGCCCAGTCAGCGGCGGCGGAAGCAACCCCGGAAACGGTGGTGGCAGCAACCCTGGAGACGGCAGCGGCTCCTGCAGCTGGGCAGGCCACTGTCAAGGTGCAACCTGCAGCACAGATGATGATTGCTCCGACCCTTGGGGCTGTGTCAACGGCATTTGTGGCGGCAGCTCAAGTGGAGGCTCAGCTCCTCCTCCTTCCAACACTTGCAGCTGGGTTGGTCACTGCATTGGTGCTTCTTGCGGCTCTGATGATGACTGCTCCGACAACTTTGTCTGCAACAGTGGCAAGTGTGCCAACCCCTAAATTATGCAAGCGATTAGGAACACGATTGCTCCAATGCGTTAGCGTGTACCAAGGGACGGTGCAACTTTGGTTCACTTACAAGTTCATATGAACTTGGAGGGTTTTATTCTTATGTTCAATGTGTATATATGTTGATGACGGATGTTTATACTTACCTATCTTTTGCATGTATATAGTACAGTCGGCATATAGGTACAAACTGTAAATAGGCGAAGAAGTATATAGCTTTATAAAACTTGTATATATCTCTAAACAAAATTGTCATTCCGTGATATCTAGTAGTGCCTACCAAGCAAATGGAATATAAGTGGGCTGCCTTTCACTACCTATGTGTATTAACTCAACGCAGTGCCATTTGTCCACAGTCGATATACGTTTAAAGTTTGACAAATTATAAAACTATAAGTACCATGCTATGCGCGTTGTTAATTAGCACTGTATATATATAGCTGTTGCTACCTCGTCCTAGTCTGATGCATCGATATCGTACTCAATGTCCGTCCTTATTATATACTTGGCTCCTTTTGTGACACTCGAACCTTCATGCAATAGTGCTCCCCGCGTTTCGCCATGCGGAAAGATAGCGACGCCACCCATAACTGGCCGCACGCGGTAAGCATTGAGTGTCCCCTCAAGAGGCGCTGGCATGAAAAATGTTGTTTCTCCGCCTTCAAATTCGTCGTTCAGATACAGTAAGAAGGTAAACAATGAGCTTTGTTTCTTCGTCACGGGTGAATCGTCGTATACATACGTATCATCAGCCCGGATGCCAGATGGTGGCCAGGCTCCATCAATATGACATCTATATTCGGCACCGGGAACATACCGATACACTCGGAAACGCCGATTGAGGCCACGAGATAAACGACCATTAACTGAGGCTGGCACAAATGGAGAAATCCGTGACCAAAGCTTATCATGAAACGCGGTATCGATGATCCAATAGAAGTTGTGTGCCAAAACACTGGTATCCCCACCCTCACGAACGGGAGTATCAGGGAGAAAGCCGACTGTTTCACCAACAGCAATAATAGCCTTACACTCCTCAGGTGAAAGAACGTTTGCGGCAAGACCGAGATTTGGCACATGGGGATGCTTGTGATGTGTTATTTGAGGACTGTCTGATGATAGAAGCACTGTATCAGGCTGAGAAGTATAGAGGATGGCCGGGTGATGATTGGGAGGGTTGCGGAGATGGCCAGGTGTTGTTTCGATGATACGGAGAGAAGAGGCGACTGAACTCGGTGCCGAGGCGAAGATTGACTTGTCCAAAACTGATTCATAGACTTGTTGTGGCTTGATAGGTGACCGAACATCCCATGTGGCCTGAAAGGAGATGTGGGATAAAGACCCCGGCTGGGGCTTTGTGACGCTGGTGTTATCATCAATCGGGCAGCTAACACGCAGTACAGCATCGAGTACGCTGAGAAGTTCATCATCTTTTGCGGAGCGCTGAGGGTTGTCGATGCTTATACCCTTAGGCTGCGTTACAACATCAAGGTCTCGTACCCAACGACACAAGGCACCTAATTTGGGGTCTTCGCCTCTGAGTCGCATTTCAGCAAGTAAAATCCTCGCCTCGAGGTACTTTTCATCGGCTAGCGCACCAGAGACCCGTGATGTGAGATTCGCATTCTCCGCTAAATGGAACCTCAGCTTCGCCATCCATTACGATACCAGTTATCACGGGAATGGGCTTACTGGTAGCATTGACGCCGGTAGTGCACGATTGGCGAAAATCGTAGACAGCAGTTCGAAGGCTTCTGCAAAGCTTGGACTTTGTCAAGCCAGGGTATTGTGCCAGAGTCGTAAGGGTGTCAATAGTGATATCTAGCTCTTCGTCCGAAATGACCGTCTGCAAGCGCTTGATCTCAAATGGTTCGTCATCGGGCAATGAAGCGACCGATGGGGCTGCGTTTGTGATTTTGATGTGTTTTTGAGGGACTTTTACTTGAGCATTTCGCTTTCGTTTCATCGACTTGGACTGCGTCATTGTTATATGATGTATGTATACAGAAGGGTATTTATATTTGATGTGTTTAATATGAGCTTTATTTAAATGATCAAAGGCTGATAGAGTGCAGCCCATGAATGAGAAAATTTGGAAGGCTACGCTGTGTCATCAGCCACTGCATGGCGTCGGAATAACCCAATTCCGACAGGCCAATAAAAAGCGTTCTCAACTAACCTTGGTAGTTACTCTTCACTGCCATAAAAAGCGTATTAAAAAATATCAATTGTTAAAGAACATGAAGAATATATTATATGTGAAGAGCTAGATGAAATCTGACTTCGCTGTTGTGAAAAGACATGTGAATTTTTTTTTTCTTTTAATTGGACTTTACCTCTATTTTCTGCCTAATTTGTTGGCTCCTCGATATCCTTTCGTCTGTATAAATTCCCAACTCTTTTGTATGTCTAGGCCGTGGAATATTGTGAAAACAAATGTTCTCAGATTTAAGACCCATGGTTCATGTGGTATGTAATGGGAGATACATAGAATGACTCACCTTCGTATTCTTCTGTGGCTATTGGGTTATAACCAACGTAATATTCCATTTCGAGTGGTCGAGGCTAGACAACTTATAATCAAGACACATGTACAGAAATAAATACCATAGTCTAGTTGCCTCTCAATGATGCCAATTCTTTTGTTAGTGTAATATCACACAGGGCCAACGGCGACTCACTTTGCCAGAGAATTTTCTACCACGTCATAGCACAAGGGCAGCATCAAGGCCGGCGTTGTCATGAATGCGGGGTGATATTCGGCAGGTCCATTTTCTGATATAGCTGAGAACAATTGCGTGGTTATGATTTCGTACCTGATGTGTGATAGTGCTGATATATGGCGACAACTTCTCGATGCTTAGGCGTTACCCTTCTCACTTCAGGTCAACGTCTCTGTTGTCGCCAGCTTGTTCGAAGACAGAGCCAAGTCAATGGCGTGCAATGGCGTGCAATGGCGTGCAATGGCGTGCAATGGCGGATTGCCTCCATGATTCAATGAATACAAAGTTTGCTACTCCTCACGATACAGAGAGGCGCGTGTTGTGTCGGTAGTGATAAAAATGACGACGATTGTTCCTGGACTCTCAGGAGGAATTGTGCATGTAGGTATCTGCGTTAAACATAGTACTATTGTGGCCCTTGACTTCAGATTCTCAAGCATATCACTTTGTAACGTAGGTATGTATTGATCTCAAGGTACTGCAGATAGAAGACACATAAAATGCTATCAATACGTGACAAGACATAGCTCTTTTAGACCCTGCGTTTATAACCACCATCGCATTGTCACTGATCGAGAAATAAGTTGCAAGCTAGTACAAAATCACCTCTTAGAGCTCCAAAATGCACACCACCATGATACATACATATGCAGTTGACCTCTCATACGCAGTTAAAAGTGTTGGGTAGCTTTATACGTCAGCCAGTATTACAAATACTGTAATGTTTACATAAACTTCAATACTATTCTTAGGAGAAGGCAAACCACTGTAGCGGTCAATTATAAAAAAGTACCAATCTTTAGTCTGAAGCGCCGAGTCCATTCAACCAATCTTGCTGTAATTTCACAGATGACCTTCTATTTTATTACAACTCATTTCCTCAGCCTTGTCTTATCTTCCTTTCCCCCAGTGACGATATATGCGTGGTGTTGATGAATCATTTCTTAAGCTTATCTAGCTTGTTGAGTCGTGCATTTTCCAAGTTATAGCAAGTCCAATTCACAAAAAGCTGTACCATAAAAACATATCCCTGAGGTCCTATCAACGCTCCCGTGTCATACTCTGGGTCCATCCAGGCAGTCCCAGGATATAATATTGCCGACAAGCCAGCGATAGTGGTTAAAGAGCCGACGAGCGCCGCAACAAAGAGTGAGTCCTTAGCAGCCTCGACGTTGGCATTGCGTCGGCCGAGCAAGTAAAGTGAAGTCAAAGCGGAGAGAGCGCCGAAGGACATGCTCTGTCCATTGTGGAATTTGGCATGAGGTGGCCAACGTGGGTTGAAGACATGTGTGTGACTCCAGTCGGCAAAGTATGCTGCTGTTGCGAAAAGGACATTCCCACTGGCCATCAGGCCTCGTGGAAACGAGTCAAACAGATGAGACATTGCAAACATTGGATTTCTGATATCTTTCGAAAGAGAGTGTGTAGCTTCCGAACTCAAAAGGGGTGTCTGCATTGCCCATATTTATAAAAAGTTTAACCCATAGTGACCTGATCACCGCTCTCGCCGGACTTTCTCGCTATTATTGCTACTTATGAGGACATAATTCAGACAAGCCCGAAGTCCGTTCATTGTTTGCTCCACTTAACCAGTAGCACAGGGTGTTTGTTTCTCGATACCCCGCATGCCAGTTGTCCGTCTGGACGACTTATTCTTTTAGAATGGTTTACCGAGTTTCTCCTGTACCCTGCAGAGCACCCAAAAGCAGGCTTGGCAGGGTTATGTTCTCTGGTTACAGTTAGTCCGCAAAAAGCTCCGCCGCTAAGCAGCGTAAAGTACCTTCACAGTTGCTGCACTGGTTACAGCGAAGTATCTACTAAAAGTCGAGTCAATGCCGCCTGGTTCGGGGTTGTTCAGTTGGATTAAAGATACCCAATTTAATCAAGGTCATGCAGCTGAATCAAAACTGTCTAATTTAGATTGAGTTATACCCAGTACTATTAGAGTAAAAAAGGACTGTTCTTGTAGCAGTGACGCGCTGTATTACCTACAGCAGAAGTGTATTAACGTTTGAGCGGATCTTTATATGCACATGCCCCGCCTATATTAGCTAGTATTTCGGAAACTACGAGGGATCCTTGTGCCTACTTTTTGTGTTAATGCCTACAGCGTTTCAACTTGAGATTTTTAACCTTTCAATTCAGTTATTCTATAAAGGCTAATCCTTGAAATCTACTCGAAGTTCCTGCAAAGTGCCAGATCCAAAGTAAGGAGAAATCATCAACATAGCATCCGTAGCTATTCTTAGTATCCACTTATTGAGCAGATGCAGAAGAGGCCTTTTCCTTCTCTTGAAGTGCTTTCTGGACTGCAGGGCGGTCTAAAAGACGCTTCATCCAAGCCACGTAGTTCGGGGCCTCTTTGTCTAGATCAACACCTGCAGATTCCACTGCATTCTGCCCGATCAAAGACCAAGTGATAAAACTCAAGTCTGCATACGTTGCCTTTTCCCCGACCAAGTAATTTTTACCTTCCAGTATGGTGTTCAGTACACCAATGACACGCTTAATCTCGTTCAAATAACGCTCCTTTGCAGAGGGCAGTTGCTCATGATGAAGCCTTGCAAACCAAGTATATTGGCCTATATCGTTATTTCCGAATTAATTTTGACACTATAGCCGGCTGTTATGCATTGGACTTACCAAAGTATGGGCCTTGCCCCGAGACTTGAAAGTATAGGAACTGCTTCTCGAGCCACTTTTCCGGACTTTGTGAACCATGAGAAATCTTCTGCTCAGTATCATAATTCTCAATAAGGTATTCGATGATGGCACCCGATTCCCACAATGTGATACCAGTATTAGGGTCTCGAATTGCAGGCACACGGCCATTTGGGTTTACGTCGGTGTAAGGGGCTGATTTGATGGTGGCGGGTGTCTCATAAACAAGAGTATAGGGTAGCTCTAACTCTTGGAGGATGATAACCACTTTCCAGGGATTTGGCCCGCTGCTATGAGCGTGAAGAGTGATGGGCTTGATTGAAGACATTGTAAAAAAAGTAGCAGTCAATATTCTTAATGCGAAACTTTGCTGAGAAGACTGGAGAAAAGCCGATGATGAAGCTGCGACTATTAGTTCTCAAGGCGCTTTAAATAAAACCACTATACCTTTGGTACGATGATCAAACCAACAATCCTACTCAAATCCGTCCGTTAGTGTTAGGCTGAATAATTGTTACACCTGAGTTGTTAAGCTCGGAGAGAAAACACACCGATCGCATTCGACATGGTCAACCCTCTGCTGATCAACATCGGAGAATAACAAGCGAGACGTCACAGATAATCGTATGGGTCACCCATTCTAGGATCGGTTTTGGCGCACAAGGATATGCCAAGCATGCACCTAGAATCGACTCCGATGCATGTTTTGAGAACTTTTGTCAAACCTTGATTGCAAAGCATAGCCTCGTTCAAATCTTGTACAATCGATTTCACCGACTACACTGTCAAACTTAGTCCCGGCAGATGCATGCCCTTGAGAAACGGTTGTGGCACTTGTCTCGGAATGTGAATTCCGAAATCCGGTCCAACGAAAGCTAACAAGGATCATGCCGAGATATCAACTGCTTTGGCTAGCTTAATGCGGAAGCATTTTGAGAGCTGATAGTTAGCCGCGCGCGTTTAAGAATCATTGGATAGTGGCCGAATTTGTCAGCTGTCTTACCAGTCACTCACTGTTGTTTATGTTCTTGCCTTGAACTCCTATTTTGACCAAACCAATCGGCAAGTATTCTTGAAACGCTTGTGTTGATTCGGGCAAGGCGGAGTACTTTACCGTAGACCCCTACTCATACAACCCCCCCTCGTGAAATCTATGCATATTGGGAAATAGCTTTCCTCTAAACTCATATACTGTTGTCTACATTCGGAGTACAGCAAGCGGGACAGATATCGCAATATGGTTGGTGTTGCGGGACGTAGTAAAGCTTGTACCACCTGCAAGGCGCGGCATGTGAGGTGCGGTATGTCAATCGCTCGCACTCTTTGACCGTTGCACCATTCTGGATGTGGACTGACGCAATCCAATGGCTGCGGTAGATGCACGGCATCCAACTTGTGGCCGTTGCGAAAAGGGCGGTTTTCAGTGCCAAGGCTATCGCCGCCCCCTTCGATTCATTAATTCCACAGGGCGAAGCGCCAAGAGTAATCTATTGCCGCAGGGAGGAGGCAGTACTCGTAGCATCTCAAGGCCACAGGACATGAAGGGCGGTGCTGACAATCACAACGTTGGAAATGCAACCCTATCCAGACCGACGATTGACAATTTGCGCTTCTTTGACACGCCGCCCTCAGGGCTATTTTCCCAATCTTGCTTACGTATTTGGCCATCTAATGACATTGTTTTCACCACTTCATACGCACATGTCGCCATTGCAACCACTGCGGCTGACGACAATATCAGCGCCCTTATCATCGGTAGCCGTGTCTGGGCCCAACTTCATGGAGATGTCGCCAAACACGTCCAAAAATTCGTTTACAACCTTCTCATTGCGCAAGGTATGGGCCTGGGAGTGCTGGAGAGTCACCAATGGATCGGTGGCGGCATGCAGCCCTCGGCGCTTGAACTGTCTGTTGAAGCTGCTGCGCTGGCTCTTCATGGGCGTCTCACAAAGCATACAGTCAACTTGCAGCAGGCAATCGTGGTATATCAATTAGCGCTACGTCAACTCAGGATTCAACTCTCTTCTACTGATGGCAACTTCATGCCGTCACCGACTCTCAACGTATCACTACTAACGGTTGTCATGAACATGGCGCTTTTTGAGGTGAGTTGTTTGTGTACCATATGATTACTGCGAAGTGACACTGAAATGCTGGTCTTTTCATGCACTGCTAACATTTTATCATAAACGAAAGTGGATCACGAATTCAGCCAGCAATGGATGGAAAGAACATGTTCGCGGTTTGGCCGCATGGGTAGAAAAATGTGGCCCCGAAGCCTTTCGACAGGAAGATATGAGACTCGCATTTGAGAGAGCCAGGGCACATATTGCAAGTAACCCTTCTCAACTCTCGTTCAAGACTTCTGAACATTTTGTCTCGTGCCGACTTCCTTGTTCTGTAGCTGACATGGAGCCTCTAGATGCTGCTTCATATGGAAGAAGCCCGGAGAACCTACCTCGAAGACCCCTGCTGGCAAAGTATTCCTTGGAGTGAGAATCCGAGTCAAAAATCCTTTGCCAATCGCTATATCGATATTGTTTGTTGTATCCCAGGCATCTTGGAAGATGAAAAGCTGCGCGTTACGATGCGGCAAGAATACGCCTCAAGCGACAGAACATGGCCACATGATCTATACGAATCACTGAGGCAGCGAGTCGTCCTCCTATATCTTAAGCTTCTAAACTTACGTTGGGAGTGGGAGTTGCAGCATCCCGACTGCTGTTTCGAGGTATTCCAAGAATCCAGGATAGAAAGAGCAGATGTGTTGTCCGTCAGTGAAGCCACGGGTCAGCCAATCTTCAATTCTGTGCTATTCTTCACAGACTTCCGACGAGCCGTAGAGATCAACTTCTACCACTCTTGTTTACTCATTTTGCATGATATTGCAGGCGACTTGGGCATCATGGACGAGCTCAAAGAGCACCAGTCATCACGCTCGTGCTTCTCGTACAAGACAAATCCTCCGCTAACATTCCCACACGAAACTGAACCAGATCGTAACGCTGTACGTGATATCTGCCGTAGTGTGGAGTTCCTTCTGCAGCCGACACATGGGCCAGCGGGCGGCTATGTTCTCATGTTCCCTTTGCGCGTCGCACAGATATACCATGATATTCGGCTACCATCACGAGATTACAGCAAAGAACAAGTGAATGATATAAACACAGAAACATCTATGTCAGATGACTACTACGGGGATGAGTCGGATGTTCGCATTGTAGAGACGCAGTCTGGAATGAGCGTTGATCAATCTGTTGTGGACCATACAAGTTTTTCCGGCCTCGAGGAGCAAATCGAGAGGGTGAGAATGGATAGCCCACAGAAAGAAAATACTATATTAGAAGCGGAAAACAGCACAGCAACCAAGCTCGAACAACGTGCTATTGTTTCGGAATGGATCTAGAAGGTTATGCGATACATTAACAACGTACATGGGTTTAGCATATCGAAAAGCTATACTTCTTAGATCATGATGTTTGGACGAAAGAGAAGAAAAGAATTCAGATATCATTAGCATTTCAAAAAAGGAACGTTGCATGACTCTGTGATTGAGCTCGCTTTGTGATTCCCGGCTGTTCTCTGTTTCCACACGTAGTTGTTCCCAGTGCTGCTGCCATAGATTTGGGTCTTCAATCTCACATCTTATGCAAGAGGAAAGGCAGCTCTCAATATAATGATAAGTTCCTCAGGCTAGTTGTATACTTACATTAATTAACTTTTAAATCGAATGAGAATTCTCGGTAAGTAAGCACAGTTTTTCATAAGCGTTAAATGTTTAAGATTTGGTAAGGATGTATTAGGGTATTGAACGACAACACTGCTCTTAACTTGACACGCCCAAGTCACTTATCCAACCCTTGATATACGATATGGGTACGTATTGAACATAGAAACATATATACAGAAATGAGAATGATATAGAGGTATAGTCTTGTGAAGTGAGAGTAGCTATTGGCCATCGTCATTATCCCTTATTAAGGTGGGCAAAACGAACAATGCCGCGAGAAGCAAGTGAAAGGTGTGGAGGTACCACACCATTAGACACTTAAGATTGAGCAAGCACTGGCTATTTCAAGGGTTCCAAGGAGATTGTGCCCGGCTTCCAGTCAATAGTACACCGCCGTTCTCAGTGACTAAGATAGGATCTTCCAGTCTTATACCGAAGCCCACTTTCTTTCCGAGAAAGGCTGCCTCCTCTGTAGTGACGTAAATGCCCTAATCCCATTAGTTGTCAGCAAGACTAATAACAGAAGAGACGTTGGGACATTTTCCCAACGTGTAGATCATACCGGCTCATTTGTGGCTACTTCAGCCAGTTTTAACTTTTGATCATTAGCACCATTCAGATATGGTGGCTCGTGTCCTTCCAGGCCAAGTCCGTGTCCCAATCGGTGGGTGTAGTATTGGCCATACCCAGCACGCTTTATGACATCGCGAGAGGCACCGTCGATTGCCGAGCACGCTTCACCTGCATGCATGTGCGACAAACCAGCTGACTGCGCGTCCCAAACTATTTGCCAAACGGCCATGAGGTCGTCACTAACGGTGGCTCCGGTTGGTAGAATTGTGCGTGTTACGTCGCTGCAATATCCATGAAGTTCCGACCCAATGTCGATAAGGACAAATTCACCCTCCTGTAGCGTTCGGCCGGTCTCACCGCCATGGGGTAGAGCCGCCTGATCGCCAAACAGCGCCAGCACCCAAAATCCATGACCCACGCCAGCACGTGTGAATAGTGCCTGGGAGGCGTCGATAACTTCTTCTTGAGTCATACCAATTTGGATGCACCTTTGCAGGGACTGAACCAGTGCAAGCGTGAAAGAGTTGATTCCTTTCAGCAGAGCGATTTCGTCCAAAGACTTGATGGAACGGAGAGACTGGATGGTTTCTGACATAGGCACAACTTCAATTCCTGCCTTTTGCAGGCCGGCTGCAATCATAAAACGCGCATGCTCGTCGATCATCACTTTCTCGTAGCCCGTGCCTCGAGCGAGCGCTTCATATGGCGACTCTTCTTCGATCCAAGTGATTGTCGTTTTGTTGTCGAAAACCATGTCGAGTTTTGCAATGCGGCCAGCTTCAAACTTGGGTACTAACGTTGTGAATTGGCCATCCTTGTCAATGATCATCAGAAATGGGCGCTCTGAGAGATGAAAGCTTGAAGAAATGTTTGCATAATAAGACGTTGAAGCTGATGGTTCGGCGATGAAAGCATCGACCCCAGCGGCGTCCAGTTCGAGTGCCAGAGCCTTCTGACGACCAAGAAACTCGGACCGGCGAATCGGCGGAACCGATAACAGAGAGAGATGCGGCTCGAGGTGATTCCAGGCACATGTTTCCAACGGCGACGTCAAGCTAGACTTGGATTTGGGAGAAGGGTACGTCAGGGCTGCCAGAGCTAGCAACACGCAAAACAGTCCGGTCGGCAACAAAACTTTCCAGAAGATCCTGTTGCTAATTGATGCGGGCGGATATACCATCCCTTTCACTTCAACTGCTTTTGGAGCGAGTAGATATCGCTTCTCTGCATCGTTTCCAACTGACATCTTGGCGTATCACCTCCGGTTTAACGCGCGAGTGATTTGTGAAATCAGCAGGGACGCCAATTCCAAGGCAGCGCAAAACAACAGGATTTCCACTAGCGTAGAGCCCCGGTTCGGTTGACAAAGCAAGGATGCGCAATGCACCGTGTTGGAAAATACGCTGCAACCCGCCCATCGTATCTGAGCCTGTAATTTACTCTTTGATCATTCAAATCCATTGGAGAAATCGCTTGACGGCCTTCGAAATTGATGTAGTATTCCACAAGGTATCTGTTGCCACTGGCGGGTTGCATCGTTCACTCTCAACTGGCACTGTGCCATATCCCTCAACACCTAGGTAGGTAGGTGGCAACTACGATCTTTCTTTACCAGAAGCCGATTGTTGTTCACTCTGGCGATTGGTTGCTGCTAAACTTGACAGAAGTAGGGATGGAATTAAAGATTGCAGAAGTAAGCTGCGTCGTGATCCGCAAGACAGTATGCATATCATCGGTAGTAAGAGTATGTCGTCGGAATCCGTGCGATTCGAAGTGCGCACAAGAGATGCTGTCAACGCCGACCGTTTTTGTGTTTAGGGAAAAAAAGCAAGGAAAGAAAAAAAAAGGTATCAGGCCGAGAAACCTAGGACTGGATAAAAATAATTGTTGTTGTTCTGGTGTAACCGATATGGCATCCGGCTTCCAGGTCTCTGGTCGAGGAGCTAGGTAAATTCCGACCATAGACAATCTGTAGGCAGCACAAGTGTCGACAGTCCCACCATTCATCCTTTTATACGGGGAAACGATAATGAGTATTTGCTATGGGAATAGATATGGAGGTCAATCCGCCGTATCATGCGCACATATAGGATATGAATCGTCCCTATTTTCTCTGTAGCGGCGTTGATGCTGCTTGTTCTTCGTAAAAGTCACTACTTTCATCATCTTTCTGCAAGGGCCACGCAATGTCAAAGATCGACTCGCCAAGTTGGTCATGAAGGATATCAATCCAAAGAAATTGCTTTAGCTGATGACGTAGCTTATCCCAGCTCTCTACTTCGCAAAGCCTCAGGTTGACTTGTATCCAGGGAACAAGCCAAGCATTATCGGTAGGGCCGAATATCGATATGGCTCCCATCACAAGCAACCAGCAAAGCAAGTGAGGTGAGGATTCGATTGGAAACTTGAGTGTAAGGAGACAGTTTCGAAAGCGCTCCGGGAGATAAGTATGTGGGTATTTAACTCCTTGCCAGTGAAGGAAGACGTGCGATGAGAATGCTAACTGGACTAATCGAATAGATTCATTGAAGGAACCCGACTCGAAAGTCATATTGAGTAAACGATACATTACGGGCGCCATTGTATTTAAGAGGATTTCTTTTGGTAGCCGGCGCTTGTGTTCTGCAGCTGAGTTAATTACCAAGCAGAATCTTCTCAAGACACTCCAGGTATTTCCTAGTTTCTCATCAATATTTAGGTGTTCTAGGCTGGAATACGTCTCCTGCTGAGTTGGGCTTGAGTGTTGTGTCATGAACTGTTTAAAATCCGGATATGGCATCAAAAATTCCGACGATGGTTCAGTGAAGAAGACTGTCTTGGTACCATAGCTGAGTGCTATTCCCAAATCGCATCTAGAGTCCAGTGATAGCTTAGCAGATGAGAACTTAGCTCCGGAATGTGGCCGTCACTTACTTCAAGAGCTCTATTGAGAGTTTCGGGTGGTAACTGAAAGTGGACAAACCTCCTCTCAACTGAACAATCCTCCGGAGGCCGTCAATATGTGTCTTTGCGGTCTCATAGTCATTAATCATGTGCGCATGGCCAGCAAGGGCCAAAACAACAAGGATTGTAGGATCCGATATCTTGACCTCTTCATGTTTCGCCGCTAACCTCTCGCGGAGCAGCTGAAGTGCTCTAGAATGATGCATGATTACCGTTTTAACCGCCCCGGGATTGTTCTGGCTAGACGTATGCATGAAATAAGTCTGGGATGTGAAAAGGACAGTATGAAGATATGCGGCGTCTTGCGTCATGAGCTCGAACCACATTCGATCAAAATTGTCCTTTTTGTCAAAATTGATGCATCTTTCAAGAGGATAAATGACTCTTTTAGCCATAAAGGAGACTTGTTTTGGGCAATGGAAGTGAGCATTAGCAGTGCGCTTTTTGGCCGGTGCAAGGCAAGTACGGGGTGATGATTACATTTCAAGATGTCTTTGATCAACGCTGGCTCCACAGAATCTGCAAACTGTGTGAACGATACCTCAGATCCCACCTTTGGAGGGATGTGCGAATAACGCATGTTGATCGATAATCCGGGCGATACATCATCGCCATTGTAGCCCAAGTCACCCAGAGCAGGCTGGTGGTCTCCTCGCTTCACTTTTCGGGTCTTGCCTCGATTCTTCCCCAACATCACATGTCTTCTGATCAACTTTCGTTTGTTTGCCTCTGTGCTTCCGATTCCATCCGAAATAATGAATGGCATCTCCGCTGAATCATTTATTGCTCTGTTAGACGGATAAGTTCTTTTTAGGTACACACAGATATCAGTTACGTACCAACGCCATCTATAGGAGTCATCTTAGATATCTAGCTCAACCCGTTCCGGTCAAGCAGTATTATGAGTTGGACCAAATTATTGACCCTCTTAGCATTGATGTCAGAGTGTTGAACTAGGCGGAAATTGGCAATTTGGTCGTTTCGCAAAACGAGGTACGTGGTAAGATGAGTTGGAAAGAGTTCATCCTCTAGGGCCACGACCCATCTGCAACTGACTGTTTTCTGATTAAAGGCAAGCGTTGAAAGGAATTGTCTGCGTCCAGGTGGTTCGAGAATCATCCTCAAGCGTGTTGGAGAGCGTGTTGCGTAGGCTGGCATTGTGGCACAGCAACTCCAAAGTATCCACATGAGGTTAGCCGTCGCCGGCATTTTGAGGACCCCCTGATGATATGGAGATGAGACACTATTTGGCCAATCATATACATTTAAATCTGAAAGCTGGAGACCATACCTAATCCAGTAACCAATATCCTGCATTAGTGTCGCCTCATTCGGACGTTCTGTTTGACTCTGTAATTTCGTCTCGGTGCCATTGCTCGTAGGCGATTACTGACTGGGCAATAGTGTCAAAGGATGCTGATGAAGAGATTTTAAAACGGTCTTAACTCCGTGCCCAAATGGATCAGATACACGCACAAATGTGTATATATAGGTAGTGCTATCATCTGCCTTCTTCTCCTCAATAGTTGTCCGAAAGTGTGACATCTATTATACATCGAGTTAGACTGCTCTCTTCATCTTCTGAATTCATTTTATATTTCCGCCCAGTCGGAGAGTATCAACCGTCCAGTTCACCATGACATCTTCCAAAGAGCTGCCCCCGTTCACCTCTCCATTTTTCCCCAACTTATTTATCAAGAATCAATTCTTCACCAAACCTCGATTTCCTCCTCAAAGCACAAATCTTTCCGACAAAGTTGCCATTGTCACAGGTTCCAATACCGGCTTGGGTTTGGAATGTGCTCGTCAATTGCTTTCTCATAAGCTTTCACGCCTGATTATTGCTGTCAGATCTTCAGCAAAAGGCGAGGCTGCAGCCTCTAGTCTTCGGAAACAGTTTCCCAAATCCAGCATTGAGGTATGGCAGCTGGATATGTCTTCCTACGACTCTGTCCAAGCTTTTGCAGCGCGACTTGATAAGGAACTGTCTCGACTCGACGTTGCCATCTTGAACGCGGGAATGGGAAGAGCGGCTTTTGGTACTTCACCAGATACCGGACATGAGGAGAATGTACAGGTCAACTATCTGTCCACGATGTTGTTATCGATTCTTCTTCTCCCCATACTGAAGAAGAAATCGCCGGTAGGATTTCCCGGACGATTGACAATAGTTACGTCAATGCTCTCAATCACTGCCAAATTCGCAGTAAAAAGCGAGGTTCCTCTTCTTCCTGCATTTGACAGAGCCGATTTGTTCGATCCTCTTGATAATTATCCAACCTCAAAGCTCTTGGGTCAGTTATTCATATGGAAACTCACAGATATGGTATCGGCAGATGATGTCGTTGTAAATCTTGTCGAACCAGGATTTGTCAAAGGAACAGAATTGCAACGCGATATCGGGGGCGCAACAAGGATTATACTTAATCTCTTCAAGTCCATCAGCGCTCGATCTGTAAAGGTCGGTGCCTCAACATATATGGATGCAGCGATCGTTAAAGGGAAGGAATCGCATGGCTGTGTCATTATGAACTGGACCATTGCACCGTAAGTGGCAAATGATGTTTTTGCAGCACTAGCTACTTCTTTTGTTAACTTCGCAATCTAGGTACGCACCTTTCCAATATACTGCTGAAGGCAAGGAGATCATGAAGAGATTGTGGGAAGAGACTTTAAATGAGTTTAAGTTTATTGATGTCAATAGCATCCTGGGATCTTTAAAGACGGTTTAGCTCTTCGTTTGTTCATCTATTCTATTCTTAATGTCGATCAAGTAGCTCAAGTCCACATTTGAGTAATAAGGCGGAAGGGAGTAAGCATCAATCGAGAACCATAGTTCATTTCTAATTGAAAGGCTATATTAGCATCCAAACTACCACTACGTAACCAATTTTGCTCTTTTTAAGAGCGCTTTCAAAGCCCTTAATTGGTTACCAGTCTTTACAAGTTACCGTGGATTGTATCCATATGATGTACCAATTTTAGGAAATATGAAAATTGCGTCCACATTCCTAGGTTGACGATTGACTCCGACGTTGCTCAACACAAACCTGTTAACTAAATATGGCCCGGCGGGAGCAAAGTGAATTCCAGCTTCCCGTCCTTGGTGTATGATACGTCTAGGCTGAAGCGCAAGTTTAATAGCACTTTGGCACAAGCTTAACCTCAGGGTTAGATTGGATTGAGATACTTGTTGGGTGTGTCGCCCATCGATAGCTTCAGCTGGTCTATTCGGGCGACACCGATTTGGATGTAAATCTTCACTCACAAGATATAACATACCGCAATTACAAAGCAAAATGTTTAAAATTGTATTGAAATGTATTTAACCGCAGACGGTGACTCTGTAAACCTTGCAGTCATTGATCTAAGCCCTATATTCACGTTGTATTGCTCAAAATTCCACCTCGAACTAATCCAGTCATATTTAAATGCTGGAGGGATCATCCCAAGATCATCTCTTCCTAGTTCTTCAATATCTATAATAGCCTGCAGGCACTTTACCAGTACAATGCTGATCCATGTGGCACTATGAGAGACGACTTGTACCAGTAAATTTAAGACCTTTTGCCTAGTTTCGTAATTCCGACACTGAGTAATTATAATCGTCAAAGGGGGAATAAGCCAAAAGTCGAACATGAATTTCACATGGTCTGATATGATTTCCATGTCATTAACCAGTTTCTCGAGTACAATGATGATTTCTCGGTATTGCGTCTTCTTGGTATCCCAAAGCCGGTCGGTGGGATCCAAGCAACACTCTAAATATATTAGAGCTATCAGTACCTCAACTTCGATGGCCCTCAGTTCCAAGCGAGAGCGGATATCCTGGGTTCTGAGCATGCGCTTCAACAAGGGCTTCCATTGTCGAATGTGGGCGATATAACGGCATTGTTCGCCTTCATATTCGAATATCGGTGTCTCAGGACACAATGACATTGAGAATCTCTTGACTAGGCGCATTGTTCTCTCCCAGTTGATGCAAAGTAAAGCCACAGGCAAATCGTTCGTCGGCAAAGTAGGTATTTCGTTTGGCTGAATTCGATCACAGAGGTCTTCCCTACTGTGCGTCCATATATACTGCGGGCACTTGACATAGAGGTGGTAGAAGATATCCTCAAGTCTTGCAGTCCTCTCTTCGTCATCGGTAAGATTGCTGTTGAGGGTGTATCTTGTGGGTTTGTGTCGTCTGGTTTCCGCCTTTAGAAGCCCTAACGCGGATAATAATAACTTGCTTGATGCATCCATGTTTCCTTGAAGCACTTCTAAGATGACAAACATGAGCGTAGATGTGATCAAGGGTCGAATCGAATCGTTGGAATTAATAGTAAGCGCACGCTGGCGACACAAGTAAATCGCTTTAGTGTAATGTTTCAACGCCTCGTGATGATGGTGACGATCAATTTTAAGTCGTGATATATGCTCTCCAGAAGTTAGTTCACGCGCGGTCATTATCTTCTTCTTACCAGTCAGCTGTTCATACGAGAGCTGGGTTGCCTTGGACATTGCCGTGAGGCCGAGAATGGCGGCTCGGACACTTTCTTCTCGCATGAACTCTTGTATCAAATACGCATCAAACCCCAGGCCGCGGCACCACACCTTTATATCACGTAGGATATAATGCCGAAACATGTCGAAGTACCCGACATCCGATGAATTGAGATGGATGGGTGAGAGGCTGCGAGTCAGCTGCGGCGTCGGTAGCACTCTGTCAGTCTGTACAATTCTCCTTTGTACGTTTTTGGGCCGTAAGGTTACGAGCGACCGTGGAGAAGGGTGGATGGTTTGCTGTGTCTTCACTTTTGGCGGCCCATAGCCTAGGCACTGGATGCCTGATTTGACACACCGCTCACATTCCGGCTTCCCTTCGTCGCATTTCAGTTTACGGCGTTTGCATGTACCACAGCCTACGGAATAAATCAGCTCCGGCCAACCACAGAGCGAAGTAATGTGATGTCGACGAACCGCTTCGGACCTTTGAATGCATTGTGCGACGAGGCCTCTCCTTTGACGTCGCCAGATGGCGGATGCCCCAAAAAGCGCCTGCTCGTTCCATATAGGCTTACTCTTGACGCAAGTACTCCGGTTGTAAATCGAGCTTTGGCGGATACCACGGCATGTGATGGCAGAATAGCGAAGAGATTTAGTACTACCTAGGAGCTATCAAAGTGACGTGGCTACATAAAAACCCCGGAATCTCGGGACCTTCAAGATCCCGCTGTATGGAGCTGAGTCAGCTCATATGAGGGTACTAACCTCACTAACGCCCTCCCCTACTGCTACCCACCTAGCTGAAACTCTTCCAGAAGGTATGCCAAGTACGTACTACCCATAACATCGTCTTTAATGGTTTAACATTATGTTAATCTCATGCACCTAAATAATGCAAAGGAAGCTTTATGGGCGGTAATTACATATAATGATACCGTTATGTTATATGGTACTCTAAATTGCAGGAGAGACAGCACTAGGTCATGTTGCCTCTAGATGTTCATTGCCGAAAACACATCTGCATAGGTATACTGGCTTGTTGAATACGTTGTCTAACAAAATTTAAATTGCCCACCTCACATCTTTTGTATTCGTATAACTGGATGCTTCTGTGAAATCTTGTCTCTTATTGTTAAAACTCTGTTAGTATCGTAAATTCTTCTCTCCTGGCTCTCGCCTCGTAAACCAATGCACCAATTGTGTTTAGTGTCCGGTAGATCATGACCTCCCTGCTTCACGTCAGACTCTATAATGCAGGGATCTGCAAAGTTCTTCGCGGTTGTCGTATACGTGCAACGAATCAGAACAACGCTTTCTGCCACTTTGGCACAAGCACGAGCGAATCTGACTCTTTTTCTACAGCATTGGCGTATAGAAGAGAAGCCCGCAACCGGAGCGAAGGCCCACGACTTACGTCTAATGGGCGGTCAAAATAGGGAACGGCATTCCGATTTGCCTATGGAAACAATGAAGCTGCCGGGAGCCAAATCAAGCTATGTACTTTGTCCTTGTGGGACTTACGCCACTCAGCTGGCTACATTTTGCAGAAGGGTAGTCCGGCTAGTTGAGTTGTTCCATGGGCTCGGATAAAATACGCCAATCAAGCGAAATGTTTCTGCCGCAACTAGCGATTCGATCTCTTACCGCCATACTAGTTACACCACCCATATCGCTATTACTCACGCATTTGTGATCCGGTATACTTCTTTCCTTGGACATTATTCGGTTTCAGAACAGCATTGCGTCATTCGGGAACTTATGGATTGCTATGTCCGAGTGAGCTTGTATAATCATACTGGTTGATGAAACTTGGCACACTTAGTAGCTCGGTGCTTTAGGTCGACTGGGATTAGATCGGACTCATTGTTCGGGGTCACTCAATATTCATAGGCATAGTTATGACATCAGTGGATCATGAGGATGGTTGTAATGTAGAAAATATCGGTGAAACGGGCTTGCGACCGGGCCGATCAAGATGATACTAAGGAGGGAATATCTTATAAAAGGCAGTCTGACGCTCCACAGAACAATCGATGAATACACATCCAGTCTCTCACTACAACAGCAAGAGCTCTAGTGAAAACATCATTTCTTTTGAGTGTGTTATATTACCTCAACATTTCATCTACAGTTTGGACATTGTCATGGCTACCAAAAATACTCAGCAAATGAAAGCCATTATTCAACCCGACAAGACTTCTCATGCGCTGATCCTTACCCAGAAGCCAATTCCGATACCTGCTCATCCTCAAGATGTTCTCGTCAGAGTCCATGCAACCACACCCTGCAAAGGCGAGCTGGACTGGGCACTATATGCCCCTGAATACATACTACCTAGCAAGATTCCCATCCCGGGGCAGGATCTTGCTGGGAGTGTACTTTCAGTTCCAGAGGGCAGCAAATTTAAAATCGGAGACTCCGTATATGCACGAATTGAGGCCAATCGTCCCGGCGCTGGTGCAGAGTATGCACTCCCACGGGAAAGCGAACTCGCCCTCAAGCCTAAGAACCTCAGTTGGATTGAGACTGCAGCCACTCCACTAAGTTCATTGACGGCATACCAGGCTCTCTTTACACAAGGAAATATTTGTGTGGCCGCCCTGACAGGAGACCAGATCGCAAAAAACACCAATGCTAATCTTCGTGTCCTCATTACCTCTGCGTCCAGCAGTGTAGGTAGCTGGGCCATCCAGCTCGCTCGAGAGGCAGGCGTCGGAGGCATCATCGGTGTTACCTCTACTAAGAATATCGGCTTTGTTCGTAGCCTAGGCGCTACTGAGATAATCGATTACACGGATCAAGATATTTCGGACTGGGTAGCTTATGATCAATCAAGAGAGGTAGATTTGATCATCGACACGATTGGAGGCCCGTCACTCGCGTATTCATGGCACGCTATAAGAGAGGGAGGTAATATTATTAGTGTTTGCAGTTTCCCAGAGCAGAGTCGCCCCGACGGAGTTACTAAGAAAGCCAACAGCTCATTCTACCTGGTTAATCCTAAGGGCACTGATCTCGATTCGATCACACACCTGATTGAAGCGGACAGAGTCAAACCCATTGTTGACAGTGTGGTTGAATTTGACGATTTTGCAAAGGCTTGGGAGAAGGTTGAGGCAGGCCACACAAGAGGCAAAGTGGTGGTCAAGATCTCTGGAGAAATGTAAGCGGATGGATAGTAGGAGTCTGTTCCTAGCTAGGCACCTGTGTGTTTGTAAAAGGGCACGCACACAGCGCTTGCCTGACATTGCTTCAAACGATGGTTAGTTAGTTTATAACTAGCATAAAACTGAACTCTATATAAGTTACTTTTTTCATGAGAGCATATTCTTCAGGGCCCATTATGTTTACTTCAAACGAATCTTCAATTAAGCTTTTTAAATCTTAGCATCAGCTGCCGAAAGGCTTTGGCAGCATTGACTGATACGCGTAGTTTCAATATCTCATGTCTGACCTCGTTGCTCGAACTCTGTGAGCAAGTCAGTTTCTACGAATCTAGAGCCACTGATGTTTATACCGGCTGCATTACATTTTGCCGTATTTACACATACGTTTTATTGTCCAAAATGTTTTAAATGTGTAGCTATAGGGTAACGCTCTGCCATGTAGTGTTATTAAAAGCAACCATAACCGTCACCGAAACCTGAGTACCAAGAAAAGAGGGCGCTCGCACTAATAGCTCGGAAGAAAGCGTCTTATCTCCCCGACGTCCGCAAATGGAAGTAAAATTCGGAGCCAAGTGTCAACCATTGTGTAAGAACAGTAAAAAGAATTAGCAGCCGGCGAAATTAGCAGCAGTGCAAAAAGGTAGTGGCAGTGGTAAAATAGCAATTATATGTGTTATGCATCTTAAGCTACTTAATTAATTAATTGACTCTTCCAATTCCAACTCCAACCAATCTAGATTCAAGCTAGTATTGCGAAACCAGTCTTCGCCGGTTAGAGGATTCCTGAGTATAGAACTGACATGGTCGTCATTGATGTAAAATGCGCTTGAGACTGGTGGCTCTCCAGAAGCATCTAATCGCTCAACAGGCTGGTCATCAAAGGCATCAATCCCACCAACTGAAGATGTAGAAACTCTCTGGTAAAGCGATTGGAGGACCGCAATCCCTTGTGCAGCCGATTGTGTTAAGCCCTTGAGGTGATTCAAGATATTTGTGCATCGTTCCCAAGAAGTGTCAAATGTTGCTGCTGGGCTATCGACAGAGATCCTAGAACCTAGTCTCGCCGCAAAAAGAGTAGTTGCAGCTATGAGAGTAACTAGCGCAGGGGTCTTCATTAGTACTAGACAAGGCGAAAGAAAGAAGAAGGGGCCCTCACAATATACAACGTACCACGGCGCAGGCTGTGCGAGGCTGGTTATGTTTGCATGAAGATGCGAAATGATGTCGTGTGACGTGGCGATGCAACGATTTGAACCATATAGATAAAACTGTTGATCAAAACCTGAGATGCCGGTTGATGTGGGATTTGTTCGTTCCACGGCACACTTCTGAACATACGCGAGAAACACTGGGCGCAATAATAACAGTCTAGTGTGCAAAAATCTTGACCATCGTAAGCTTAATATCCATGACATTTACGCTTCGAGTTCATGGCTTAAATGTTACATACCTCGCGCGTAAGACGTTTACCTGGAGAGCGTTGCAGCCTAGCTGTGTCGCATCAGGCGTGGTTTCACACCCCGATGGTGTTAGCCAGGACGGCAATGCAGCTTCAAACTCGTTCAGGCGCCTATCCAGTTCCACCATGCTAGTAAAATCCAGGTCTGGTAGCTGGCGTTCAGAAGGTTTGTTCGTCGATTCCATGCCATCCGGTATATTATAGAACGCCGAAAGTATATCATCCATGATACAAAACAACTTGAGCGTGTAAATGAAGCATCCAATCCTGGGTGTAACCGTTGCTGGCTGGAGACCACTACTAGAACCGTGGTGATTCGCTTCTGTCAGATATTCATCGTCTATGAGCTCTGGAAGTTGTACAGTCCATTTATGTGATGTCATGGTAGGACGGCCAAATGTCATAGCCAACACTCTGTCTCAGTGGGGGAGTAATTAGTAACTGTATATATTAATCATGAATGGTTTCTCACCTATCGAGGGTAACACAAATGTGCCATATTCGCCTCTTCATTTCGGTTTCCAGCCTGCTTGGTGGACAAGGGGAGGATTCATCGTCCATGTGTAGTCCCAGGCCCTGAGCTGCTCTTATAGCGAGTCCAACAGTATTCCAACATCTATGAGCGTGGCTGATCGATTGAAGATAGAGACTGGTGAGCAAGAGAAACTGCACCGAAGGCAAAGAATCCGCTTCGAGGATATTAAATGATAGGGCTCCCTGCGCTCTCCGAAAGAATTTGCTGGCGCGAGAGCTTCTATCTTGCGGTGGTATGGTTGTAGAAAATGGACAGCCCATGGCAAAAACGAGATTCAACATGGCGTGGAAAATTGAATCTTGTATGTCACTCCTTATCGCTGAATCTACTGGGTTATACGACGAAGTCCATAGCTGCTCATAGGAAGCCATGAAAGTTGGTTGATGAAGGAGGGGATAAAGAGGGTGGACCAGCTGAAAAAAAGTTTGCACAAGGCTGTCAGCAACCCGCCGTTGTGGTAAATCGAAGTCAGCTGCGTCGATATGTCGAGGTTCTTCTAAGTCGTATCCATGAGGTGGCTGACTTAAATGAGCTGGCTCTGGGAGGAGTTCTCCACAGCTCGCAGAGGTTTGCGCGCTTTTTACAACCCAATTCAGGAAGGCAACAGACGATGAATTGCCATAGTATCCATCTCTAGAATTAGCTGAGAATGGAATAGCAACCATGGCATCCATATTTTGAGAGGCGCGACGCTCTGAAGCAGTAGACCACTGTCGCTTGGGCTTAGCTGTCTTGCGTGTTGAAGTCAAATCTGAGATTACGGATCCAGAACCGGCAGATGTTCTGGAAACACTGTTGACTGGGCTGTCGTTAGGCTGGAGCTTGCATTGGTTGGGCTCATTTGGCGTCCTTTGCCCTTTCTGTGCGCTCGAGACGGAATATTAATGAGTTGTCTTACCGCAACAAGCAAGCGAGGGTGTGAGATGGGAAGTCAATGGTGTTGTGTATGGTTGCGTTTACATACTGAAGCCTCCTTGTGTGCTAATTCGACATCTCTGACCGACATGTTCGCCTTGGAAGACTGCTCCTCCAGAGCAGTAATCCGACGCTCCAACTTGGATGCATAGCTAATCATTAAACTGCATTAGTAATAACTCGAAGAATCTCTGGGATGGAGACGATACCAATAGATCACTTACCGACTGGGCTTTAATGTATCCTCTTGGAAGTCGCACGAGGCTTTCTTCCTTCTTTTGCAGGGCCCGCATATCGGTCGGACGCCGTCACACCGTGTCTTACGATCACGACATGAATCGCAAGCGAGAGTTACCCTTTTACGCCTTGGCTTGGGCTTTTCAGTCGCAATATGGGGATTGGAGATCCTAGGCGAGGATAATGGATCATCCCGGGCTCCGATTGTAGGGCCGTCCAAAGTGAGTGTTGAATAGTATTCATAATCATCTTGCGACATGTTGGACGAAAGACACTATTAGCGAATCTTGTGATGTTCTCTGGAATGCCGGACAAGTCTTTTCGATTCGTGGCCACCTGGGACCGCCAATGAAATAGAAAGCTCTGTAGTTCAAAAAGAGATGGAGGGTGAAGTGAGAATTTGGAGAGGAGATGTTTTGTTGCGGAGTAATAATGTTTGCGTTTAGAAGCTGGCCTAGCGACGGTTCCGAGCTAACCCCAGACTTTCCGAACACATGAGTACATGTAATGACAAGACGGCTGGACCCCACACGCTTCACCCCGATTGAGCTCCACGGGGGAGGCCAAATCTTTGTGCACAGAGAAAAGCTATTATCCAGGAATGTTAGATGGACTGATCTACGAAGTACTATACATCAACATTATTACAAATATGGGTTATATTGCTACTTTCTAACCTTTCGATTCTCTATTATGTTACGACCTGGTTTACCGTAACAGGGCATTCCCTTATAAACAGCTGGTTCCGTCACAGTAATTGCTACAATTGCGATTATTGGCCTAATCTTTTGCCCTGTTTGGCGCTACGGTATGACGGATCGTAACATATTACTAAAATGAATTCGGCTCCAGTAGATAAAGAGGTAGGGTTTATTCTGAAGACGCAAGTATTTTTGGATACCTACCTGCAAAAAAGATGTCTGTGATTCGCTTCTCGAACTCGTGGTTCTTAGTGGTCAAATATTTACTTCATCCGCTTTGGCAAATTCTTGAAAATGTCAATGGAATCACGTAATAAGGGCTTTATCCGGCTAATTCATATTACTAGCCTGTCACTCTAGTCATCCACATAAGTCCTCTGCATTGCCGGTGCTCGACGTTCTGACTCCGATAAACATATCTGAAGTGATCTTTTGCTTAAAATTCCGAGCAACAATACTTGTTTCTCTGACTCATTGGCTACCTGTCTAGCTTTGGATTGATACTCGATTTGTTTTCCGCCGCACAATGTACCTGATTGGAGTAGTTGTCCCGTGGTTAAGCTAGCTTTGTTCCATCGTTGGTCTCTTCTTTATATTACAAAACAGGTCTGTTTGCTTGACAAACCAGTATGTATTCAGAGTCCAGTCTGTCATGGGGCTTGATAGCTCAATGTCGAAGCGCCGGAGTAGTTGTGGAACAAGTTTGGACATTTCAAGCAGAGAAATATTCTTCCCAAGACAAGAGCGCCCTCCTGATCCGAACTGAGAGCCAAAGGGGTCAGTATCAAGTTGCAATGCGGTTTGCTATTGGAAGAGAGACTCACTGCCAAGAAATTTCTTTGCATGTATTTGGCAGCTTCAGGTGTCGCATCTAACCATCGCTCAGGCCGAAAGTCATCAACATCCTCTCCGTATACTGTTCTTTCTCGGCTAACCACCCACGGGTTTATTCCGACGATTGTGCCAGATGGGAGCCAGTGTTGTCCGAACTGCGCTCCCTGTTCAGGGACAACTCGTTCTAGCATCTGGCCAACCGCCGGGTGAAGTCGCATAGCCTCCTTCATACATGCCTGGAGGTATGGCATGCGAGATGCTTCACCAAATGTAATTGGACTAGAAAGACTGCCTTCCTTATCCATATTGTCGATCTCCTCACGCAACTTTTCATAGCACCGCTTGTTCTTGCACAAATAGTAGAACATTGAGCGCAGTGAAATCGCGGTAGTATCACTTCCTGCAAACCTGTACATATGTAAGTGACTGAGAAGAGATGTTCAGAGGGGAGCACCTACACATTTGACGCTGCATGATTCAGCAGGTCTCCGTTTGTAATGACTTCTTCGCTATCACGGACACGCCTGAAGCGATCAAGCAAGTCATGGTTCTGATCGTTGGATGGTAGAGATTTGCCCATGCTGCGCTTTTCAAGCTGAGATGCTGCGAATTTGACTATAGAACGCACCGTGTTCAACTTAGCTAGTAATGGAACTGCTTGGGCACATGCGGCGATAAAATTGTTTCCGAGAAGAAACTTGTGAAGAAACGGGACTTGGCCTATTATTGAGTTGTAAACAAGTCGGCCTTCAATGGCATTGATTATGCCGTCAACATCTGTTTCTGTTTCCATGAAACCTTGTCGTGTCGAAAAGGTCAGTGAAGTGATGACATCGAACGCATACCAATGAAGCCATGTACCAAAGTCCACACTTTGGCCTTTTTTTCTGTTGAGTTTACTAATAAGTATCTCGATGCAAATGTCCGTCAATGGCTCTAGCTCTACCAGAGAAGTCATCGAGAATGCGCTGGCAACCGGCCTCTTTAAAGACTTGTGCGCTTTTTCATCTCGGATTGAGAACAGGGTGGGAAATCTGACTCCATGAGGAGTAACCGCATCGAAAACGGAGTAAAATTCGCTCTTTGGATCACACTGTTAATCACTGTCATTCATCCTCAATGTACGTCACACTGTTGTAGATTTACCTTGGGATAAGCATTTCCTATGCCGTAAATCTGTGTTATAAATTCTCCCCGAGAGATAGACACATGATTGGGTCCCACTCTTACAAACGGTCCATAAGTATTATGATACTGCAAGTGTTTGTGCTGCTGCTTTCCCGAGGCAGTGGTGATGACACGGTCGAACGAAAGAATAGACGCCCAGAATGGGCCAGGAATATCTTGCAGGCCTTTACGATACCGAATGCGGAAAAAATAGGCGGCAGCTCCGATCAAAGCTAGAAATAAGCCGTACCGTGTTATTGCTTGTAGCATAGCTTCAAGCGCCCGTGAGATTGTTTGTCGCACCCACGGCAGACTCGGTATGAAGTCGCTCATCTCGATCTTTTGAATCATGAGAGCTGAGACTTATAAGCGGAAGAATGTGCAACAAGAGAGTACCCCCTTGCTTAAGGTCGAAGCATTGCTCCTAATGGCGTGTTCGTGTTGGTAATAAATCAGCTACATATATTCGATCTCGAAACAATACTGCAAAGAAATCGTAACATAACATCCCAAGCGTTCCGGGGGTAACACGGGGTCGGCAACGGTTCGAAACGGTAGGTCATTTTCCCAGACTAGCTAAACCTCCATCATAATCAGATACCCCACATTCTGCATTTGCGAGATCAACGCGGGGTTTGAAAATCTGGGGTCGCGGATCGGTTCTGGCACTACCCGAGGCTGTTATCTCCCCGTAGCTGAATATGAAATGGTTCCCGAAATGAATTTGTCACAGTCTTTCATAAAGTGGGAAGTTATCTTCAATGTACACACCTACCAAGCAGATTGATGTGGATGAGCTTAGCCTAGTATAATATTAATGTATGGTAATACATCGAAGATAGAATTCGGGATGATGAAGTTCAAGTGCGGGCAGGCTCGGAAAGCAGTCGGATTAACAAAGTCAACATCATGCCGGCCTACCTAGATGGCCCAATGTCTTATTTCCATTAGCTCATCCTGTATTTATATAATATGAGAAGCCAATATCATCAGAAACACAAAGAGTACTCAATTGCAAGACGAAATTTACGGCCAGTTATCAATTACTTGACGTTCAAGGCGCATATACTGCTCATACTTTATAACATGGCCGAGTTTGCAAACATTGAGACAAGGCTCTTCATTAATGGAGAGTTTACACCCTCCATTCGAGGCAAGGTCTTCAAGTTGATCAATCCGGCCACGGACAAGTTGACTGCAGAGATTTATGAAGGTGGGGCGGAAGACGTGGACTTGGCTGTTCAGAGCGCTAAAAATGCGTTTCCTGCATGGGCTCAGGCTGAAGGTATCCCGCTCTCCTTATCATAATTTTGGGATGTGACAGCTAATAGAATCATTTGCTAGCTTCCCACCTTCAGTGTATACTACAAAAACTTGCGGATTTGGTAGAACAACATGCTGCTTATTTTGCTTATCTCGATGCAATATCTATGGGGAAGCCCTTGTCGACATACATAGATCATACCTTAGCAGTGGCAACAATACGGTGTAAGTCCTTACTTGCTACGTATTGTAGATGGAGATGGTCTGTTCTCTAATTTGTTTCTATGACAAGACTTTGCCGGGAAAGCGTACGATGTCCACGGCATCACATCTCTTGGCTCAAAAGACCACCTCAACATTTCCTTACGACAGCCTTACGGAGTTACAGGCGCCATTATCCCTTGGAAGTGAGAGATTCCCCTAAGCGCAGTGGATAGTGAATATTTATGAGAGTGATTAATTGAAACTGATACGTTTGATCTAGTGTCCCTCTAGTCATGCTTGCCTTCAAAGTTGCGCCGGCTCTAATGACTGGCAATACAATGGTTTTGAAATCGTCTGAAAGGGCCCCTCTCAGTCCCCTGTTATTTGCGCGCCTTGCAAAAGAGGCAGGGCTACCACCTGGTGTCCTGAATGTGCTTTCAGGATTTGGAAATCCATGTGGAGACGCCATTGCTCGTCATATGGAAATTCGGAAAATCTCTTTCACTGGCAGTCACGCTACTGGCAAAATTGTCCAACGAGCTGCAGCCGAATCAAATCTGAAGGTATGCACGCTGGAACTCGGGTAAGCCACATTTGGATATTGAATTTGCGCGAGTCTGGAGGACCGATACTGACTCACTCCTTCAGAGGGAAGAGTCCTCTGATTGTATTTGAGGATGCAGATCTGGAAAAGGCAGCAGCAGCGGCCGCGTTTAGCATTACGTTCAACTCTGGTCAGATTTGTATGGCATGCACGAGAGTCTACGTGCATACAAGTGTGGCTAATCGCTTCATTGAACTTTACAAAGCCAACATTTTGAAGATTATGGGAAAGATTGGGGATCCCCTTGAGACTACTACCACTTTTGGACCCCAGGCGGACAGACAACAATACGATAACATTTCGAAGGTACTTCAAAAAGCAGCAGATGATGGCCTTGAATTTATTCTAGGGGGACGTCCCCTGGAAGGAAAAGGTTGCTTCATTCCGCCGGCTGTTGTATTACATCCGCCAGAGCAAGGCGATATTATGACAAAAGAGATATTTGGGTAAGATTGTTCTTTTATATTGCTAAAAGAAATGTAACTGACAGCATATACTTCAGTGCAATCTCTTGCGTGAGCACTTTTACAAATGAGGAAGATGTATTAGACAGAGCAAATGACACGGAGTACGGGCTATATGCAAGTGTTTTTACGCGTGACTTGAACAGAGCGATTAGGATCGCAAAGGGATTTGAGGCGGGTGCAGTTGGCGTCAACACTGCTTCACCTTACTATAGTCAAGACTTGCCACTTGGAGGTTATAAAAGCTCCGGAAGTGGAAGAGAACTTGGTCAAGAAGGCCTTGAGTCCTGGACTGAAGTCAAGTCTGTGTATATTGATCTGACATGAATGCGTTTGTATTACCTTATTTGATCTAATTTTTTTTTATAATTTTTCTTTTGACTACCCTGGTTAATAACAAATGAATCTAAGCTTGCAAGCAGCAATACACTGCCTCCTACGGTGCTACGGAACGTTTGTGGCCGCATAAGCAAAACGCATATGCTTTCTTACGGAGTACCGCAAACATTTTCCTTCTTGTTGTAATGTTGAATGGTCATACTGGCATGATATTGAAGTAAATAAGAATATTTTATTCACACAAAATGTTCTGACCAATGGGGCTAAATTGGACGGAAGCTCAATGAAAGCTTGTCCATAATATTGTTATTGTAGACACATCTATTTCCTTTCTACAAGATGTACCAATAATTTTGCACCGACTGGCGCGGCATTGAACGTGTCATACTGAACCATATCTTCCATCTTCATTGAAGAATCAAGACTAACATTGAGCCTCCGGAAAAATGATGCGGTTAGTATGCGAAGTTCCATTTCGGCGAGACTTACAAGTAGCGGGTCAGTGCATGCTCTTCAGAATATATTCGGTGAGAACTTACTTTAGTCCAATGCATTTTCGAGGCCCCAAGGAAAAGGGGGTGAATGCCTCCCTTAGTGGTGTAAGATCATCTACCAACCATCTTTCGGGAATAAATTTGTCTGCTTGAGGAAAGACATCTTCACAACGGTGGGTGGTATAATTCTGGGTACCAACAATTGTCTATAACACCGATTAGCTGATAGATAACATGACTCTGATTTGGCGACATTCGTACTCCTTTGGGTATAGGAATATTGGCAACAGTCGTGTTCTCTATTGCTGTACGAGGCAATATAGCAATTGTTGATGGATAGAGCCTCATTGTTTCATATATAACAGCATTGAGGTACGGCAGCTTATTACAAGTCTGTCGCTGAGCATTAGCACCACAACCAAGACATTTTTTGCAGTAAGATGATCCATACGAGGTAGTCAGAAATAGTTGACGTATCTGGAAAACATTTATCCAATTCCTCTTGTAGCCGTTGAATAACATCTGGCTGCTGAGCCGTAGCCCAAACAAGATAAACAAAGGTGTTGGCAGTTGTGCCGCTACCTCCAAACCTATAGGCCTTTAAGTCAGTCAAGGAGGCATTATATCAAGATGAAACAACACGAACATTCCACTCATGCATTCCTCTGCAAGGATGGAGTCTGTGAGTAAAGGACGTGACTTCTCATCTCCAGTCTCCAGAACACGGCTTAGAAATGCTGTTTTAGTCCCATTAGCCCTACATGAGTTCACAATGCCTATCGCCATCTGGGTGTAACTGGTTAGCAGCTAATCGAGGAAACGCAAGTTAGGATTCCATGCCTTTTTCCACGCATGGACTTTACGAAAGTAGGACCCTATGTATCCTGGAACGTAAATACCCCAATTCTCAAGCAGTGGAACAAACTCTTTCTAGTAAAGTCGTTAGCCAGTATCATGCAAATGGAATACAAGAAACTAACGTAAATATAGATAAGCTTCCATGCGCGCATGTATTGCATTACCTCGCTTTCCACCCCTGTCTTGACGGTTCCTGGGTCAACATCAAACATGAGGTGATCTACGTATGTGATGGTTAGCATGCAACAAATGTAACTAAATCATGGTTGATCTCGATACAACATACAGACAGTGTCAAATCCAAGCATGTGTGTCCAGCGGAAGATGTCAACTGCTGAATCACTGGTGGACGCAATTTTGGCCCATTGGTCGAGGACAGTATATATCTTTGACGCTACTTTTGGCTCAAAATCTCGCATTGCTGTTTGAGAAAATCCACGAGAGAGCAGTTTCCGTCGCTGGGAGTGGGCCTCCGGATCACTAGTTGAGAATCCAGAGTCAATTCATCATCATTTATACGGGCTCGGCGTGAAATAATACGTGAAACTCAATAGATGCTCTTCGTGGTAGATTCTTTTTGCTCGCTTGCGACTGGTTAGGCTAGCTTCTGGAATGACGTTCTATACCGTTCGAAAAGAGCTCACATAAAATCCTCCTTCTTTGACGAATGCTTTTGACGTATAAATATCGCGTAATGCTGAAGGGTCGCTAAAGGACAGCATGTTGGGCCCAATACGAACGACCGGGCCTATGAAGGGTTAGCAAACACTTTAAAATCTCCAGCACCTGTAAAAATGACAGTCTAATACCGTAATGAATGTGGGCTTCATGGATCTTATGCGCCTTGCGCCCATAAAAGTTTTGCACTCGTGCCCAAGCACCAGAAACCTTTGCCAATAAGGGTCCCGGAAATCGTCGCAGAGGGTGAAAAAATAGGTTGTATATAACGCAAAAGAGAGTATAACTGCAGATTGAGATGGCAATCATAGATCCAAGAGCCACGGTTTGTGTTGCGACTGGAAGGGACTGAAATGAAACGACCGCCATTTTTATCGAAGATGACATTTTCCTATTATAAATCGAGCTGCACAGCTGCGTCACGTTACAGCAAATCACTTCGAGCGATGAAGATGTGAGCATTGATGTATTGAACAGAATTAATTGACCTTATCTGTCTAGTCATACACTTCGATACCAAAGTTCGACTCGGCGGCATGGGGCAATCTGATGCCACTATGTCGGGATGGAACCGATCTTCAGGCAAGGCAGTTAGCCTTCATAGGGCCAAATGCACCGCACTGCCGGAGCTCACCTACAGATGTGGGCCTGTCGGCAAGTTGGTTCACATCTCCCCGAGATATATGAATTCCGATATTCTTGTAGCATGGTTCAGCACTCGTAAAGCAACAGGGTTACAACATACATGCGAAGGAAATACCGCAGCCGAGATCTTTGGATCCCTCTCGAGGAAAAGCGTAATACTCCGCGAACTAAGATTTCCATTACGGGATGTCCTTCAAGCATGCACTTTTTCCCCATCTGATGTTCCGTGAAGCTAGGCAAAGACCAATGGCCGCTGTGTTCTTCTTTCGGCCTGGATCCCGGGTCCCGGAAAATGGGTGATAACATGGTCATATCTACTATTCTTGCTGTCCGCACATGTTGATCAGGTCGAAAGCACATTTTGTTTGTACATTTATGTAGATTTGCGACACACTTAAATATCTCTGTGTTTTAAAACATTTTATGACCTACTTGTCTTTGCACAATTCTTGCGGTAATTCAAGACACTTCAATCTCTACGCGCTTGCGACAAAAAAAGCTGGTTGGTCCAGAAAAGCGATATACGACTCGTGAACAAGATGACTACAACTCAAGTCAACCAAAGCAACGCTTATAATGATGAATCGGCTCTGAATGATTATTTCCAGAGTCTGTCCAAGATGAATGCAACACCTTTGTGGACGGCCATGGACAAGATAGTGCCGCCATATCCGAAGCCAAGAGCGGCCCCTACAGCCTGGGCGTATTCAGTGATGCGGCCAGCTTTAATGCATGCAGCCTCGATAGTTGGAGCTGAGGAGGCTGAACGACGTGTTCTGATGTTAGTAAACGAGGCTATTGCTGCGCCCTACACAACAGACACCATTTATGCTGGGCTGCAGATCGTTCTGCCGGGAGAGACTGCTCCGGCACACCGCCATCGCGCTTTCGCCCTGCGATTCATCATCGAAGGAACCGGTGGCTTCACCGCTATAGAAGGGGAGAGAATCGATATGCGCAGAGGAGATGTCGTCTTAACACCCAGTTGGCAGTGGCACGACCATGGGAATGAAGGAAGCGATCCCGTCATATGGCTTGATGGCCTTGACTTGCCATTGTGGCAGCATATTCCCATCAATTTTGTCGATCAATATACTGAGCCACGTTATCCAAGTGAGCCAGCTCCGGACAGTGCTGCAAGGATACAATGGAAAATTGTTGCTCAGGCGCTTGACGAACAAAGGATTCCACACGCCATATATCAGTATCATCTTCCTGACGGATCACACCTTTCTAAAACAATCTCCGCGCAGGCTGAGCGAGTCGAGGCAGGCCATACAACTACAACATCCTGCAAAGTGCTATCTTATATCTACCATGTATATAGTGGACAAGGTTTCTCTATGATTAAAACACCCAATGAGGCGACGGCGAAGAGGCTTGATTGGACTGAGAAGGATACGTTTGCTGTTCCTGCTTGGAGTGAAGTCTCTCACACCTGTACTATGGATTCTGGGGCTGTTTATCTTTTTGCACTTAATGATAGGCCAATGATTGAATCGTTGACCTTTTTGAATAAGCCATAAGTTACTTGAGCTAGCTAAGTCGGAAATATCAACATGCACCCGCCTGTGTCAGAGAAGCATCTCATGTTATGTCCCTTATAATTAACATATGACATATCAGCCAAATTTATCTTAATTTCTCGTACAAGGTATGCTTCAGCCAACTCGGTTGACAGTCCGTAAATAATGCCGCTTGAGGTTGCCAATGTTCAAGCCTGTTGCAAATTAGCACTTCCTTTCATCCTGCCTCACGACATTGCAACTTACCCTCCATTGACCAACGAAGTTCGTACCATTATCTTCGAACCTTGATGATGCATTGGTATAGTCCACAGGGTACAACCACATTGGCGACAGAAGACTATGCTTTTCGAAGCCACTTTGTGTTCGGCTAATGATCCAAACGGCCTGAGCATTCTGGGGATCTTTGACAGTAATCTTGCTCACGTCGTATTTGGCGACCTATAACAATAAGCATTCACTCTGATTTAACGGGGCCCTGACATGACATACAAGTTGATATGGTCCGCCAGAATTCTTTGCGCAGTCGAGACAGTAACAACTGAATACTCTTTCAGGCTCACCTTCAATGTCAAACGTTATTGAGTCGCAGAGACATGAGCCGTGATAGATTACGGGGACCATTGTAGCTTTCACCGTTGCCGATACACTTGTGCCAGAAGCATATTCTGAGGCGCATTGCGTTCCAATGAGCGATGTAGATTACTTATATATATTCGCATCTCTTCAGGCTTATCCCGCCAATGGTGGAGTTCTTTCCATCCCTCTTCATTGCCAGAAAACCCCAATTTCGGGATGACTACCGAATATACGGCCCGTGTCCATATAAATAATTTCATTGCGATTGTAAGCTAAGTGCAGTCCTAACTACGCCCGATACAAAACTCCCAGCTGCTTATGCCCAAACCATTTTATTCCGCACGCTACCAAGATGCTCAATTGACACTTTGACAACATCACCATTTTTCAGATAACGAGGTTCTGGCTTCATCCCCATGCCTACTCCAGCAGGAGTGCCTGTCATAATGACTGTGCCCTGTTCCAAGGTCGTGCCTTGGCTCACGAAACTGATTATATCTTTGACGCCAAAGAGGAGGTCACTAGTTGAACTATCCTGTCTTAGCTCCTCATTTACCCATGTTTGAAGGCGCAGATTGCTTGCATCACCAACAAGCTTCGGCGAGACAATCATGGGCCCCAAAGGCGCATATTTATCGAAGCCTTTGCTGAAGCACCACTGAGGGACGCCACCAGCATATTCAGGATCGCGCTGCCAAGTCCTTGCTGACACGTCGTTAGATACCACGTATCCCGCTACATATTCCAGAGCATCTTCCTTGTCGATATCTTTGCCCGTTTTAGCCATCACAATTGAGAGCTCTCCTTCGTAGTCGCATTGGTCATCCTGCGCTAATTTCGGTATAGGTATTTCTTCGGTGCTTGAGGCAACACAGTTGGAGGGCTTGATAAAAATTGACGGATATGGAGGTGGTTTCCGACCCCCTTCTTTGACTTTTTTGAAGACGTCAGTAGTGAATGGCTAAGATGTATCTTACATGCTCACTTACTATGTGTGATGTAGTTCAGTCCCACACATTTTATAATGGGTACATCCTCGGGCCTTAATACTGGTAGAACTCGTCTTACTTGTCGCAAAGCTCCGGCTTTCGATGCCAGATTGAAAGGCGAGCTACCGTCTAAGACACGTGCAAAAAGCTCTCCATTCTCTAAAAGCCTTGACAGGTCGTCTGCGCTCTCAATCTGTGGGTCTCCATACAATTTGTTGCCGTCGATGTCTTCAAACCGAATTAACCTTAGAAATAACATGTTGTATAATTCGGTATGTAATTTATTTGCGGTTTGTCACGACCTGGCTCTTATGGTCGCGACAATGGGCCTACAGGGTAGTCGGTTCCGGATAAACGACGGACCGACCGACCAATCAGGAGCGGATCATTAGATTATCGTAATAATCCAACGATCCATAAACAAATCATCAGAACTATAAGATAATCTACAACAGGATCATCAACCTCTGTAAATAATCCAGCCCAGCTAACTAAATATATAAGTTCACTTTATATCACTTATTAAAATACTTAAATAGCCAGTTGTTATTATAGCGTTTATAATATAATTAAATTAAAACTTAGACATTTACTTTTATTTATATTACTAACTAGTAATAAAATTACCTATTTACCGACTTAATCGCTCCGCTAACATAAACCGTAGAACTATTCTAAGGTTTATCTCTTAGGAATAGCTAACCTATATTAACCTATAGGCACCCAGTTTATTATATAATAACAACTTTTATTCAAACGGTTACCTTAGACCTATAGGTAATAAAATATAATAATTAACTAAATACAGGACGTTAACCCTAATAAAACTTATAAAAACCCCACTGCAGTATAATAAGAAAACGCTGCCTTAGTAAAACTCGCAAACTTAAAAAACCTTATATAATAATAAACTACTACTATATAAAAACTTACAAAATAACTTTAAATACTATAAGGACAACCATCAGTAGTACAACCAGTAGTAAACCCCGTAGTTAACCCAGCCCCTGTAGTATAATAACAGGAACCCGGAGAAATCATTAAACCAGCACTACTAGACAAATTTAAAAAAGACCCTAAACAAATCCAGAAGTTTTTTACTAATATATAAAACTACTTTAGCTACTTCCCAACCACTATAACTAATAACATTATAAAAATTTAAACTATAGGAAGCTATTTAACTAAAACCGCTAAAGACTAATTTAAATTACACCTTAGAGACTATAAGTAAACTAAAACTCCTAAAAAATAATATATACTTAACCTATTTAATAACTACGCTACGTTTAAAAAA
Source organism: Trichoderma harzianum CBS 226.95 (assembly GCF_003025095.1). Classification (NCBI taxonomy): domain Eukaryota; kingdom Fungi; phylum Ascomycota; class Sordariomycetes; order Hypocreales; family Hypocreaceae; genus Trichoderma; species Trichoderma harzianum. The sequence goes on along the minus strand of NW_020209250.1, from coordinate 6,085 downwards.
TAATTTAAAAAACTATATAGAAAAATTAATAAGTCTAAAGAAGCAGAGGATATACTCCTTTAAATTAAACAGAAAAAACCCTATGTAAAGTATACTACCGCTTTTATATATTTAACCACTAGAACTAACCTAAATAATAAAGCATAATACATACTCTACTACTAAGGACTTAATTTAAATATTAAAGATAAACTCTCTAGAGATAAAAAACCTAATACTTTTAATACATTTACAGAAAAAGCTACTTATATTAATAAATAATAATTCCAACGGTAATAAAAACGTAAGCAAAAAGAAAACCCCCAGAAAATAATCCTAAAATACCTTTACTTTAGAAATAACACTAACTAGGGAAAAAAAAAAAATCTTACTATATATAATAATAAATAACTAAAACCTATAAATCTTAATACTATTAAAGTATAACGTAAGAACGTTAAATACTATAACTATAAAAAAAAAAAATACATAAAGAAATATTATTAAACCCCTAAAAAGAATAGCAATAAGAAATTCACGCCTATCCCAAAGCCCAAGGAAAACCAAACCATCAATACCATAAAACCTTCAGTAAACCATAATATATTACACTTCTCAGTATACTACAATAACAACTACCAGACTTATTACAGTAATAAACAAGGATTAGGATAATACCCCAAGGGGCATATACAAATATTAAACACACTTAAAGAAATTACCTAAACGCACCTAAAAAAAAATAAAATAACAAAATAAAACACAGCATCCCTAACGCAATACAACCCTTACAAAAGGATAACTTAGGAAAAAATCAACAACCTTAAGAAACATATATACAACCAGTATAAATCAGTCAAACCCAAAGGACTATACCACCCTTACAAAATAACCACAGATAACTAAAAACAGCACAAGGATCAATACAGAATCCAAGGGATTATTAAAGAAAACAAACACTATAATAAAATTATACAACAAAAAAAACTTAAGGACCAACAAAAACTCCTTAAATAATAAAAACAAATTAAATAAATTAATCTAAGTACCGCCTACGACTAAATCTAATTACCCAGAAATTAATTTCAATAATATATTAAAACTAACGCAGACAAATACCTAATAGCCAAAATACTAAAATTAATCCTATATTACGTTAACAATATCTTACTCACCAACTAATATAATAAAGCTAATATTATTAACTATAAACTACTACTATATAAATAATATATTATAACTAAGCTTAATAAATAGCATAAGGATTACAAAGCTATAGAATATAAACAAAAAGAATTTACGCTTTATAACAAAAATTATTATAAAAAACACTAGTACTAACGCCAAACCCTTATATATATTACCTATAACCTAGAACAGCAAGGATTTAACCTTATAAAACACAGTAATAATAATAAGCTACAAGGAATTAACTAAAATAACCTTTAGAAATACCATAAGCTTACTACTAAACATATACCTAAGCCTAAATATACCTAGTGTAAACACTATAATATTTAAAATAAAGAACTAGGGTAGATTACCTTAGACCTAGACGATATTAATATTAACCCTTACGGCAATAATTATTACAACAGTGCCGATAATACAACCTACTATAACCTAAATACCCTTATAAAAGAAAAGAAACTATAAAAATTCTAAGTACCAGGCACCTTAAAAAAATATCTAATTATAGTCTACATAAACTCTAGAGCTATAATAAACTATATTACACCTTAACTAGTTAACCGCCTATAGTTAAACAATTATAAAAAGGAGAAACTATATACCTTTATAAACATTAAAAAATAATAATTTACCTATAATAATAAAACTATTAACTATAAAACTAATCTCCTTAAGATCTAGTTTAGTAAAATTAAAAATATATTTAGTTTTAACATTATAAATATTATAGAATATAATATACTTTTAAAATATAATTAGCTTAAGTTACGTAACCCTAATATTAATTAAATCAGAGGCTAGGCAAGACAGCAAATTTACCCTAAACTAATTAATTTCAGAAATATACTATAACTAAATTAGGAAGATTAATAAAATACTATAATATCCTTAATAATAAAATCAGTAACCCCTATATTAAATAAAAAAACATAAAAACACATAAAAAAAAGAAAAATTATAAAATAAGTATAATTTATAAAAATAAAGAAGTTCCTAAGAATAATTAAATATATTAAAAAACCTAAAAAAAAACAGCTTAGATTTTTAAACTTAATTATATAAAAAGTTAAAGAATTATATTACTAAAACTAACAAACACCAGAACGTTTAAAAAACATACTAATAAACCTCCAGTATATACCAGTCTTTAATAAAAAACTAAATACTAAACTACTAGAACACAGCTAATAAAATTATAAGATTAAGCTTATAAACAATAAAGTCCTAACGTTTAACAAGATCTATAACCTAAGCGCCACTAAACTTAAGATACTTAATAAATAAATTAAAGACTAATTAAAGAAGGGCTATATTAAACCTTCTAAATCCTTAGTAGGATATCCAGTTATATTTATACCTAAAAAGAACGGTAAACTTTAACTTATTATAAACTACTAATAATTAAACGTAATAACCAAAAAAAACATTATACTACTACCACTAATTTCAGAAATTAAAGACCAGCTTACAGAAGCCAACATCTTTACCTCACTAAATCTTAAAGGGGTATATAACCTTATTTAAATTAAAAAAGGCAATAAATAGAAAACCGCCTTTTACACTAAATACAAACTTTATAAATACTAGGTAATACCTTTTAGATTTACAAATGCCCCAGTAATATTCTAGAAGATAATTAACTATATATTATAAGACTACATAGATTATTTTATTATTATATACCTTAATAATATCTTCATCTACTCTAAAAACTTAGAAGAATATAAGGAATATATTAAAAAGGTATTACAAATACTCTAAGACAATAAACTCCTAATAGAACCTAAGAAATATAACTTTTATACGTAAAAGGTTATATTCCTAGAATATATTATTACCCTAGGCAAAGTCTAAATAAACCCTAAGAAACTTAAGGCAATTAATAATTAAGAACTGCTACAGAACGTTAAGTAAGTATAAAGCTTTTTAAAACTTACTAATTACTATTAACGTTTTATTAAGGACTTTTTAAAAATCACTATACTACTTATAAACTTAATAAAGAAAGACGTTAAATTTAAATTAATATAAGACGCTTTAATAGCCTTTAAACACCTTAAATAAGCTCTTACTAGTGCACCAGTACTTATAATATTTAACCTAAACAAACCTATTATAATTAAAACTAACGCCTTAGATTACATAATCAGAGGAGTACTTAGCTAACTAAATAATACAAAAAAGAAAAAACTTAGACCTATTACCTATTTCTCTAAAAAACTATATAAACCAGAACTTAAATACCCTATCTATAATAAAAAATTTCTAACTATATACCAAGCACTTAGTAAGCAATATTAAAAACATTACTATAAAGGAAGCTAATTTCTAATAATAATCCTTATAAACCACCGAAATATCACTTACTTTATAACAATATAAAAACTATCCCGTAGATAAATTAAGTATTATAAGTAACTTTCCGAATTTAAGCTTATTATTAAATACTATAGTAAATTAGATAATAAATACGCTAATATACTTAGCAAACGCCTAAACTACTTCTAAGAAATACCAGAAGTTAAAGTATAAATACTAAAAGAAAACTAATACAAAGACCTAGTTATCTAATTAATTAATACCTTATACTAAATTAAGATAAGTAACTTAATTATTAATAATATAAAGGAATATATTAAGAACTAAGAAAATAAATAATACCCAAAAGGTATTTCTATAAACACTAAATACCTAACACTAAATAAACTTATCTAAGTACTAAAAGACTTACAAAGTAAAATAGTAAAATTAGTCTATATATACAAGCTCAATAAGCACCGTAAAATTAGAAAAACCACACAACAAATTACATAATACTTTAAATTTAAAGGTATTAAAAAATAAATACAAAAGGTTATATTAAAATATATAATATATAAATAAGCTAAAAACTCTAAGCATAAACCCTACGGACAGCTACAACCGCTACCTATACTACAATAACTATAGGAATTAATCTTATTTAACCTAATTACTAAACTACCTCCTTTAAAAAAACCAGTTATAAAGGTACTTTACAATAGTATCTTTATAATAGTTAACAGACTTACAAAAATAACCTACTTTATACTATTTAAGGAAGCTAGTAATACAAAAGAATTAGCTTACGTAATAATAAAATACATTATAAGTAACCATAAACTACTAAAAGACATAATCTTTAATAAAGGAAATACATTTATATCTAAATTCTAAAAAACACTTATAGCTAAACTAAAAATAAATTATAAAGCTAGCATAGCCTATTACCCATAGATAGATAGACAAACGGAAAAGATTAATTAAATAATTAAGACCTATCTACGCTATTACATTAATTTTAAGCAAAATAACTAAGTAAAACTCCTCCCCGTCGCACAACTCATATATAATAACACGGAATCTAAATTAACTAAGAAATTACTATTCTTCCTAAACTATAAATTTAAACCTAAAGCCTATTAACTACTAAGGCAAGGGGAAAATATTAAAAAAGCTATAATTAAAGCAGAAGAGATAATTAAATTACATAATAAACTACGATAATAACTTAAATTTATCTAATAAAGGATAATTAAATACGTAAACAGAAATAAAATTAAAGGACTAACCCTTACGAAAGGGAATATAATCTAATTACACTAACATACACGAGGAAATAAATAAGCAAATATTAAAATAAACAGGCTAAGCAATAAACTTAATTTTAAAAAACTTAAACTTTATAAAATTCTAAGAAAAATTAAAGAAGTAAATTATAAACTTAAACTTCTAAAATAATAGGAAAAACAAGGAAAATATATATACCTAATATTTTATATCTCCCTATTAAAAAAAGCATAAATTAATAAAGAAACTAAAAGGTTTATCTAAGATAAAATTATTATTAAAGAAAAAAAAGAAAAATATAAGGTAAAAGATATTAATATAATAAAAATAAAAGAAGATAGTAAATAATACTATAAAGTATAATAAAAAAAAGGGAAAGAAAAAGAAAAAATATAAAAACCTATTAAACATCTTAAGAACTTAATAGCGCTAGTAGAAAAACTTTATTAAAGCCTAGGGATTATACTAGCTTAAGATCTATCACTAATATCCCTAAATAATCCACCGACTTTAAAAAAGTAAAGATAACCTCGGAAAAACCCTCTGCTAACTATATTATAGCAGCCTAATAAACAGCCTCTGCCTCCTTATACTTAACCTTATTTAACTTATCTAAATTAGTAATACCCTGCGTAACGATATAACGTATTTTTTTATACTAACGTTTCTTCTCCTTATAAAGACGTTTAACTTTTACATTAATAGTATAACGCTCCTCTTTAGCTACCTTAAGCTTATCTTCTAAACGGAAATAGTAAGCAGTAATATATTCTAACTATTTAGAGAATAAATTATAAATATTATAATATAATTTATTTAAATAAATACATTTAGCGTAATGTAATAAGTTAGAAAAAGATAAAAGATACTCCTTATAACTACATAATATATAATAAAAACAACGCTTATCTATAGCTAAAGTATTTTTAACCACAGAATAAAAAAAACTCTTACATTTTTTAGTCTTTAAATAAATACTCTTAAACACTTTATTTATTATTATTAAGTAAGTTAGTATACGTAAGAAGAAATAAAAAATAAGTAGTAAGGAATATACTACAAAGTAAGGATAAGCTACTTATACTTAAATAAACAAAGTCTTAAGGGCAAGACTAACAAAAGGGGGATATTATATTACAACCTAGCTTTTATAGTTGTAATAATAGGCCTACAGGGTAGTCAGTTCTAAATAAATAATAAACTAACCAACTAATTAAAAGCAGATTATTAAATTATTGTAATAATCTAATAATCTATAAATGGATTATTAAAACTATAAGATAATCTACAACAAAATCATCAACCTCTGTAAATAATCCAGCCCAGC